>NC_132812.1:18487586-19087586 GCF_048594095.1 Paramormyrops kingsleyae
AGAGATTAATCATGGTATACAAACTCCAGATTTTATCATGGAGGACCACCGCCCCCCAGGTTGGGTAATTTGGTCATCTAGATTTCAAAATAACACAGTATACTGTATTACCACCCAAACCTAATCGCAATGTAATTTTTCAATATCGTTCAGCCACAACAAAAGCTTTGAGGCCACTGCATAAAACAAACATCTATCCAACTAAATAAATCATCCTTGACCAGCCTTGGTGACTCGCTTGGGAAACCCGAGTCCCACCCCCCAACACACATTACAGAACTGATCAGGGAATTTTAATGCATCTTCAAGAACAGTATATGATACTGTTGATAAAACTGGCTCTCATGAGAACTGTCCCAGGAAAGAAGACCAAAGCCGTAGAGCTGGGCGATATGGCCTAAAAATAAAATCTCCCATTTTTTTTTCATAATAAATCCGATTTTCGATTTTAATCGATTTCCCCCTCCCCTACTCAAAATCAAACTACAGATGAGAAATAAATGGTTCAAAACAAGTTTTAACTTTATTTTGTTTTTTTGGGGTTTTTTTGACTTTACAGTTAAAGTGCAATCTGACAAGCCAAAAAAGATGCTTGTAAGTGAGATGGCAAACCACGCCATTGTAAACACTTTTAGAAACTTGTAAAAACTTTTAGCATGTTAACCCTCTGGGGTCGAGTGCATCATGCCATGTTGTTTGTGTATCCGCTACAGTGTTTGGGTGCGCCGCGCTAATGTACTGTACCAGTGAAGAACGGTGAGTCGCATTAGTTCGCATTATTATAAAATCTATTTTCATAAAAACACATCGTCCTGAACTGTAAATTCGAATTAATCGATAAAATCAATTTATCGCCCACCTCTACAAAGGCACATTCAAACCACTGGAAATTTTTTATGGAACCAGAACCCTTTTCCAGAGCCAGGGACTTTTGTTGTGTTCACACTGCAGGAACTTGCCCAATTGTAGTTCCAGAACCCTTTTTTAGTACCTACTACAGACTAGATATTTTTCTTTCAAACATGAACTACTGGGGAGGCACTTGCAGCAATAACTTAACTGGCTAACCACAAGTACCGCCGCTAATATGGAACAAACTTTTTGAATCTCATGTTGATTTAGCATAAAGGTCCCAATTCCTGTTGTGCAATGAAAAAGCAACACACAAAAGTGGCCAGGAGCTATAGAAGTTCCAGGTCAAGACAGCCCAGGGACTTGTTAACAGGGACCAGGTTCTGGAACTTCGGTGCGAAAGTGCCTCAAGACCTACCTCTGCTGCTGAGGATGAGAAGTACTAGCCTCAGAAATGAGACTGTGTGAAGCAGGCCTTCACGGATGAACTGCTGCATAGAAACCACTACTGTAGGCCATTAAGAAGAGAACTGCTTAGGCCAAAAAACACAAGGAATGAACATTAGACCAGTAGAAATCTACACTTTGTTCAGATTAGTCCACATTTGACATTTTTAGTTCCAACCGCCATGCCTCTGTGAGATACAGAAAAGGAGAATGAATGGTGTCTGCAGGTATGGCTCCCATCATGAAGCATGGAGGGGGAGGTGTGATGGTACGGGGGTACTTTGCTAGTGAGACTTGGTGATTTATTCAAAACTGAAGGCACTCTTAACCAACATCACTACCACAGCATTCTGCAGCAGTATGCCATTCCATCTAGTCTGCACTTAGTGGGACCATCATTTGTTTTTCAACAGGACAATTAGACATCTCCAGGCTATGTAAGGGCTATATAACCATGAAAGAGAGTGAAAAGTGCTGCATCAAATCACCTGGCCTCCACAATCAGTCAACCGAAACCCAATCAAGATTGGAAGTTGAAAGAACAGCAGCCAAAAAGTGCTCAACATGTATGGGAACTATTTCATTCCAGGTGACTACTTCTGGAAGCTGGTTGAAAGAATGCCAAGAATGTGCAAAGATGTCAAAGTAAAAGGACTCTAGTTCTAGCTCTAGCTAACTGCTCACCCAGTTAGGCCTACCATGTGAGGTGCAGAGCTGGGTGGGAATCAGTGACATTGTCTTTGGATGAACTGACCTGTCAGTGCTGTCACTCTAGCTTCACACCCCCTTGTGGAATTGGAGTGCTGACGTTCAGGGACTCCCCATGCCTGCGTTTCCACCTGCTTCTCCCTCCTACTTATGCTGCCATAGCCATATCAGCCGGAGCTTACATATTGTACTCACCTAACTGTTTGCATTGCCTCTTGTATCTCCCACTTTGACTAATGCGCTATATATTATCCCTACTGGGGTGTGCTGCCTACAGACCGGAGACACCCCCCCCCACAAAAAAAAAAAGAAAGGAAAAACAAAAAAACATACTGCCTACCCTGCTGCTTGAGATGATGCCTCTACTACCTGTGACGTCCTTCTGGCCTGCCCACCCTTCTGTCTGTGATGTCTCTCTTGCCTTCCCCGCTGCTGTACCAATGTTCATCCTGCCGTCAGAAGCAGCACCAGCACCTGTGTGCCATCACCTCCCTGCCTTCCACACTGACACTCCAATCTTTAAATTTAACTTGTGTAAATTAGGATTTTGCCATCTTTTTAAATTTGACTTCCTCTGCCAGCCCCTGCAGGATGGGCTCTCCCTTTGAGTCTGGTTCCTCCCAAGGTTTCTTCCTTCTAGGGAGTTTTTCCTTGCCATTGTCACTTCTGGCTTTCTCACTGGGGGGGGGGGGGGCTTTGCTTTATGAGACAATATAATGTTGTGAAAATGTACTATATAAATAAAATTTAATTGAACTGAACAGAGTACTCCAAGTATATGAATGCAAGCAAGGCAAGTCCAGCAAGGCATTATTCTCATACCAATGATTTTCAGTACACTAAAACGAAATAACGTTACACTGAAGCAAAATCAATAAAATAAAATACAATAAAAGCAAATGATGTAAAGCGAAAACAGACTGATATTATTGAATGTGACTTGCTGTCAGGTATGAGAATATTGCAGGTTAATTTTTTTTTCAAACATTGTACAGGTATATTGGAAAAGTGGATGAAATATCATGGTGAATTCATGTGTAAGTACAAGAAATTTCATGCTTACATAATGATTTCCATTATCTCTGTCATGTAAATAGCAAACAATTACGTTGCTTTGCAATTTTAATATATACAACAGATGTCATTTGATCACACATTAGTGACTGTGTCTTAAATGTAGAGTGAATTTCATTTTTGACAATTCAGTCAGGCACTTGTGACTCAAAATTGAATAGAACTGCGAGGTCAGGGCCAATTCCCAGTCCTGAACAACAGCTGTATGCTTCTTAAATAAGATTTATGTTTTTGTTTATCTCTAACAAAGTTCTTTTACATTCTTTTACAGAGTTAGACTTTTTTTTATTTTCAGCTTTTCTTTTCAGTCACAAGTAATATTTTGTGCTTTAAAAGCTCTCCTATCTGATTGTTATAGAATTGGACTGAACCAAATTGTTAGCTTGTGAAAAAGAATCAAATAAAATAGTGGTGTCTATGCCAATAACTAGCCCTAACAGACATGGCAAAAAATGCAAAGCAAAGCTCACTGATTGCGATGCACGACAAGATATTGGAAAATTTTGAACAGAATCAAGTCATGGACAGCCCTACAGCATTGCAGGTGCAAAGCTACCTGTCCAAGAAGCAGATACCAAGAAGCAAACAGGCGCTGGTCTACTGGTACACACACAAAAAAAAGCTGCTTTCCTGCACTTGCTGAAGTTGCCTGATCTTACCTGTCTGCACCCTAAACAATGTAGACAGTGAATGTTTGTTTAGCTCAGCTTCTCAGGTGGTGGATGACAAAAATCGGATAGCTTGTGACAAAGCTGAAATGTTTCTTTTTGTAAAGAAGAACTTACATATGAAAGAGAAGCAATAAAAAAGCAATGACCAGTGCCAAATAAAGGCATTATAGTTCTGGACAGGATTGCCATTTATTTTTATCTCAAGATTACACTGACGTCATTTAGCCAACTACAGTTGCATCTATTTGTTCACACACACACACACACACACACCACGTTGTTCAGAGAACATATAATTAAAACATGGAAAATAAGGAGTCACAGACATACAAAGAAAATGAACTAAATATATTTGGCACCTTGTGATGTTTTTTCATTGTTCAATGAATTTCAACCATTGAGCTTCAGTTAAGAATAATGTCCAACGCCATAACATTCACCCTACTTCTTATTACATAACCGTACATTAACACAAACATAAGTTAGCATAAGCATATAAGTTAGATTGTGGGAGCCTACCTCACAAATACCAACATGTCTAAGCAGTTAAAAATGTTATGATTTATAATAGCTTTTGAAAACTCAGACAACTGTACAAATAACTGAACAACACAAAATTCATGCAAAAACCTCTGTATATGTAACACATGAAGAACTTAACCAAGGAACCATTAGCTCTATCACTTTCAAATAAAATATCGTTGAATATATTTATACAACATCCAAAACACTGCAAATGTTTAGCATATCCTAACATTTGTGCCAAGTAGTCTGCATTACTGAAATATTAATTTCTAATCATAATTCAAATTTAACGACTTGTTGCATATATTTTTCTTCAGTTCATATTATAACTGACATTCTATATCCAAAGAATAGTGTATACTTTGAATACATTGAGATGAATGAATTTAAAACTTCAATATGTAGATAACTGAATTTCAAATTTTTGTGCTGTAATATGCCAGTGTACAATATTTGTGTTGTAATTAAATTATAGTGTTACTACACCACCTAGTGGAAAATTTTAGATTTTCACCAATTCTCAACTATTAGCAGTATGACTGAACTCAGTGATATGGTGACTCATTGGGTAGCAGTTTCCTCAGATGTCCAAAGTTTACATTCTGCCTTCACCCAGCGTGTATGGAGTTTGCATGTACTCTTTGTATCATGTGGGTTTCCTCCTACAGGCCAAAGGCATGTGTTTGGCTAACTGGTGCCTCTGATTCACCCAAAATATGTATAAGTATAGATGTCTATATGCCCTGCGATTGAATGGCATCCTCTATACTATAGCCTTATGCCCCATGCTGCCTTGAATCAGCTTTAGGTCCCCCACGCAACCCTGACGATGAAGAGCAACTGGAAGAAAACAGGAAACTAGCTGTCATTTGCTGAGCACAGATTTACCCTCTATAACATCAGGAAGATGGGGCCTTTTCTGTCTGTGTATGCAGCTCAGCTTCCAGTCTAGGCACTACTTACCTCACAACTAGATTATTGCAGCTCTCTGTTAGCAGATCTACCAACTTCTACTGTCCAACCACTTCAGATGATACCAAACGCAGCAGCACATCTGATATTCGAGCCCAAATATTCTCATGCCATATCCCTCCTAGTTTCTCATCACTAGCTCCCTATTGGCGCTCACATCAAGTTCAAGTCCTAGGTACAGGCTTAGTTTCATAAATGGACAATCACACACCTCCATCAAAGGGTTCAAGATCTATGTCCCATCTCACCCCCTTTGCTTAGGAAACCAATGGCACTAGGAGACCCCTCCACCAGGTGGGAAGCATCACTTCAGATGATGCTCTTGTGGTTCCCCAGTGGTGGAACGGGCAGCTGAACCACATCCGGTCATCAGATTCCCTCTCCACCATCAAGAAACGCCTCAAGACCCATCATTTTCATGGAATTCCTCTACATAATGTTAAAATAACAGGTTTTATCACATTCCAGGGACATTTGGACCCCAAAATGTAATACAGACATAACACACGTACACACAGATTAGGTTTTCATATATCATCAGTTTTTATGGGCAAAACCCTAACTATGACCACCATAAACTTAACCATAACTAAACAAAATAAAACAAGACTTTGCCATTTTTAGTTTTTTGATTGTATTCATTGATTTGAAGTAAGGAACTGAAAAATGTCCCCATAAGCTAAAAAGTAAGATGTTTTGTTACAGGTGGATTTGGTAAAAACAGTGTGGGTATGTGGCTAGGAAGACAAAGGTGTTGATGTATTTTAGGACAGTAACATCCTATTTAATTTATAATTACTCCATTCAAAGTACAAAGGGTAGAATAAATTGACCAATAAAACTAAACGAGACAGACATGTCCAGAAAAGTGTGGTTTAAGCAATGCACACAACAATTAATTTTCAGATTAGGCATTTCTATACATCTTTAATAATTGTAGTGTCCATTCTCCCTGACTGTAAGTGAGCGATAGCTATTGAACATGAAATACATTCGAATATACTTCTGACTTTAACACAGACAGAGGATTCTCATGGACAAGCCATTTGGAGTGTTTGGGAAAACACATTTGTTAGGGCTGGGTATTGGCACAGGTGACCCGATTCGATTAGATTCCGATTCACAAGCTAACGATTCGATTCAATCCTATTTGATTCAATCTCAATTCATAATCAATCATACAGGAATGAAATATAAAATACTATGTAGCCGGATTTAGAGAGATGTTTTTTAAAAACTCTAAATGGAACAATTTTAAAAACACAGTCCCTGGAAACAAATAGTGAAAACCATTAAATGCAGGCCAAAAGCTTGTACACCAAAATATTTTAGTTGAGGAACATATGGATATAGTTCCTTAAAAAAAAAAAAAAAAAAAAAAAAAAAAACCCTGTCTCTTTCAAAGCACAAAAAAATTACTTCTGACTGAAAAGAACAGCTGAATATAAAATTGGACAAGTCTAAATCCCACATGCCATGTTTCAGAAGGACTTCAACTTAAAGATACATACCAAAACACAGATTAGAATCTTTTTATCTGAAGATGTTGTCTAGAGCTCGGTATAAGCCCTGACCTTACAATTCGATTCATAAGTAGATTAAGTACCCGATTGAATGGAGTCGCAATGGAATCCAATCTATGTTTAAGATGCATTCACTAATGTGCAATCAAACCAGATATGTTGCAAAAAACAACACACAGTACTGCAGTCTTACCACTACAAAGCAAAATATTTTTTTCTTGTACTTATCCGTAAATACACCAAAATATTCTGCCCAATTTTCTCTCTCTGCAATTCTTGTACAAACCCAGGAATAATAATGCCTGCAGACTGTTAGTAATTTTTATTTGCTTCAGTGTTTGTTACCCACGGTGTTCGAAGAAATAGATAATATTCTCATAATTGACAGCAGGTCACATTAAATAATATCAGTTTTCTTACATTGTTTGCTTTCGTTTTATTTTATTTATTTTGCTTTTATATAACATCATTTTGTGTCGCACTGAACAGTGAACTGAAAAGGACTGGTGCGAGAAAGAATCTCTCTGGACCTTCTCCCCTTCATCACCACTATCATTATTGGCTCCATAACTTCCGGTCATGTACCAACAGCATTCAAAATAGCCAGGGTCATTCCCATCTTGAAAAAACCCACTCTATATCCCTCGGACACTTGCAACTACCGACCAGTATCGCTTCTTTCCATCCTTTCAAAAATCCTCGAACGCACAGTCTACAACCAGCTCTCTCTTTACCTCTCTCAGAACAACCTCCAGGATCCTAATCAGTCTGGCTTCAAAGCAGCTCACTCCACAGAGACTGCCCTCTTAGCAGTAACTGAGAAGCTGCATGCTGCTAGGTCAGCTAAACTGTCATCTGTCCTCGTCCTTCTTGACCTATCAGCAGCATTTGACACGGTTAACCACAAGACTCTCCTATCCATCCTTTGGAGTCTTGGCATTGGTGGTTTGGCTTGGCAATGGCTTGCATCCTACCTCAAAGGCCGATCATACAGAGTGACATGGAAAGGACTCACATCTACCCCACGTAGTCTCTTCACTGGCGTCCCTCAGGGCTCAGTTCTTGGCCTACTCCTGTTCTCCCTCTATACCAAATCTCTTGGTGAGGTCATATCCTCTCATGGCTTCTCTTACCACTGCTATGCAGATGACACTCAACTCATCCTCTCCTTCAGACACTCATGTCTCCACTAAGATATCTGCATGTCTAGCTGATATCTCATCTTGGATGACCGCTCACCAACTGAAACTCAACCCTAGTAAAACGGAACTGCTGTACATCCCCGCTGACTCATCCCCCCTCCTGGACCTTGCGATCTCCCTCGACAACTCCCTGATCCGTCCTTCGGTTTCTGCTCGCAACCTTGGGGTTACCATGGACAATCGTCTGTCCTTTTCCTCTCATATCGCCAACGTTTCCCGCTCTTGTCGGTTTCTCCTGTTTAATATCAGAAGGATACGTCCATTTCTTTCCACACAGGCTACCCAGATACTCGTTCAGTCCCTCGTCATCTCCCGCCTTGACTACTGCAACTCGCTCCTAGCGGGTTTACCACTGAGCGTCATTCGTCCCCTCCAACTGATTCAGAATGCAGCTGCTCGACTTGTTTTCAACCTCCCCAAGTTCTCCCACACCACTCCTTTGCTACGCTCCCTACACTGGCTTCCTGTGGCTGCCCGCATCAGATTCAAAACACTGATGCTCGCATACAAAGCCAAAAATGATCTGGCTCCATCCTACCTAAAAGACCTCATCACACCCCGCACTGCACCACGATCTCTCCGATCTTCCAGCACTGCTCGACTGGTCCCACCACCCCTCAAGGCACAAGGAAGACACACCTCCCGGCTCTTCTCTGTTCTGGCACCAAGTTGGTGGAATGAACTCCCCCTAGATGTCCGAACAGCTGAGTCACTGAATGTCTTCAAAAGACGACTTAAAACACACCTTTTCCAGAAATACCTGAATTAGCACTTCTGGCATTATACTTTCTGGCATTCCTTAAAAAAAAAAAAAGAAAAAAAAAAGCACTTTTCCAACAGAGTATTAGATCGATGGTATTCCTAGCCTTGGTTTTATTGAGCTAGTATCGGGAAAAATTCATTGTGGAGTCTTAAAGCACTTATGTAAGTCGCTCTGGCTAAGGGCGTCTGCCAAATGATGTAAATGTAAATGTAAGCCCTACTTGACTTGACTTGCAAGCATTCACATGCTCAGATTACTCCGTTACCATGACTGAGAATACACCAAGATGGCTGCGAGAGGCAAATGCGCAAAACTATTGCAACTAGCGTGACCTAATCCAATTCAGTGGGGACACCATGAGCTACTTCAGGTTTTACAAACTACTTTAAAACCGAAAGGCTCCGGTGCTTAGGTAATGAGTTCAATTCTTCTTGTGCTTTTACTGGTTTGTTTCCTTAACTGAAAGATTCATCCAGCAGTTTCACAAACTGTAGTGACACATGCATGACTATAAGAGCCTGCCCCATCAGCACACAGAAAGATCTCAGTGCTAAACTGAAATAATTAACTAACAAATGTTGTTTTCTGAAGATAATGAGAATTTTCTCTGAATAATTAAAAGGATAAACAGATTGCAATGCCACAGGGCAGTCATGCAATACGCAGTGCTACTTGTACATGTCCTGTGACTGTGTTACTTAATGTGTACATCCTTGTATTTAACATTGAAATTAAGTGTTGTACCTGTGCAGTGTGTCACCGTGAATTCCATGTCATGTCTCCAAGTTGTACCATGGTCCTGGGAAATGCTGTGTCATATCACTAGGGCTGTCACTTTTTTCAAAAATCAAGTTCGAACTAATTTCAAATGTCATGCAATTTGTTTGAATATATTTGAATACCTGTGAAAAAATGCAACATAGAATCATTCTTTTTTAGTACTTTCTTAACAGCCCGTATAAAGTCACATTTGTACGGAACCCCTAAGAGGTCAGGGTGGAAAAATATTTTTTGAAAGAGTTTTGTGTTCCCTCACAATACTTTTGCAATTGCATTACTAATAATCACTGTACCTAAAGTAAAAATGTAATTAATGTACTAATAAGTATAAACCTAAATGACACATATGTCTAGTTAAGTGTGCTTTAAGCATTAAACTATGGGGCACAATGCACACCATGTAACTTTCATGTGTGAGCTTTTATACATATTTATTAATAATTTCACTGTCCACCGCCAGTAACTGTAAGAGAGCTGGGCTATTGAGCATGAAGTTCACACACAAACATTGAAATATTAATTAAAATTTGCCCATAAAGAAATCTAAAGCTGCCTCGTTTCCAGTCACTGGCGTTGAATGAACACAGTGCAATTAGGCTATTAATAAATACGTATAAAAACACATGGTATTAAACATACATGGTGTACATTGTCCCCCATAGTTCAATGCTTAAACTATGTTTAACAGGACATGTCTGAATTATTTAGTAGAGATGCACTGATTGCAGTTCTCATGCCTGATTCCAATTTCTGAATTTTTTGCTAGTCTGACCGGCTGATACCTATTTTTGCCAATTCTGGTTTTTTATCTAAGAAATATAATTGACAGATTATACAAACAAAAATCAACTTTTCTTCACTGCAAAAGTTTAATTTCATAATAGAAGAAATTGTTAAACTTTACAATTTCCCCCAAACTGCACTGAGTTACAGGATCTTCTCTTACTAAAGTCTCAAAAGAAAGTGCTCTGTGACTGGATAGAGGTACAAATAACAGTTAACTGAACATGAGTTGCTGTACACCCAGCTATATCTGACATATTTTACTTTACCAAACAATAGCAAGTGCAACAGATTTAAATAACAAATGTCAGTTACATATGTCATTTTCCAGTATGTTTAAATTCACCAGGGGCCTCATGTATAAACGGTGCTTACGCACGAAAATGTTGCGCACGCCCGTTTCCACGCTCACGTCGAGATGTATAAAAACTAAACTTGGCGTACCGCCACGCACATTCTCACGGCAACCCCAGACAAGGCGCACGCAAGTTTCTGCTCGATTTGGCAAAATGGAGGCACCTACTGGCAAAAGAGTGCTACTGCAGTTTCACTGTGTCAGACTCGCATTCATGACGCGGTCTGCATGAAATACACCGAAATTATTTGGCCATCGGTCACCTGATCGTAATCAATCTGTGACAATAAAACGGTGCAGGGAAAGACAAAAAATATTCCAACCATGGCTGCTCTTGCATTGTTAGAGGACATTGCAAATGGAAGAGTCAGAATAGAGCTCGTATTCAGGGATCATATACTGATTTCCTGGCCCATGATGATGACTGGCTTCTAAGTCGATTCAGATTTCCAAGAGCAATCCTTTTGGAGCTGTGTGCTAAACTGGGGCCAGCATTACAAAAGCAGACGATGAGGAATTGCGCTATAGGCTACCTGTTCCTTTACAAGTTCTGTCCACTCGCGGGTTCTTAGCCACAGGTGCTTTTCAGCGAGAACTTGCGGACTGATCGGGTATTTCTCAGTCAACACTGAGTCGCGCCATGCCGGTGTTGTATGGGACGGCAAAATCTGCTTGTCACCCAGATACATGGGCGTAATTTCCAGGGGGGTCATGACCACCTCCCCCCAATAATCATGTTTCCCTTGTCATGGGTGGAGACTTCCACCCCCCCCCCCCAATGTTCCAGCCAAAGTTACGCCCTTGCCCAGATATATAAAATTTCCTTACACTGTGGTTGAACAGGCAAATATTAAAGTGCAATTTGCAGCGATGTCCGGTTTTCCCAACGTAGACGAAGCTATCGACTGCGCGCACATTGCTATTAAGTCACCTTCAGAGAACGAATTTGCTAATGTAAATAGAAAGCACTTTCCCTCTATTAATGTACTCTATTAATGCATTGAGGGCACCTCTTGTACTGTTGTCTGTAAGAATAAACAAACAGAATAAACGAAAGTAACACCGCATCTGCGCCCTACGTGTTATTCATAAACATGCAAGTAATTCAAAGAAGTATGGTACAAGAAAAACTCACCCGCGATGACATCAGCGTCCCCCTCACCCGATAAAAGTGTGTCCCCAATCATCGCAGCAACTAGTTGCTCAAAGGGTGTGAGACCGGGAATTCCGCTACCTCCACCTGTGCTGTTAAGACTCTTACGGTGAGCGGCCGCTCGTTTTTTCACGTCGATTTTAATGTCCGACCACTTCTTTTTAATTTCGGCCACCGTGCGAATTTTGGAACCAACACTTTTAACTGACTCCGCCACGCTGTGCCACTCCGTCAACTTTCGTTTATTGCTGATGCCACTTATACCACCAAATAATATCACTTTTCTTTTCTCGATTTCTGTTAACATGACCTCCACTTCACACTCGCAGAAATACTTCTTTTTCCCTCGTGGTTTGTCCATTGTTGTTTAAGAAAAACATAGAACAAAGCGGGCATTTATACAGATTTACATATGCAAATATACATAAATATGGGCGGGTCGGGGGAGTGGCTGTGGGCTCGTTCACGTACGTAAAATTTCACGCTCATTGGGATTTATAAAGGGAATGTGCGTAGATCTGTGCTTACGCACAGTTTTATGCATCTGGATTTTTTCTTGCTTACGCACATTCCTAGTTTTGTCCGTACGCCATGTTTTAGTGTGAATTCTACGCACGTTGTTATACATGAGGCCCCAGGTAACAACATAACATTCCTTTACTCATTTTAAAATAACATAAAAAAGTCCATAGGCGACAAACCTCCAAACAAAACTGAAGTGTACTGAACTTTTCCAAATAAAAATAGGTGCAGGGTAATATTAATACCCACCATCGCATGTTATGCACATGTAAAACTTGCATCGCTAGTAAGCTAGATTAAGGTCATGTTGTTTCATGCCTTCATAATGTACTGACATTATAGCACAGGGTATTAAAGTTTTGCTAAAACATTTTCACTCAGTCAGAGGAAGAAAAAAAAAACCTTGGCTAGCATTGCAATTTTAAAGATTATTCCTTTTCAAGATTATCTAGTATATGCTTAACAATCAGTTTAAAGTTCACCCCCGAAACTTCACTACGTTTTGTGGTAGTTCCCCCATGATTTACATGTATTAAAAATTTTAAGCTTTGTGTAGTCTTCACTCACAGTAAAGAACGTCCACGCTAACGACATGTTAGCATGTGGCTGCGAGTGTGCTCGCAGCTGTGAGGCTATCGCCTGTACGTATGACATGCAGCACATCCATAAAACGGACTGGTTCGGCATCAGAAATACATGAGTCTGATCGGCCAATCCCTGGTCCAGCGCGAGCATGCTGAAAATCAGCCTATTCCGGACCCTGGCCAATCGATCAGTGCATCTGTATTTGGAATGTGCCACTTACAGCAAGGACAATGGCATCAAGACATGCTGATAATCAAAAGACATTTTTTTCTTGACCAATGTCTTCATTAAAAGGGCCTACAGTTCTGCATGATCGCAATTATTCCTAGGCCTAATTCAGAGTTCTCCTATTTGAGTTTTCAAATGTTGCCATATGAAGGTGTCAACTACAACACAACTGATATATCAACATGCCAAAACTACCAGCCAATAAGAGTTAATTACAGATATAATGGTATCTGTGATTATGATGGTCAATAAATGACAATTAAAAAGAAACAGGCAGACAGAAGATAGATTCTTTAACCATGTTATGAGTGTTGTGTTGTTTGTGTCAGCATCCCTTTTCAGGCTTTAAATAAATAGGTAATCCAGAAAAGAACCAGAAAAAACAACAGTTGTCATTATACATCACAGCTGATCTAAATACTTCCAACCAACATCTGGAGAGTTCCAGCCGAGGCAAATAGTTCCAAATCCAGAACTAACAAGACATTTACTTAAAGGCAATTAGTCAAATATTCTTTAGTACCACAGTTTTTGGCAGCATGCTAAACACATTTTACACTTGAATATACTATTAAAATCAATCTATTAAATTAATATTAAACTATTAAAATATTAAAATAAGTAATTATGTAGGTGAACTTCTCAGTATTTATGCCATACCATTAATGCCGGGACATTTTCTGCACATGGACACATTTACTAAAGGCTTGATTTCAGAAGGATGCTGAGGAGGACTTTGTATGATTTTCCACAGAGACCACCCCCATGTGAAGCGAATAATGTTGACTATAACAAAAATATTCTATTTTATAATGTATTATATGTATGAAGTTTTCAATCCCAAAATACTGCTTATCAACGTCTGTGATATATTACATGGTAAGCCAGCATTTGTTACTTGTAATTGATGTGTTGAATGAAGATGAAATGGGCAGGGGGAAAGACCCGAGTGACTTCGAGAAGGGCCAAATCATTATGGCCAGACAACTGGGTTAGAGCATCTATGAAGCTACAGGACTTGTGGTGAGTCCATACAGAGAGTGGTCCGAGGTTATTCATCTTTATATTTATGAATATAAAATATATTCATGTA
Organism: Paramormyrops kingsleyae; assembly: GCF_048594095.1. NCBI lineage: Eukaryota > Metazoa > Chordata > Actinopteri > Osteoglossiformes > Mormyridae > Paramormyrops > Paramormyrops kingsleyae. Next base: position 18,501,823 of record NC_132812.1, read on the forward strand.
AATCTATCTCAATTCAGAGTTATAGTACACACCAGTTTTGGTCAAAGTGTACATACTTTAGTCCTGCATTCTATTCTGTTAACAGTTCACTTTCCATTAACAAGGCTATGTTTTGATGAAGCCACTCCTATCTCTGGAATGTCACATGAGGAGAGTTCAATGTAATCTCATTTACGGGCATTTTACACAGCTATGAACAGTAAGAATTTGCAGGTCTTATCGTAACAATAACTTTACATGTATGTTCACTTTAATTAAAGAAAACGTTGATATATTTTTTTTACCCTGAAATGTTTATCCACAAGAGACCACATGTTCTTACTAAACACAGGCATAATATAACACGTAAATAAAGGATAAAAAAGATAACTATTGGTCAGTATGGGGCAGAACGTGATATATATTTTTTTATTTTATTTTAGACAGCAGCGATACTAATGACCTAAACTCACTAACACTTAAGTTTGAATGTCTCTATTTGGTCGTGTGCTGGTCAACTTTACTTCAAAATATTCAAAACATACGTTTCCACCCGGTAATTCCACTTACAAATTTAGGTTTTCGGTCTCCGTCTTCGTGTCCAGGCCCGCCATAAGAGAAGGCTCCTACTCCCCCGATAAAGCCTTTCTTTCGGTAGCTCTTCTCCCGTCCCTTGCCGGCGGACTCACAACGTTGGTGGTAATTTTCCATGTATCGGCAACTACAGACCACAAAAGCAAGCTGGCATTTAACAATTATTTTAACAATATTTGTTAATTATAAGTCGCAACTCTAACGAAGAGTCAAGCGGCTGCAGCACTAAGAAAGATTTAGAAACAAAAAAGCCTGCTTGATAGCCGGTATCTTACTAGATTATTTGAATAACTATGTTAAAAAAAGACGTTGACAAGCCGTCTACTTTACTGAATGTTAATTCTGATGGTGTTTATTCGCAGTTAGCATAAGCAACAACGGATAATTTTCCAACTAGATCAGCTGCACCCAAACTCTCCTACAGATCCAGCCACTTAAAATTTCCCCTCCAGTCTGGCTGGCAGCCAAATCCCAGCCAAGTTCCTTCCAATTACCATCCGAAAGGTAGAGCCCCCCTTCTTCTAGGGGTGGGCCTATATTTGACTATAAACCCGCCCATTCATTCACTTGCAGGGTGATACCATTAGATGGCGCTGTCTTTACAAAAACTTTACTTTTCTTTTTACAGGGTTAAATGATTGAATGGTCTTTGCTATGACTTAAAAAAGCTCATTTTTGTTTTAATTTATTTTATTTACTTATTTTATTTTAATATGCTTTATTGGTTTGTTTATTGTCTATTCTTATTTATCCTTTGTACAGCACTTTGGTCCTACAGTATATTGATTTGTTTTAAAGTGCTTTATTTTAAGCATAGTCCACAAATTTTCAATAGGGTTCAGTTTGTTGGCTTTGGGAAGGCTGTTCTGATGTGTGTTGTGATCATTGTCCCTGTATCAACTGTCCAGCCATTGATTGTTGATACTGTAACTGTTGATTGATTAAAGAATTTGTAGGTCATTGGGAGTTCATGATCCTCACCTGCTGCAGCAATCAGAATCAGAATCAGCTTTTATTCGCCAAGTGTGCTGGGGCACACAAGGAATTAGTTTCCCACAGTTTGATACTCTCTCATACACAAACAATAAGTTAGAGCTGGGCGATAAATCAATTTAACTGATTAATTCGAATTTACAGTTCAGGACGATATGTTTTCATGAAATCGATTTTATTACTTTTTTTACACACAAGCGCCAAATGCGGAACTAATGCGATGCACCATTCCTCACGGGTAAATTAACACTGTAGCAGATTCACTAACAACATGGCAATGACAGGGGAAAAGATGGCACGTGCCCAAAGAAAGGTGTTGCTACTTCTGTAATTTGTAATTGTAATTGTAATATAATATGTCAAACCCAATGGCATAAAGTATTTACTTAATACTAAGCTGACATGATAAAATTATGTGTTTTTTTTCTATTGTTATTACAATATTACTTATTACTTTTATTTATAAGTTTGAGGGTGTATTGTGTTGTTGCCAGTTTTAAAATAAGCTATAGAGAAACCTTTCTAAAAGTGTTCACAATAATAACTGACACTTTATTGATCCCCGTGGGGAAATTGTGTTTATGCCTCCCTCAACTTGATCTTTGAAGAATAAGTTGTCTGTGAAGGCCACCTGTTGGGGCCTTGCTCAAGGAGCTGCAGACATACTGAGGCTGGGCTTGAACCAGTGACCTTCTGATTACAAGCACACAGCTTAGCCCACTGAGCCACACACTGCTCCTAAAGGTGTGGTCTAAAGTAAAAAAAGCTAAATAAAGTAGTTTGATTTTGAGTAGGGGAGGGGAGAATCGATTAAAATCGGAAATCAGATTTTTTGTGAAAAAATCTGAGATTTTATTTTTAGGCCATATCACCCAGCTCTACAATAAGTGACACTATAAAAACAAAATACCGTATACAAGAAATACTGTACAAATACAGTACAATACAATACAAATACAATACAAATGTGAAAAATTATAAATATTATAAATATACACAGGTGAGTAACACTGTGCAATTTTAAGGTGCGAGGTAGAGTGTAAACAGTTTTTGTAAACAGATCTGTAGCGCCTGCCAGAGGGGGGTAGCTGGAGAAGATTGTGTCCAGGATGTGACGGATCTGAAATGATTTTAACTGCTCGTTAAAATCTATGCTCGTTTAGCCGAACTAAAGTCCACAAATCGGATCCTGGCATAAGTTCCTGGACGGACCAGATGTTGCAGGATATAATGCAGCCCCATATTCACTGCATCATCCACCGACCTGTTTGCCCGATAGGCAAACTGCAGGGGGTACAGCTGGTGTCCTGTAATGTCCTTTAGATGGGCTAAAACCAGGCGTTCAAAGGATTTCATGACCACAGACGTCAAGGCGACAGGTCTGTAGTCATTCAGTCCTGTAATGGTGGGTTTTTTGGGGACCGTGATAATGGTGGAGCGTTTGAAGCACGAGGGAACTACACACAGCTCCAGGAATCTATTGAAGATGCGGGTGAAGATGGGAGCCAGCTGATCAGCACAGGTTTTGAGGCAGGAGGGGGATACACCGTCTGGTCCCGGGGCCTTCTTGGTTTTCTGTTTCTGGAACAGCCGGCTCACTTCCGCTTTGTGTATTCTGAGTTCCAGGGGGGAGGATAGGGGGGTACGAGGTGTGATGGGGGTTATTGTCTCTGGAGTGGGGTGGATGGGGGTTGTGAATCTGTTTATCTCAAACCTGCAGTAGAAGTTGTTCAGCTCATCTGCCAGGTCTTTGTTTGCTTCAGCGGGGGGTAGGGGTCGTCTGTTGCTGGTGATATCTCGCAGGCCTCTCCACACTGATGCAGGGTCATTGGCTGAGAACCGTTCTTTCAGCTTCTCAGAGTAGCTTCTTTTTGCCACTTTGATCTCACTGGTCAGCGTGTTCCTGGCCTGCCTGTACAGGGCCCTGTCACCACTTCTGTAGGCATCCTCCTTGGCCTGGTGAAGATGTTGCAGTTTGGGAGTGAACCATGGTTTATTGTTGTTGTATGTGCAGAAGGTCTTGGTCGGGACACACACATCTTCACAAAAACTGATGTATGATGTCACAGTGTCTGTCAGCTCATCCAGATTATCAGATGCAGCTTCAAAGACAGTCCAATTAGTGCAGTCAAAACAGTCCTGCAGTTTCTGCTTTGCTGCATTGGTCCACTTCTTCACAGTTTTGACTACAGGCTTGGCACGTTTAAGCTGTTGCCTGTAAATTGGAATAAGATGGACCATACAGTGATCAGAATGTCCTAAAGCTGCCCGGGGGACAGAGCGATAGGCATCTTTTAAAATGGTGTAACAGTGGTCCAGTGTGATGTTGTCCCTGGTGGGGCAGTCGATATGCTGTCTGTATTTAGGAAGTTCCTGGTGTAGATTCACTCTGTTAAAATCACCAAGGACAATAAAAGGGAATAGGGATATTTTCTTTCCAGGGGGGGTGATCTGGTCAGCCAGCATGCATTTACATCTGAAGCTCATTTACATCTGAATGTTGGTGGTGCTGATAGACTGTGAGAATTGTATGCTTTGAACTCTCCAGTGCTTTTTTAATACCATTCAGTGACTGATGTTGGGAAGACAATGGATATTTACTGTACACCTCCATGTCTCCTGGATTACTGACCCCAAGTCATTTCTGCTACATGGCTTTACACTGTACAATATTTATATTTACATTTAAAGCATTTAGCAGACTTATCCAAAGCAACGTACAAGGTATCAAGGTACAATAAGCTGGGTTTAGAGGAGCTTACAGTTTTGATGGCGAGTCCGGCTCTGTGATGGAGGGATGTTAAAGTGTTTTCTGTCTTGTGATTTCTTCTATTTCTATTTAGCCGTTTAGATGGTGGACCAGACTTCACGAAATAGCGCTCTAATGTGACTAGCCTTTTTCTGCGTATTGAAACTTTTCAGAAATGCAAGACTTTGCCAGTGCTTTTGTTCACCACCCGAGCGTATAGTCGTGAACAGATGTGAAATTTTGGCCAACTTTTTCATTGAAATTCGATTTGTATGTGTTCAGAAAAATTTGTGATCAGAGGCTTTAAAAGTGTTTATCCAAATAGGGACCTCAAAAAATGTCCCCAAAAGTAGGAAAATTTCAGGTTTTACTACACTTTGGGGGCAATTTGGTCCTCAAATGTGATCTATGCAAACCCACACACAAACACACACATACTACCAGTCAAAAGAGATGTTAATGACTTTCACACATTCAGTTGACCCCCCACCCCCAGCCCCCAGCCCCCAGCCCCCAGCCCCACCACTTTTCTTGTGCTTGTGGGCAGTTCCTTGCTCAGGGTATTTGCTATAGTGAACTTTCATGCAAAAAACATTTGCACTTTCAGGGTCCCTGTGTGGCTCAGTGGGCTAAGCCTGTGTGCTTGTGTTCCCTGGGTCACTTGTTCAAACCCAGCCTCAGCATGTCAGTCATGACTATACAGTGTATAAATGTTTTTGGTAGACGATCATACTTTTTTTCCACTATAGTCTTCTGGTTTCTAATTTACATGCCAACAACAGTTTTGACTGGTAGTGTGTAATGACTGTTTAGTAGTGTTTATTTAACCGACTGGCTTGATAGTCAGAATATGGAATAGTCTTCCTGATAACATAGTGCAAGCTGAATCCTTGAGTTCCTTTAAATCAGAGCTAGATAAGATTTTAACAACTCTGAGCTATTAGTTAAGTTCTCCCTAAGCGAGCTTGATGGGCCGAATGGCCTCCTCTCGTTTGTATAGTTCTTATGTTCTTATGATCTGAAAGCAGTGTTTCTTATGTTAAAAAAATAACCTCACCTTGACCGCTTCAAACATCTGTCTCATCTGTCTCATTGTTTCATTGTGGCCAAGCAGAGAAGTTAATGACACATTCACACATCACCCCCCCCCCCCCCCCCCCGTGGATGTGCAGCCACCAGCAGCCTATCCGGCTGTTAGCCAGACAGAAAGAAAGAACACACCTTTATTCTCCACAGTCAACCTTATTACTTTGTTTAGACCTGTAATTAGTCTGTCACACACATCTTGGGTCACTCTCTTCTCCCAAAATAACTCTTGGACATGCTGCTGCTTTGTACCTGGCTTGGCCTCCTTGCGCATGAAATCTTTCATCTTGTGCCAAACAAGCTTAATGGGCTTCAAATCTGATTAATTTTCATATACCTCTCATTGCTTGACAATATCAGTCTTAATACTTTGTTTAGGCCTGTAATTATTGTATTGGACATATCTTGGGACCGCCTCATCTCCAAAGAGGGAAGTAAAATAAAATTGTAATTTCATCAATAAACTGACTAAAAACACATTTTGACAGTTTTAGGCCATCTTTGCCTCACAACAGAAACTATTTCTAAATTTCACAGGCCATTTATTGCAGTGTAGTAAGTTTATTAATGAAATTGGAATTTTGTTTAAATATAGGGAAATTGTACTTGCTTAGATTTTCATTTTTTGCAGTGGAGTTACAATACCTGATTCAGGTATCTTACCTGATTTCAGGTAAGTCACTTCAGATTACTGCTCTCCCTGGTGGATGGATAGATCATTGCAAGTACTTTACACACAGAGAGTTGAGGGGTGGATCATGCCGGCCCCCTTTTTCATTACATCATCGTGGGGGATCTCATTACAGTCAAGGACCAGCCAAGAGCCAGTCAAGGTCCTGTCAAGGACCTGTCATGGAAAGTGGGGAAATTTTAAGCGGCTGGATCTGTAGATGTTGACACAATCGAAAAAAACCGCCACAATTCTGCTAGTGACGTTCCCCGACGCGCAGCCAAGCTATTTGCTTGACGAGAGCAGCGCAGATAGGCGATTGGATAAAAAATGTGTCAATCAATGTGGCAGCAGCAAAACCTATCGTGTAGCATGATGGCCGGCCCCTGCGTTCAACGCCCGCCCATTTTGCAAGACTTTCGACAACGGTGAACATAAATTTGTATTTTCGTTTACGTGACTTACTACTATTAATATTCTACACATTAGAAAATAAATAAGAGAGACTACATGATCATTCTTTTTGCCATGTATATTCCTTTAAATAAATCAAAATTAATCAACGAACAATAAAGATATATTTGAAAGACATTAATTATATATTATATGATAATATTCTTCACGTAATATGAATTACCCATACCGTCCGGAGCTAAGTTTTTTGTTTAATATTTTTTATTTCTCTTTCAGATATAGCACGTTTTCTACACTGAAGTTCATTTAACTGAGTATCATTTTTCAAGGGCAAACTTCATTCCTCAAGCTGCATTTGTACTACTTTTAGTTCTTTAACAACAGTGTATGTGTAGTGCTTTTATATAAAACATTGACTGTTACTTGGTTCCCTTCATGAGAGTGTGTAAGTTATTTTTTTATTTTTTTCTCCCTTAATTGGGAAGAAAGTATTTTTTTGGTATAAATCCTCAGAAACGTCCCCCAAAACACTGTAAGCTATACTTTAAGTACACTTCAGGTACACCTTAGGCTATTTTTCATGAAATAATTGAATTACAAGGAGTGAGATCAGTATAGTTTCAGTAGAGCTTGTAAGTTCAGAGTCTCGTAAGTTCTACACCACTTTGAGTAATAGCACAATTTTTGTTTGAAATGAGGTAAAGAATACTTTCATCCAAATTAATGTAGTAAAAAATTTACTTGAGCCATGTGCCTGCAATAGTAAAAAATAAATAAATAAAAGCTACAGTTCATAAGAAACACAGTGAAGCCACAGTGATTAAACAGTGCTACACTTCAAAGGAAAAATGAAAAAAAAATTAAAAAACAAAACATTTCTAAGCTATGGAAGGTAATTCACATGCTAAATTTCACACAGTCCACTGTTCAATGGAGACTTCATTGGATATGCCTGTCTCATTTGGTTATAACATCATTTATTTATTCTTTCCATTGCACATTGTATGTATGCAGTACAATGATTAATAAATATGTATAGACATAGATGACCGAAAAGGGGGTGTGCACAGAGGTGCGGTGACAGAGCAGGCTGGATAATGTTTGGTTGGTATTATGGTAATACCATATGTATGGTTGGGTGGGGGGGGGGTAAAATTTGCTGACCAGGGCTAGAGAGTCGTGGTGAAATTTGGAGTGAGGTTGCAGCAATAAAACTTCATGCTGGCAAATTTTACCACCGCTGTATAGCGGAACCACAGATTTAAAGGGCACTGGGCACCATTTCCGGATGTCAGGGAGCTGCTGTGAATTTTTTGGTGTTTCATTCTGTGCACGTCCAACCACTTTCTCAGTAATGAGCCATTAGCCAGCACATGTGTACTAAATCAGCACATTGGTTGCAATTGACACAAAGGTTGAAGACCAACAGAGGTGGAGATTTCAGGTCCAGACAGTACAAATCCAGACCAAGATTTTGTTTCTTCCAACCAGTTGAGTATAATTTATCCTCATGAGACCCGACCTATTCATTTATGTCCATTGTAGTGGACATTGTATTTTTGCATTTATTTTTTCTCTGATGTTGGGAAACGTATTTATTCTTGTTGTGCACTAAAGAGGACATGCTGTGAAATTAAAATAAGAATAAATTTGAAAAAATCTAAATTGTAAGATGTCTTATTTCCTCCAAAGACAAATAACCTACAATTGAAGGACACTTTTTCCTTGGGTCTCAGGAGGATAAAGAGTCACAGTCACAGAGTACTCAGCTGGTTGGTTGAAACAAAATCTTGGTCATGACTTGTACTCTCTGGGCCTGGAATCTCTACCTCTGAAGCCAAATGATCCTCAACCTTTTCTTTTTTTTATCCAAGAACCCCCTGTATTGAGGAAAACGTGTTGTTGTCCTACACAGTTTATGATATTGATTTGCTTGTGTGCATTCTGCAATGATGACTAAAATTGCCAATGTTTATTAATATAAACACAATTTATAAACAATCCAATATCTTTTGAACATGATTCAAGCAAAGTTTCTCTCCACTATGTCCACTACATCCCAAGTTGAGAACCACTGTATGTAGGCCTGTTTGTATGTAGGCATACTGCGGAATGTTCGGGGTACATTGAAATAAATACACGATACCACTTTAAGACAGAGAAGACGACAGCTGTTGCATAAGGGAAGTTCCGCCTTTATTGAATGACAGCTAACTGCCAGCGTAAGCTAGCAGCGGCTGCACAGAAACGGGAGTTTGTTACGTTACGCTACATTCACGCCCAGGGTTACGCTAAGAAACATATGCACTCCACGGTAAAACATTACACAGGTATAACATATATATGTGAATACGTGATACAGTTTACACGATCGGCACACTAGCACTGCATGGCCGTAATCTGAATAAGTCCTTTATAAGCCGAAACGGCGACGTCACAATACATTATTGTTTTGTTTTCATCACAAGCAAAGAACAGCATGTATTACATTCTTTATTCAATTTCTTTCCTTCGTTTTCCCCCTTTCTGTATCTCTCTCTAATTATGTATCACAATTAACACAACCCTGTAAAGCGCTTTGGGACATCTTTGATGTGATACATCAGACTCTTGCGATGGCAATTAATTTTAACATCACTTAAAAACATTGATAAATTTAATTTAATGACAAACAAATGGTAAAATTAAACTAAATAAAAAGATATCAAATACATTAAAACAGCATCGTACAATTTCCATCATTGTACATTATTATCGAAGGCTCTCTCATTTAGTGTTTACGCGTAAAAAGCGCGAAATACATGTTTTAACAAGCTGCAGGATTATTGCAGTTGACAGGACGTCTATGTAGCGTTATTGGTAAAAAGAGGAAATACATGTATGCCTACCAATGGATGGCGACATTTCCCCATTTATTACTAAACAAATTCTGAATGACTTTGTGGCTGACTATTATTCATATGAAGTTTTCGTCCAATCAATCAATCAATCAATCAATCATCTGTATGCTTTATTTTATTGCACAAAACAGAGCATTATGCTTAATCATAATAAAGCTAAAGTCTTGATTATAGTTTAAAGCAGGTTACACTTGTCCTTATGTCACTGACTGATTAGCCCCACCCACCCCTGGACATTGTGTATATTGTGTTGTTAAAGATGAGGACGGAGAAGATGTGCAGCGTGTTTGTGGCGGCTGTGGTACTTCTGCTGCAAGCCGGTCTTTCTACATTGAGGTTACCTTTGATAGTGGTCATCAATAATAGAATGTTTGATTTAATTTCAGTATAAATATAATATTTAATTTAGACAGACAAAGGTTAAAAGCGTGTGCTCAGTTCAAATAACAGCAATCAATCAATCAGTCAATCAATCAATTAATTATATGCAGCAGTCCCTGTATTTTTGCAGATTTTTGTTTACCTATGTTCAGAGAGAGAGATAGAGAACACCTGAACACTAGACCTACTTCACTTCACCTAATGTTCTGTTAACTTAAGGTTCACTTCATCACACTGAGATGAAGCAGTATTCCTTCATGATCACAGTGCACATATAACAGGAACAATACACAATAACTATACCACACAATAACAATACCTGTCTAAAGTGCAGAGAGTGGATATTATACATGACACAAAACAATATAACGATAACAATCCAGTTGCATCGAGTGTAAAAAGCTTTTGCTTGCATATCTGTAAACATTGCTGATAAATGTATACTGTATAATATATTGCTCATGGAATATAATATTGCACAAGAATGGACATTAGCAGCATCTGAGTTTACTTTGCATTCACGGCACATGAACTGTTGCACAAGAACAGACATTTGGCAGCATAAGTGTATCGCTGTGAGGTGTAGCACCTGTACAGTTTTTTGGCCTGGAAATGTTCAGGTTCTGGACTATTTTTCAGTATACAGTGAGGTAAATTAAGGTAAAGTGCAAGTGCAGTTCACACAGCAGCTGGAATGTAGTGAGTACACAGAAGTGGCTGAAACGATGTGGATGAGTGTGTTAGAATACTCTAATTTTAGCCTACACTGGATTTTCTGCTCTGACTTACAGTATATAGTACCCATGTAGCCTCCACTTTCTCGTTTAATGACATGCAATTGGAAAAATGGTTAAAATAAGTAATATTTATGTATTATTTTCTTGTCTGTGATATATGCCAAGACATTGAAACTACAGTGAAAGGTTAGTTATGTAATTTTGTTGGTGTTATATCAGTATGACTATCAACAGATCTCTTTATTGTCTATTTTTGTGGAGAACCACTTACTGCACACACGGAAAATAGGCGCCAGTCCGACTCTCTAGATGGGGCACCGCTGCCGCGAGGCATGAGCCACGCGTCTCACGTAGGCAGTGCGGCTGCTCTAACCTGTTAAGTTAGGCGCCAAAATGAAAATCAGCACATTCCGCAGCGGTGATGGGCATGTGTGTGTGTGTGTGGGGGGGGGGGGGGCAGTGCCATCGGGTCACTCTGGGAAGGCGTAGCATAATTCCCAGAGGCTCCTTGGGTTCACTGAGCTCCTTGGCTGGGGGGTTCCTAGGAGCCGTTCCATCCCCCATTCTGACACCAGTGTGGCACCAGTATTGAACATATGTGCAGAAGAATGAAGTAGTCAGACTCATATTGTAGAAAAGCACAAAAATGGCGGATGTCAATCATACTCCAGCACACACTCTGCCCACCGTACTGACCATCCCGACTACTCAGACTACACACACCATTATTACAAGTTAACATTAACACTACACATGACATTAATGTATGGCACAATAACGACAAAATTCATGATAATCACAGATAGATACTTATGTTATCCAGTGATCCAGCAGGCCGCCGCACTGTCTGATGGGTACCCCCAGTGCTACAGTACTACTATAACATGATAACACAGGCATCTGTGTGTGTGTGTAAGGTGTATGTTTGCGCACGCACGTTTTTGTAAGTTTTGCATTGTCAGGATCAGATTTTTTACTGTTGAAACAATTTTCCTTTTGACACTGCTCCTTTTCAATAATGCAGAATTAACTCAGGGGTGGTGTTCTGAGGCTGATTTTAAGTTGTATGCAGAGCAGCTAAATTTTAATTTATTCAGATGAATTTTTAATTATTACTTTTTTTCTTATATGTTGTTTATCATTTGCTTGCTTCCTATTTTGCCTGGAGGTAATTTTGGTGTCTTTTGGACTGTGGAAGTCGTGTTCAGTCTTGTTTCCCGCATTTTTGTCTCACTGAAATGGCTTTGCCTCAAATGTCCCTCTTCTGTCTGTAGTCCAGTAAATGAAATGATTGTATTTATATTTATATTTGATATTTTAATAAGTATTATCATTTGAATAATATTTTTAATACAAATTTTTATACAAATACACCACTTTGAGATGATATTTTTCTATATTTCTATAACAAAGGTGGTTCATTGTTTAAACTGAAATAATAGTAACTGAATAACAACATGCTGATTATAGCCACTAGATGTCTCTAGAACCAAAGATATTCCTTGATTTACTATTCATGTACAGTCAGACTGTTAGCCTCACACCTCTAGTTCTAACATTTCAAATCTCTGCTCTGTTTTTATGGGTCTTCCTGCTTCATGCAGATTTCTTCCCTCAGTCCAAAGACAAGAGCCTAGGCTAATTGTTGTGTCTAAATTGCATATACAGTAGTATGAGCATGAATTAAAAGTTTAATAAGTAAATACGACACCTTTGTAGATCACAAGGTACTTCACAAGAAATAAAACAAGATTGACACCAAAAGAAGGCCTGACTGTTCATAAAAGTTTTCAGCTTCCTTTTAAAAGAGTCACTCTGGGAAGGCTAACCCAATGTCCATGAGCAGGCTGTTCCACAGCTTTGGGGCAGCAACCACGAAAACCCTGTCAGCCCTGGTCCTAGACTTTAACCTGAGGATGACAAGATGGCCCTGATCAGAAGGCCTAAGTGTCCTGTTTGCAGAGTATAGGCTGAAAGGACCACAGATATAAGTGGGTGTCTGATTATTAAGAGAATCATAAGTAAATAAAATAATCTTAAAATATATACTGTATTTTACTGGGAGCCATTGTAGACAAGCTAGAATGGGAAAAATAGGTGATCTGTAGCTAGTTCTGCTTAATAGTCTATCAGCAGCAGTTTGAACCAGTTGCACTTTCTTTGGAGCTGAGTGGGAGAGGCAGGTGAATAGAGAATTTCAATAATCTAAATGAGATTAAATAAAAATTTGCCATAACATGGAGATGCTTCTAAGATGGAAAAAATATGAGCAGGACAGCAATTTCACATGTTCCTCAAGATTTAAGTGGTTGTCACACCCAGAACACTGAGATATTTAGAGGATGACAATAAAATCAGCAAAGGGAGTGAGACTCAGTTGTATCTTAGAGGTTACACTCAAGAAGTCAAAAAGGAGGCCCTCAATCTTATCAAAATGTAACTGGAAAAAGTTGCTCGTCATCCACATTTTGACACCATCTAAGCAGTCATGCAAGACATGAAGTGGATTGGGAGTGAAAGAAAGACATAAAAATCATCTGCATAAAAATCATCTGAAGGTTAAAATTGCAAGGGTTGATGAAGACACAAGATAGCAATAGAGAAATACCTATCACACTGGTAGGAAGAAAACCACTGCAACACTGCACCACCTAAACCTACCCAATGCTTAAGCGTCTCAATCAGAAAGTTTACATTATTTACATGTTTACATTATTTTGTGCTGTGAAGCACTTGATTTTTAAACACATTCTTGATTGTGTAGTATGTATTGTTACCATGTGGCACTGATAAGAGTTTCTCCTTACACTTTTAATATTTTTTTCATGTCTTTTGCATTCAGTTTTCAAAGTTCACATTGATAGAAGTCAAATTTTAAATCTTAGAAATGTGAAATTATTGAAAGCACCTATGTTAATAAAGATTAATGACCGTTAATTATTAGAATTATTTAACTGTTTTTAATCAGGTCATTTTAACTACCTTAATTTAAGTTTCAATATACCAAATTTTCCCTTTTCTCTGGACCTACAATTTCCATTTTGCCTCACTGATCTCCTACCAATCCTTGATGTTAATTACAGACCCAGTGAATCACCAGCAATGGCGGCTGGCCAGATTCTACAGGTGGATGACTCTAATCACTTTCCTATCATCCTGTTTGCTGAATAGCACATAAAGTTCTCTTTGTATGCTGCTCTGACGAATAAAACTAACCATTGTTGACCTCAGCTCACTACACATTAGAGCATTTACCACAACGGGGAGCAAAGAAGAAAGGACTGGCTTGTTAAAGTGCTACTTAGCTGTCATTTCATCACAGGACCCTGTGCATCATTGGGTTAAAGTGAAATCTGTAATTGCAACTGGAGAACTGCACTTCAGTGAGTTGAATCCTTATGAGTTCCACTGCTTTTTAATGAAAGGCCTTAAGAGTGATGGACTTCATCCTCATAGAATGATTGTTAGGGCATGAAGCATTATTTGTGTCAGATATTGCATGCATTGTGATGTTTAATGAGAACATTTAATTCAATAGAGAGGTACCAGTCAAATTATATCAAAACCAAATACACAGGCATGTTCTAGATTACAGAGATGGAAGAGAAATAGTGGTTTTCCTCTATCTAATCAGAGTGAACAAGCTATTTTACATATACATGAATATGTTCATGTTTGATTATCTGAAAGACAAAATTCATAAGACTAACTAAAATGTGTTTTTCAGCAAAATTAACAACAATGTTTTATGTGTAATTTCTGAAGGCCAGAGGTCAGGTCAGGTCAAGTTGGGGAGCATGCACTGGGACAAATCATTATCACATCAACCACATGATGAAACACCTTTGGACCCTGGTTGGCAATCCAACAGGCCAACACAGTCCAATCCCACCCTCTGGAAATGACTGTGTATCTGCTGTAGCCAGGTGAGATGTGGGCGTCCCCTTGGCCTGGCTCAGCTGCTTGAGTCTTCAGCAATGAGGATCCTGTGAGCCGGATCACCCTCAGGGAAACGTGCCACATGGCTGTAGTGGCGTAACTGATGCTCCCTCACAATGCAGGTAATGTGCCTCGTTCAAGACTTCCTGAGCAATTGCTCATTCAACACAAAGTCAAACTAGTGGTACCGAAGGAAGAGAGACACTATCAAAGGAGTCCAGTTTTCGTCTCAGGTCACTGGATACTATCCCTGCCTTGCAGCCATACAGCAAAACTGGGAGCACCAGGACTCTGAAGACTTGGACCTTTGTCCTCTTAGAAAGATTTTGGGATCGCCACACACTCCTTTCCAGTGACCTCATGACCCCCTCATGCTCTCCCAAGCTGTCTACTGACAAGGAAGAGTCACCAGAAACATTAATTTCGCTGCTAAGGTAAGTGAACCTCTCAATTTGGTCGACATTTTCTCCGCAGACAGACACACTGACCATGGTTTGGCTATACTCAAGAGGTCATTAAAAGCCTGGATCTTGGTTCTTATCCAGGACACTCACAAACCTAGACACTCAGGCTCCTTGCTTTGTATCTCGAGAGCCCCAAATTGAGCCTCCGTTGACTCCATGAATATCACAGCATTGTCGGCAAAGTCAAGATCAGTGCCCCACAGCCACTGGACTCCATGTCCCTACCCTGTAGCCCTGATCTGAACTTCCTGCCATGTTTGTTTTCTCCTGTTTTCCTCAGATCCTCCTGCTCTCTCCACTCCTGAGTTTGCCCCCAGACTTGTCCCCTGGCATTCCCATTGCCATGCATGATAGTGACCCAGACAAGTGTCGAGGCATTCTTCCAGCAGCATGGGTCCTATACAGATCACCATCAAGAAATGTGTTTGGGTGAAACCAATCATGTCCACTTTGTCATCTCCATGTTGATGGGAAGAGCCTGCGATTGGGAAGCCGCCCTTTGGATGAGAAAAGCCCCGTGTTTAGTTCATCAGTGGCTTTCCAGCATGCTTTCAGTGTTGTCTTCGGTCATCCTGCAGTGGGACAAAGTCTAGGAGATCATGTACTCGACCCCTGGCTTGAGAACCAAACCACTGCCAAATTTCTCCTTTATTTCCACTTGATTGCCTAGGGAATGGATTAGTCACTGTCTTGTCTCCAGGTCCTCTACCTGATTTCCAGGTGTGCTGAGGTGAGGAGCAGACTTTTGATGAGTAAGTCCATCTGTCCATTGCACTGGACAACATCCCCTGAAGAACTTGTCCAGCATGTTCAGAGGGTGCTGCAGTGCCTCTGAAACAATTCCCTATTATTTAAAGGTGAAACATGTGAATTCCACCAGACTACACTGGAGTTTCTTAGTTATAAGTAGTACCCCAGGGGTGTAGGAGAATGTGAAGGCTGTTCAGGACTGGCCCCAGCCTCGCACGGTGAGGGAGCTCCAGTGTTTTCTGGGTTTTGCAAAATTCTATCATCGGTTCATCCAAGGAATCTTCCCTCCCCACAGGACATCTATACCAGGCACTGCAGGATGAAACAAAATCATTAAAGACCTTTCCCACCCCAGAAATTGTCTGTTCCGTCTGCTGAACTCAGGTAAATGGTTCTGGAGCCTGCTGACAAGAATAGAGAGACTCAGAAGGAGCCTTTATCCTCAGGTCATAAGGCTCCTCAACAAGACATGCCTCAGTCTTACTAGTACCCGCACTGGGCAAGCACAATGCCACTTTAAATCCTAATTACTTGAGTGGTTCATATTGCTTATTTGCAATGTGGTTGTTAGATTTAATTTTTAGTTTTAGTGTAGTGTCTGGAATCTGTTTTATTTATTTTATTTAGATCTACATACAGTACAGTCTCGGGAGTGATTCAGGGCGACAATTCAAGGTATTCTGTACAGTAAAATCTCGTTATAGTGAACTCGCTTATAACGGAATATAATCTATAACAGACAAGGTCCGCTGGTCCGCTGGGGTGTGGCATGAGTAAATGGTTTCCTGTAGTTGTGTTCTGGGCATACAGCAACTCTCGATATACTGTAACAGACTTTGGATATTTTTTGCCAGGTCACTTGAAGTCCTTTTTATACTGTACATGTATAACTGTGCATGTGACAAATAAACTTTTTGAATCTTGATTCAGCCCAGTGGCTGCCCCTCTCACTGCTCTGCTGCACGGCCATTGGACCACTATCTGCTGGTACCCGGAAGCAAAGTGAGCACTCCGATGCCTCAAAGACCTCATCTGCGCCGCACTAGTCCTGCAACAACATGATCCCACGTTTCCATTTGTTGTTGAAGTAGGCACCTCTGATGTGGGAGTGGGGGTCGTGCTTTGACAAAACTAGAGGGGGAGTGGGAAGTTGCATCCCTGTGCGTTCTTTTCCATAAAGGTGGCCCCTGTGGAGCAAACTATGACATCAGCACAGGTTGGCAACACTGGCTGGATGGCGCTGCTGACCCCTTTGAGGTACTCACCAATCATTGCAAAATTGAATATCTCAAATCCACTAAACGCCTCGACCCGTGACAAGCTCTGTGGGCATTCTTCTTCACTCACTTTGTATTCAAGGTGTCGTACCTTCCTGGGGTGAAGAACATCAAGGCGAATGCCCTCTCTTGCCACTTCGCACCTCTGGTTGAAAATGAAGAACCCATCCTGATCTTACCTGATTCTTATTTCCTCAGTCCTGTCACCTGGGACCTTGATGACTCGATTGAAGAGGCTCAGCACAATGAGCCCACTGCAACCAGCTCTTCCACTGGAAAGGTCTGTGTTCCCTCTGCTCTTTGGTTGGCCTCCATATAATGGATGCATTCCTTCCTCAGCTCGGGACACCCAGAGGTCTCTTACCACCATGTGCCTCCTGGCCTGATGGCACCGGTGACCTGGCTGGAGGAAGGAGGTGGAGTAGTTTGCCTGGTCTGCTCCCAACACATGGCAGACAGCTGAAGACTCACAGGTGTCCTGCAGTCTCTTCCTATACCTCAACATCCTTTGTTCTAGACTTCGTCCCAGGGAAAGACTGTGATACAATACCTTGTGGACTGGGAAGATTGTGGGCCTGAGGAAAGGGCCTGGGGAATGGTAACAGATATCCTTGACACATACCTGATCACTGCCTCCCACTGTGACCATCAGGACAAACCTTCTCCCCGGCCCGGGTCTGGTCCCGTCACCTCCCTTGGCCTGCAGGTGGTGGCCATCAGGGGTGGGGGTGGGGGAGGGGGGGTTCTGTCATACCCCCCTCGTGATAATGCCGGCTTGCTCAGTGAATTAAATGCACCTGCCATTGACCCCTTTAAAGGCTTGGGCCACCTCGCACTCATTGCGAGATATTGTTCTCCTATGTGGGACATACTGAGCAGTTCCCTGACCCGACCTCCCTGCCATATTCCCGTCTACTCCTGTTTCCCATGGATCCCTGTGTTCTCTCCATTCCTGTCCATCATCTCCTGTGTACGACTGACTTCCTCAGCTTATCTGACCTTTTGCCTCCTGACCATGTCTCAGCATTTCCATTCTGCTTCTTTTTACCCTGGTCCTAATAAAACTGCCTGCTTGCTTGGCACCTTGATCTCTCCCAAATTTTCTGTCATGACATTGAATATACCCGTCTGTATTTTTTTTCCCCTTTTGTCTCCTGGGATGCAGAAAGACAAAAAGGATAATGTCACCTGTGCATGCACCTTGACATCAACAAAATGGGGATCTGATCTAGGTTTTCACACTATGAGCAAGTGTAACAAACCAATACAAACTATTGTGGTCACCTTATTCTCCTCTACCTTCATTTTTACGTACACCCTTTATTTTTCATGACAAATATACGTTGGTCACACAAAGCTTACAAAAAAAAAACTGATTACTGATACTGATTATTCCGAACTTTGAGCCAAATAGCAATCAGTACCTATTCAGAATGAATCCAGCAGAATATCCACATTTTAATTAAGATGGATCAGTTGTAAACATCACCCTGTTTAGAGTAAACGAGCTGAGGGAGCAAGATGCTGTAACTCTGATGGAATAAGTTCTATTATTAGAGTGAACCACTTACAGCGACATCCACCTGTAAGACTCAAGGCTCTCACCATTTTTGCCAGCCATTTCCCTATAGCCAGTATCTTTCCTGCTAAGGGTATAAGACTTATTTTGCTCAGATGATGGTATGTTGGAGATCGCTGCTGCTAAACCTGAGCAGACCCAAGTGTCATTTTGATTAGAAGGAAACCTTGGTACATAATGCCCTGACACATGATTCCAGAGGAGAAACATGATAGTGTGAAAGACAATAAAGCTGCATGTTACTTTTTTTTTTATTAATTAATTCATGAGGTATTTCAATCATCTTATTTTTTAAACTTACAATAAAAAAAAACTATTTTAGTAAAAAGACTATGATTCTAATTTGTATTATGTCATCAGATGATGCTGCGATCAGCTGTCACTGGAAGATCCACTGCAGCTGAACATAACTGGCATTTTTTTCACAGAGGAGGGGTCACTGTGCCGATGGTTTCCTACAGACTGCAGTTGTTTCTTGTTCAGTATCTATGCAGACATGGTAGACGTACTGTATACAACTCTTTGCCCCCATAACTGTTCACTTTATTGGGTATTTAGTACATCCCCCACCCATCCATCTTTCACCCATATCGAGTATAGGGTCATAGAAGCAGTATTTCATGCTTTCATTATATTGTTTTTGTGTACAATATGTGCATCTATAGAACTTCAATTAATCCAAAAGCTTTTCAAATTAATATAGATGTATTTTTGCATGTCATTATTCAAAGTCTAAAATCTCAGAAAACTTCTGGAAAAAAAAGATATACCCTTCTTTGCTACTGTCCTCCCATTTAAAAAATTTCCTGTGAATTTTGCATATTTTTAACCTTTAAAATGGTGGGTATATATAACCAGACTGATCAGTCTCTGTGGTGATGTGTTCTTGCTGTAATCCCCCAGCAGGCAGTGTGTACAACATTACTGACATTCAGTGCAGAAACAGGGCTGGATCTAGTGAGATGGTTAGGGGGGCCATCCCCCTCATCGATTCTCGTCTTGCCCCGAGATGATACATACATAATACATACAGCGCCCTCCACGATTATTGGCATCCATTGTAAAGACTTGTAAAAGGCTTAGAGAAAAATCCACCTTTTGCTGAAATAGCTTCCTGTCACAGTGGAAAAATGAGAAAAATCCAACCTTTCATTGAAATAAATTAAATCAAAGAAAAACAAATGCTTCATCAAGAAATAATTATTTTCAGCAAAAACACGTGACACAATTATTGGCACCCCAGCATTTAATACATTGTAAAACCTCCCTTTGACAGTTTAACAGAACTGAGTCCTCTCCTATAACATTTTATAAGGCTGGAGAATACAGAGCAGGGCATCTGAGACCATTCCTCTTTCCAGAATCTCTCCAGATTTGGGAATTTGGGCTCTGTCACCTCATGTTTGTATCCTGGTTAATCAGGAAGTCATGGATTACAGCTTGAATGTTCCAACACACTCCAATCAACTCAAAGACGTACAATTTACATGGGAAACATGCTTCAGTTACATGGTATTCACTATGATTTCTAGGGGTGCCAATAATTGTGGCACATGTGTTTGTTAAAAATAATTATTTCTTGGTGATGGATTTGTTTTTTTTTTAACAAAAGGTTGGATTTTTCTAATTTTTTAAGTGTGAGATAAAGCTACTTTACCAAAAGGTAGTTTTTTTCGAACCTTTTTTTTAACCAATATTTACAAGGGGTGCCAATAATTGTGGAGGGCACTTTATCTCTGATTGGCTGATCGTTTGTAACCGGAAATATACAGAGCAGAGCCATGTAGTCTGGTACAGAGTAGAGAGAGGTTTTCTTCTCTGCCAATCATTCTACTAACATTTGGTTGGTTGATTGGGTTCAGAAAAGTCTTTGGTTTTTTCTATGTTTGCGAGGTACGACAACTGTTGAATCAATTATCCACCGTTATAGTTATTAGCACTTTTTTGTTCTTATTTGTGTTTTTTTTTTTGTGCTTTTGGTCTTGGAACTTGAGTTTGTGAGGAAGCACGCCTTCAGTTTGGTGTGTCTTCGTTAGGCTTATGAGATTTGACGACAGTATCGGTAATTAACAATAACAGACAGGTAACCTGGTGTCAGTGTCTGATTGTGACTGACCGATGATTATCACCAATGTTGGGAATTTTGTCTTAAGCTAATATTTCAAAATAACAAATAATTTTGATGTGGCTTTCAACTCAGCTTTGTAGCCTTTGTTTCTGATACAGTTTTCCTTTTTTTTAAATTCATCATAGACGTAAACAGAACATAAAATTCAATGTATTCAATTTCGACTAGTGGTCTGTATGTTTGCAAATTTTTTAAAATGTGTGTTTTCATTAATATAAAAAATTGCTTAAGTTTAGCTTGACAGTATAAAAGATGTGTTTTTTTAGGTATACTTAAATGTGTATTGGCAAAGCAAAATATCTAATATTACCGACTTATCAAGGCAAATGTTATTAAATCATGCCGGTTATTGGACATGTTGCTACCAAGCTAAACATACTATTATAATCAATAAAACATTGCTATCAAGCTAGAGGATTAACTGTGTGCCCTTTTTTAAAATACAATGGGTTCCGCTGGTGGGAATGGAAGGTGTGGGACCTTGGAAATTCTCCCTTAATTTCTAAGCCCAGTGTTGACAGGCATGTGTTATACATGTCCATTAAGTGCTGGAGAAATTATCACAGCCATTTTAAAGGGTATACCTCATTCAGTACTTGTATTTGAATACATTTTAATGTTAGAATGATGAATTGTGCAAGAAATCAGTACTGCAAACTCTTTTGTAGAGACATTTTCGTGAGCAATAACACTAAATTCTTGTTGCTAGGTGATTGCCGATGTACTACTCGTGCCCAATTTCCGATAAGGAAATGTTTTCAGAAAAAAAGAGTCGTATAAATAATCCCTCGGCCATATGGTGCATGTCCCTGTCCCTGGGCCCATATGAAAGGGTACATTAGCACAACCAATAAGTTATTGGTGAGCCTGCAAACTGCCTCCTCTATATAAGGAAGTGGATTATTCTGGAGCAGCGCTGCATGACCTTCTCTGCAGAAAACCTTATTCTCTATTACTGTACCTTCTCTCATATTGGGTTGTTTATACACAGACACTAAATGTTCGGTTATACATTAATATACCTAAGGAACAGCTTCAGCATCCTGATAATTGCTGAATTATTAAAAATTTCTTGGCCGACACAAACCATGCGCAGACAAATAGAATATATATGAATTTTGAGAGTGTATGTACTGTGTGTGTTTCAGATGGACCAAGTGGGGGGTGCGGGGGGGGGGGGGGGGGGTTGGATGGATTACATCCATCTTCAAAGGGGAGATTTTAGTCACCAGAGAAGTTGGGGTTGATGAATTCCAGCCCCCTGTTTAACCCAATGCAATATGCATTATTTGGTGTATTCTTAGTTTTTTGTCACTTGTGTCTATATGCAACAAGTGACCCAACCACCATAAACATTTCCCTGTCCAGGTTCTAGATGTTGGGTGAAATGACACTTTCCGTGTGTCATTTGTTTACTGTCAATCCCATTCATATCCAATACCTTTGTCCCTGAAAATGACTCTAATTGCTCAAGTAAAAGTGCCAAATGCTTCTGTTAAACTTGTTCAGCAAAAACAATTCCACATTTCATTATTTATCATCAGATTTTTGAGTCCAGGTACTTATCCGGTTTGTCTGCAAATACGGACAATTTCTAAAGGGCTGAGAAAAGGCATAAAAGAAAATGTTGTATGTTTGAATTTGGTCTATTTGCTCTTTCTCGGTGAAAAATCCCATTTTAGGTCAATTGCAGAGACAAGGATTTCTGTTGGCCTAGTCATGTTTGCTTCAAGTGGGTATTAAGATGGGCCGAGTATTTAAATCCCTTTTGGCCCATGTCTAAATAAGCACCTCATCCCCTCCAGCATTTGGTCATGTTAAGATGTTACTTTTGACAAGGCCAGATAACTGAAACACATTTTCACCAGATATAATTTTTTTTTTTACAATTAACAGTATTAAATGGCCAAAACTTTATCAACATCTTTGTCTACATGGTTTCCTGACGGCGATGTTAAGAAAATGTCAGCTTACACAGAAATATTAACTGTGTTTTATTTATTTAATTCAGGAATTCGCAGCAATAGTCCTAGAGAGCTAAGGGTTGTGTCAGTTTTCATAAATGATAAATGAGATGTTGATTGAATGCACTGCACAATTCAAATCCAAATAAGCCTAAGTTGTATTATGGATGATGGAAATTAAGGATAACATTATTTAACTGGCAAGTAGATGTGTGAAAAACAGTGTAGTGGTAAGTTATTGTATTCCCCGGATGGGGAACATGTGGTTTTAAGATCAGTCTGTTGCCTCTGCCACAAACACTTCCTTATTAAGAGGATATCTCAAAAAACATATTTGACGGGTCTTTTTCAAACTTTGAGGAATTGTATAAGTGATGAACTAGAACTGGTTAAATTTTGAGGCACTTCACCACAAAACTGAAGCAGCACTGCACAGGAAAGGCCAGTTCCAGACAAGGCCTGATTACTTCTGTTGGACAATATATTATCCTGAAACTATATTATTGCCATTTTAAGATCATTTTATGCCACTGATATAATAATAGTATAATAGCATAATAATACAAAGAGCAATGAACTTTTAATTCTTTTAATTCCAATATTCAGACATTGGAATGTCAAAAAATGTAAATCTCATAAATAAATAAAACATAAATAAAATCACAGAACCAAAACAAAAAAAAAGGAGGAAATGGACTTTCAGGCTGTTAACAAAAATTCCATTACGTATGAAACGTTTGGCACCAGGGTATAGAGAGTCATCCACTCATTTACAGGCAATATACCGCCAAACCGAGTTTTGTGGAGGCTCTGCTCAGTGACGTGAACAAACCTCGATCGCTCATTGGCCTTGGGAAAAGTAACAGGAAAGATGTCAACTGAAGATTTTGTACCTTTTCTACCCTCTATGATCAGAATGATAACAAAAATGGCTAGCGGATTTGAAAAATAGTTGACTGAAGAAAGTCTGGAAATACCAGCAATTATATATTTCCATGTGTGTTATTTTTCATTTTAATTTAGTTCTGATGTCTAGTTCTACGGTTCACGTTCATTCCACAAGCTCCACAAAGGTAAAGGAATTAAATTAGAAATTAAATACACACACACTTTACATTAACTGCGCCTTCATAAAGCATTCAACATTTACAGCAATGCATCCATGTGAAACAGATTATATGATTATAATCACAATTGAATGATTCTAACAGATATAATTATCTGTTATTATCACATAATGTTTGTATTAATGTATATTAAATCTGTTAAGGTTTCTTAGCATGTTAACAAATACTTCCATACAGCTTATGAATGTTCATACAGTTAATGTAAGTACATGATGTAATGTAAGTAAGAGTTGGCAAATAAAAAGTAACCCATCAAAATGTCTTGGAGCTATCATAGAACATCTGAAAGTAAAAAGGCAAGAAGAAAGTGGATTGTCCAGTAAAATCAGATTTCTCTGTCGTTGTAGATGGCAAAAAAAGAAACTCCTGACATAATCCAAAAGGGATCAAAGGCTTGGGCTGAATTATTTCTATCGCATGGTGCCCCTGCACTACTTATTCAATCAAAAACAGAGATTTTGAAGGGGGGAATGATATCAAAATGCATTATTGAAGAGTAAGACAAGAGAGGAGATGAAGTGGATTTGGATCATAACCGGGGCAGGAGTTCATAGAATTTCAGGCCCATGTAACTCAAGCAGTCCTATTATTCTGGCTACATTTGTTGGAATTCAGGGCATGATAGAACAATACAGACAATCTAGAAATCCGACCCATGGCTGATAGTAATTACTTGGTGTCTGAACAATTAATAATTTAATGTAATTTCAGATAGACTTGTTTCCAGGACCCTTGGGCCAGCTTTGTGATTGCAGTTATATCTATTGCAAAATAAAGGAGAAGGCAATAATGAAAACAAAGAGGCAATGATAACATTTCTTTACAGAGTCCTTGGCTGATAAATGTGACATACATACCAGTATGCTTTTAAAATGTTTGTTGAAGTTGAGGGCAGTAACACTACAGAGAAATATCCCATTGGCTGGGAAATGTTACAAAAATTGCAGCTCCGTGATGATAATAACAATGTTTCCATGTTGAGCCACCATGTGTGAAATCTGATTATACTGTATTATCAGTTGATAGAGTAGTCTGATTGTTGAGAGAAGGAATTAACTTCTCACTTACACAAATCATGTATCACCATATTTCTTTTTAAATATTAAAAACCTTTACAATATGTTAAAGTGTGTGTGTGTGTGTGTGTGTGTGTTTCCTTTTTCAAATCTAGCCGGGTATGAATGTGACTGGAATTACTAGGATCTGTATCTAATTTGTGCAGGACAATATATGTAGTTTTAGTAACAAGAGTTTGTTATTGAGTGTGACAAAGATACTTCATCAATTTAACAGCCGTAATTAACTTTTCTCGTTCAAGGGTAAAGTTACTATTTGTTTTGGTCAGTGATTAACTGGTGCAAATTCCTGCTAAGGATATTTATCTGTTTTAACGCAATACTCCACATGACCACAAAAATAAGTTAATAGGCTCTTGAAAACTGTGTTGAGCATTTTTAATTATTAAAAAAAGTATAAAAAAGTGATCAAAATAAGAATTTATCCAATGAAAAATAAGTTATTCAATGAAACATCCGGTAATGTAGTTACAATTCAAATGCATGAAATGATGATGATACAATTTTAAACTTGTTTTATTATTGTGTACTCTCCCTAACTAAAGAGTAAGTTCCCATTTAATTTTCTACGCATTTATAAATATCTAATTGCGACTGCATATGTCTAATGTAATTTTGCTCTTTCACTTGTGCCTCTTTTGTAGTTGTACTGTATGTTTATTTTTAACCATCCCTCAATGTGGTAGAATGCATCTAAACCCATTGTTCTTTTAAATTCACTTTCTACCTGACATTCTACCAGTGCCTCACCAATATCACTGTAGCAGAATGATCAGCAGTGATAGTTTTGTATATTAAGACATACATGCAAAAAATGAATAGGTTTAGTTTCAGAGGTAAAAACAAAATTATTTTATATTATAAAATTCAACTATACAGCATTACAACATTCATAATGAATGAACAGTTGCACTTGTTTCTGATTAAATGTGAAAAAATAAAATTAAAGTTATGAGGGTCATACATTTTCAGTCTCTACTGAGATTCCAGTTCAGACTACATATAAATTAAATACTGAAAAGTAGCCTCTGGACGTCATTATAACTGATTACTAGCCTGGATTTAGTCATCAGTGGTATCAGCCTTACAACATGTGGCCAGTTGAAAATTACTTGGTTATTTTTATTAGCACAAAATAGCACTGGAGATTACAGACTGGCTCTGGTATTTCAGCCCAGGGACTGGAATACGCTGGAAGTGGATGAATAATAGATGGCGACACATTTTATAATGTGTTACACTTTCATGCCTCCAAAGTCAACAGCGGAAATTGTCTTATGTAATGGTGTCATAGCCTGGAAATTCTGGTATAGGCCACTTTTCACAAGAAAGGTGTATGTAATAAACACATACATACACATGCGTGTACACACACACACACACACACACACACATCCCGATAACGACAGCCTTAACACCTACCCAGCCCAAAACTTAACCAAAAGTAACCAAACAAAATACAAAACTTTTGGCATTTTTACTTTTTTGTTTATCTATGCTAACCCCCCCCCCCACACACACACACAGCCACACACACACACACACACACACACACAGCCACACATACACTCCAATGGTGCCAGTTGTAGTGTTTTCTAATGCCAGTGACTGGAAAGACACATTATCTTGAAGCCTCAGTTACCATTGATCCACCATGTAATAATATCTCTAAAAACTGGTAAGTAGACAATTATGTAAAATGTATGGGCATTTTGGGAAAAACACTCATATGATGCATTTATTTTGACAAGCATGACATAGCTATGACATAAAAAAAAACAATTATACTTTCTTCATGTGTGACTATAAAAAACAGATTTGTCTCGAACTGTTGTAATGCCGTACAGTTGAAATTTTTGTGTTATTACTAGCCTGTTCTTGTACATTCCTAGTTATCGGGTATCGATTGCCGGCCTCTGCACCACCTGGGGTTTAACTGGATGTTCCAGTTTTGATAACGCGGAGCAACAGGTTTTCCCATCTGGTCTGTCTCATCTCAGTGTTTGTAGTTAGTCTGGTTTGTAATCTTTTCTTGCCTTTTAGTACCTCATCCTGGTTTTAGTCTCTTCCCCCTCTGCCCAGCTGCATCAGCCAGCCACCCCTAAGTCCTTCTCCACCTCACATTGTTCCAGAACCTTTGGTCCAGGTGATCACCTGCATGGTCCAGAACCTTGGGTCCAGGTGGTCATCTGTATCATCTAGAACCTTCGGTCCAGTTGGTCACCTGCATGGTCCAGAACCTTGGTCCAGGTGGTCACCTGCATGGTCTAGAACCTTGGTCCAGGTGGGCACCTGCATGGTCCAGAACCTTGGGTCCAGGTGGTCACCTGCATGGTCCAGAACCTTGGTCCAGGTGGGCACCTGCATGGTCCAGAACCTTGGTCCAGGTGGGCACCTGCATGGTCCAGAACCTTGGGTCCAGGTGGTCACCTGCATGGTCCAGAACCTTTGTCCAGGTGGTCACCTGCATGGTCCAGAACCTTGGTCCAGATGGTCACCTGCATCGTCTGGTGCAGACACTCATTTACATGCACAGAGGCTGCTTGAGTTATTAGAGACCCTCCCAGCCACTTTCCTATCGTTGGTTTGGTGAGAGTAAAAGGTGGCGACCGGTGGTGGTGGGATGAAATTTTATTAACCAAGGTTTAGGACCCCTGTATCACCCCCCAAGGCCCCTGTATCACCCCCCAAGGCCCCTGTATCACCCCCCAAGGCCCCTGCATCACACCTGTGCAGTAAGACGCCCCTGGACCTGTCCAATGACTCAGGGACTGTTGCACAGAAAAACTGGCAACATCAGGGGGACAGGTCAGTTTTGGGTCCTTTGTGTCTGTGCACTGTCTGAGTTTATGACAATTAAGAACTCTTTGCGCATAATCTGTCATTTACTTTAAATACTGTGCATTCCATCATTATGATCCGATAAACTGATTAACAACTTAAAACATCTGAAAACTTTCAAAATGACTGACAGATACTGTAATATGCTGATGATTGAAAGTTCTGAAGACATTATCATACATTGGTACTTTTTATTATATTGAAAAGAAGATGTATTTATTGATGTGCCTTATATGCATTTAAATATATTTTTAAATATGTGTATCATGCTGATGCTGTTTTTACTTAAGATTAATATGGATCATACAGAAATGCGAACTGAAATCTTCAAAAGAAAAAGCGCTTTGAAAATATTGATCTGTCAATTCTCACCAACCAGAATAATATTTGCATTTGCAACTTTCTGTCTATTTCCCTAAAGATATATCTAAATATGTTAGTTAATTTTTAACATCCAAGAAATATTTTAGATCTCAAAGAAATCCAAATTGTATATTTACATTAGTTTTTCAATGTATTTGTAATATTTAAGGAGAATAGCCAAACGGAATGAATGGGGTCACTCTTCAGGGATGCCAATGGGAAATAAACAGTGACTAAAATATGAGGAACTATATAAAGGCAAAGATACTCCTTAAAAATTCTTGCGGCTACACAGGTTGGATGTATTACAAAACTAAATGCTTTCAAAGCCCAATACAGCGATGCACAGTACAGAGAAATATTCTTTTAAAGGACGTCATTCTGGTTATATGTATTAATTATGCAGTCAGCCAGTGACACTGATGAACGTTCAAGTTCAATTAGATGAAAAAATAATCCAGGGAATCCAAAACGTCAAGAATGCCCAGACTGTACTAATACAAAAGTAACAGTTTAATTTACATTTAATCTGAACTGGTAACCAGAAAAATACAGCAATTTATTCAAATAATGTTGTTCTTTTAAATAATATTTTTGTGGATTTAAATAATCATCATTCACATATTGAATTTTTTTGTTAAAAATATATGTGGATATAAGTGTCACTGTAGCCGGGTGTCTGACCTCTCCATGACCTTCTTCTCCGTTGTCGGGAGGTTTATCTTTAACGGGATGGCCGCCTCCACTCTTTTGCCCTTATTTTTATGCCTTGTGCAGAATATGTATGTGGTGAGTAAAAACACAGTCAGCAGCAGTCCCAGGCAGGCCGACGTCAGCACTGCCACAGCGGGCTGGCAGGGAAGCAAGGAGTCCCTCTTCTCAGAATATTTAATTAACCTACCGAAGAAACGTTCCTCCATTTCAGGCTCTTTTTCTTTTGACAGTAGATTCCGTACATAACTCTCGTTGCTCACTGTTTCATTGATAAAAAAATGTACCATCACAGTGGAGTGAAGGGGCTCTGGCTGCCCGTGGTCACTGACTTTGACGAGGAGACTGCAGAGGCCTCGGCCAATCAGTGTTTTCCTCAGGGTGATGTTCCCTGTGTTGGGGTCGATGTCAAACGAGCCCGGCTCGCCACCCCTCCTTTGAATGATACTGTATTCTATCACTGCATTCATTCCAGTGTCTTTGTCCACAGCGTACACCTCTGTAATGGAAGTGCCAGGTGGAGTACTCGGCAATACCAGCATGTATGACTGGTTGGACTGCGGAAACAGCACCAAAGGTGGGTTGTCATTGACATCAAGGAGCAAAACAGTTACCGTGACGACACAGGAGCGCGAAGGCTCCCCTCCATCGACTGCTTCAATCAGCAAGAAGTAGGTCCCTTGCTGTTCTCTGTCCAGGGATGTTTTGGCCCTTAAGGTGCCTTTTGCAGTGTCTATGACAAAAATGTCACTGCCGTTAATGATTGACAAAGACACCCGGCCATTCCTTCCATAATCAGCATCAGTGACGGAAAGCACTCCTATTTCCCCGTAGCCTGGAAAATTCTCTGGGACAAAAAAGGTGAAGTCCTTATTGATGAAATGTGGACTGTTATCGTTTCGGTCCAGCACTGTCACCACCACAGTGCCGATTGTTTCTTTGTGTGGAGATCCGTGATCCACTGCCCCCACTGTGAACCTGTACACTTCCTTCTCTTCTCGGTCCAGCGATGTGGACACGACAAGCACTCCAGTCCAGTTATCAAGCGAAAAAATGGAAGGTGCATCAGGCCCTAGTAAATAAGACACTTCTCCCCTGTCTTCGCTGTCTTCATCTGTAGCATACAGTTTTGTCAGGAAGGTATTTGGAGCATTATTTTCCTCAATAAACAACTCCATTAGAGATTGCCTAAAAACTGGCGCATTGTCATTTTCGTCGATCACTTGCACTATAAAAATTGTTTTAATGATTAGCCCATCTGAGTTTACTGCCACTACAGAAAGTTCATATTCTTGTTTGTGCTCATAGTCCAGTGAGGCTGTTGTTTCCAATAAGTACTCATTTCTGAAGGGCTTGTAAGGTGACACTCGGAACGGGCCATTAGCTTCCAGGTGGCAGTCTATCCTTTCACTTTCATCTATATTTTTTAAAGTGAAAAATGCAATTGGAGTAAATGGAGGCTCAGACTCCTTCAGAGATACAATGCCATTTTTCTCTGGGGCAATATATCGAGGAATGATAGATGGCGGCCCCGAGACTCTGTTAATGTATAGGAACACTGTTGCAACAGCTGGTATGCAGCCTGGTCCGTTGGCGAGGACCGTCAGCTTATAGAACTTAGCTATCTTTGCATCTATTTTACCTTGCAGCTTAATGACTCCACTGGATTTATCCAAGTGAAACAGATTCCTCACCTCTCTGGGCACTCGCTCGCTGTAGACGTAGATTATCTGGGCATTGGCTCCTTGATCGGGATCATAGGCATGAAGACTGGTTAAATGCACTCCTTTGGTGGCATTCCCATGTATGGTGACATTGATGTTAGATTCCGTGAATTGCGGACAGTGGTCATTCACATCTGTTATGAAGATTTTCAGGATGGCCGTTCCCAGAAGCGGTGGATTCCCACCGTCTTCTGCAATTATCTTTGTGACGTATTCACTCTTAGTTTCTCTGTCCAGAGCACCCATCACTATCAAGAAGGGTGTCAGCTCTCTGCTCTCATTTTCCTCCACGTCCAAAGTGAAGACCCCATAGTCGTTCATCAGCCAGTACGTCTGAACTCCATGGATTCCCACATCGGGGTCAACGGCAGATTGCTCCACGGCAAACCTAGAATTCACTTGTGCATTCTCAGGGATGAACAGCCGGATCTCGTCTGATGGGAAGGAAGGCCTGTTATCGTTGACATCCTCCACAATGATTTTTACTTTAACCAGTTGGAAATATTGCTGGGGCAGAATGAACACATCCAAAAACAGGAAACACCCCTGGCCTTCGACGTTTTCCACACAGAGTATCTCTCTGTCAATTTCATTAGCAGACGTGTACAGCTCCCCAGTTGTGTTAATTAGACTCACATACTGTTCACTGATCTTCTTTAAAGCCAGACTGAATATGAAAGGGGGGTCTGCTGAGAGATCTAACTTTAAGTCCACACCGATAGACCCAATCAGGGTTCCCTTTGGTAATCCTTCTTTTATTTTGTAGATGACTTCTCTTGCTTGGCTGAAATTTGAAAAGCAGGATAAAGGCCTGATGACATTCAATAGAATGCACAGTCCCTGAAATAAATAAAAAATAACAATTACACGTGTAAAACAAAAATCAGGTCTTATTATTTTTCTATAAAATGAAAGTGCGATGCAAAACTTAGCAAACCATAGCAAAACTTACTATTAAAAAATAGCTAATACAAATTAAACGTTACATCCTTTATCTTGTGTCCTCAAGCACACCTCTAAAAACTTTATTACTGTCAAAAGATATCTCCACTCAATAGCAAGTACCAGTTTGTTCCAAAATCATTTCCAGTAGAAGCAGAGGAAAACAAGTGGACCCCCCTTCCCCATCTCATAGAATCACTTACCCATAACTTTCCTTGTATGCTGGAACGATCTTGGTTGGACATGTTTCTACAGATTTGCCCTAGAAGCTGGATAAGGAGTTAGATCTGAAGCTCTGAATTCATTTTTCTGTTGGATCGGGGAAGATCTCCGATTGCCTCCCCTGCAGAATCTAAACTGGCAAAGTCATTCACAGCTTAGATGTTCTGACCACACCCATTATGTAAATGATTCACGGCAAGAACCAATCAGTTTGATTGCTTTATATTCTCTGCTTTATATTTAGTTTTTATTGATGCATATTCACAATATTCTCAAATAAAACATATATAACCTTTTATAAACATATAAAAAGAGTTAAATGTTCTGTATTTTAAATTTGCAACCCCTTTATACCAGCAAAGCTTGTACTTATTGTATCAGTATTTAATTCACACATTGTCAGTGGTAAGTCACACACATACTGTAGCCACATCCACACACACAGCCACTCACACATATGCCACACAAATCTCTGTTTTAGTGAACATATGGATCATGTTTTGCTGTTTTTTAATTTTTTTAATGCCATTCCTCATCCAGAGAAATAAACTGTGAAAATATAATATTCAATGTATTAAAGTAATTCTGGTATAGAAAAATATAATTTAAAGGTATTGAGCGATCTTACAGTTACATAATACATCAGATGTTCATTGAGCTCAGCTTAAGCAGTGATGTAATTTGGACCCGAATGAAATTCCAGTACTTTCCCATATCAAAGATATTTTTATGCTAGCATCTCCAAATCATGAACTGCAGTTACGACAACTTCAAATCTTCAAAATCCTCTGACAATTGCAATTATATTTCTGTTATATTCTGTTATATTTGAATAAGTTTATTGCATTAATAAACCAGGAATGACTATACTGAAAACATGCATAAATCAAATTTAAAACATTTAGAAGGACCCAGCTTTTGCTGGAATGTTCCCTGTCCAGATTCATTTCTAATATGACTTTAATCCCAGTAGTTATATTTAAAAGGATCGTAGGCCTTTACTTTTATCTTTTATTTACTGGTATGCTTTTTATCTTAAATATGACATATATTTGCATAACAAAGCAGTAAAGAGCTGCCTACACAAACCACATACCATTTGAGTTCAGCAGGTTATCATCTGAATGAAATAATGTGGAAAAATATGTTTCATATAAAATTATTGTTTATAAAATATTGATATTTTCTTAATTTTTAAATTAAGCAATAACAACAATGAACGTTATAGTCAGCATTTTTCACAAATGACAGAATTTCTGCTTTTTTAAACGGAGGGAAGTCATTCCCCCAAAATCTTAAAATCGCTATACAAATTAATTCATACAAAATGGGAACCTCAATATTGGAGCCTTAATACCAAAAAACACCACACCAAAAATCACCAAAGCAAGAAATATTCCATCTTATGGGAATACCGCAGGCAGCGCAGGACCAGTCCTCCCAGATCATTAATTTGCCATCTGGTGTGTTGTGGAAATTGTAATTTCCACTCTACGGCTATTAATCTGTGTCCATGTCCATGTGTGGAATCCTGGCTAGATCTTTGCACATGCCGGTGAAGCTCCTGGTGATTTAGGCTGTCATTCCATTTTAAACGAGAAATGAATGCAGCCAGTCAGTCACTATATAAGTGGTGGGTGGGAATATCTGACACCTGTTCCCACACAGAGGCCCCAAAATTAGCAAGACAACTGCCAATGAATTGCTCTTTCTGGTGGTTATAGCACGTGTTGTTCCCAGTGAGTTTGATCCCTTGTTAGTAAGTGAGATGTGGTACCACGTCTCCCTGCACTTCTGACAGCATAGCCAGTGCAAGGGGAGCGCACTTCTATTTCAGTGCGGTGATAATGAAAGTGAATGGTTGGCTCATTATTAATGCTCTTTTAAATGCATAATTTAAATAATGGACAACTGGGAAATACGCCCCAAATCCCAAGAGTTAATATTCCTAATATAGACTGAATATATTTTAGTAAGTACTGCCCTAAGGTATTTGTTTATATCTTCTCCTTTTTTCCTTATGAAATGAATTTTAGAAGCAGTGCAAGATAATCTCTCAACTGCAGCCTCTTTTGAGCACATGCTGCCCTCTGCTGGATGTCACCGGTATAGCTTTTTGTCTGCTATCAAGTCTTCTTCTGTAATATTTAATTGTAGGAAAAGTGCCAGGGAAGTAGATGGAATTTTATTTTCTTTATATATATATTGATGTATATTTTAATATATTATATATTGTAGATGGATGTTTTTGAAGATGGGGAAGAACATATATGGATCATTTAAAAAGTATGGTAACAGACATATAAATGCATTAGAGAGACCATCATAATGCATTGTAAAGCTTTCACAAAGTATTATAAACATGGCTATAAATATTTATAATAAGGCATAGCACATTATAGCCATGTTCATTATGTATTATGAATGCTGTCAACTATAATGCATTATAACAGTAAGTATAATGCATTATCAACGTATTTATAGTGCATTATAGTGCATTAAGTATTTCATAATACATTATGAGTATATGCATAATGTATTTATATGACTGCTTTAAGTAAAATGTTACCAAAAAGATTTTCCAGCATCATCATAATTGTGGATGTATAATATAAAACACATTCTTGTGTTTCATGACTTTATTATTAAATGCTGTTCATTTCCCACAGCACTTTCATTCTCTCCTTTCTCGCTTGGGTTGACTCTAAATATTTTTGGCTAATGCAACGTTTTTAAAAAAGTTAAATAAGTTGAGATCTAGCAAACTTCACATGAAGCCACCAGGTCAAGCACAGCAGAGGTGACATCCTTACATTCACAATTGACGAACACAAATATGCCTATATGATTAAGAGTGGAAACTTGGTATACCCCTTCCTAAACTATAAAGATCTACACACAGTATAGAGTACAGATTTAGGAGTGATCTCTACACCACAGACCCATAATATAAGTATTTCAAGTCCCACTTCCCATGAACTTCCGCATATTAAAAGACAAATTTAAACAGAGCAAGAGGATATTACATTCAGGAATGTTAGTTGTATTATTACTTAATTCCCAGTGTTTAGTGACATTAGCCAAAACATTGTCATAATGGATTGAAGCTGGCGTGTCTACAAATTACTTCGAAGCTGCAATGGGATAGAAACTCACTCATCAACGATGCAGATTACAGTCCCGGTGTCTCTCTGAAAGGCAACACAAAGCAGGGATCAGTAAGAAAATGCAGCCTCTTCACTTCTGAAGCAGTTCACGCTGGAGAACTAGCAAATCACATCGTCCTTAGAGTGAGCTGTGTGTTAGGTGTGATGCGGCATGATCCGAAGGAGACCTTGTTGTGTGCTGATCTCCTAGCAGTTTATAATGCTAGTCTTTGCAAAACAAAACGATTCTTTAAACACTTCATTGTTCAGAGTCACTGACTAAATATCTAAATCAACAAATATTATTTCATCTTTGTATAATTTTGAATTTGCATGTAATGTGACAAATAATAAATACCTACCACTGGAATATTTCCTGCATCGCCAGATGAGATCCACAGACACAGTATCTGTAACTCAGCATATGGTGCCCCAACCCACCCACACGGAAATAACCTATATAAACATATGTTTTAATATAGGTTTTGATATAGGTTTTTAATATATGTGACATATATAAAATTGGCCGTTTTCCTATATTATATGTACATATATGCACCTCAATTTTGCCTATATGTGGCATACATACGCATATATGCAGCATCTATATGCATATATACTGCATATAGGTTTCATATATGCGCATATATCCTCATATAGGTTCTTTCCATGTGGGCAGCCAGATACAGACAAGTGCAATTACTATATAATATTCACTTGACATTGTTTCAGATATGGCTTTCTGTGTATATCATACAGTGTTGTGTTTTGTATTAAATAATGAATTGTATCTTGTATGCTTACTGAAGATTAAACTGAAACCTCAAAATATACTATCAACATAGAAAAAAAATGTAATCAATATGCTAAACCATATTTCCATATTGGGTATCAAGTGACCATTCTGGAAATAAATAGTGCAACGCAAAACAAATGTAAATACTTTCTGCAAAATCTTAAGAGGAAGAACAGATCTGGTGGGGTATCAGCCTCGTTCTGCACTACAGTGGGGTACGCAAATGGTAATACCTAGTAATCTGGTCTGTACTCTGCATAGTCCAGTCCCCCGAGGTACAGAGGAGGTGGTTAAGGGACACTGAGGACACAAGTTCCTCTGAATCTTTGGGAGCGAATGAGGTGCAGTGATGTAAGATTATCAGCTTTAAGATGCCTGCAGCACGACGACCAGAGGAGGAAGTGGGAGAGCTCCTGATCACTCGCCGCCCGCCAGACGGGCGACCTCAGGACCTTCCATGGATCATTGTGACAGGCCAGGATGTTGCCAGCGGCAAATGATGTGCCCGTGGTGCAGCACTCTGCCGTGCCGTGGGGCGTTCAAGGACAGCCCCTGGGTTCACCCGCGCCGGCCCTTGCCACCTGCCGTTCCGCTGAGGATGACTGCCACTCCGGCAGCCGGGCCGCGGCGAAGCACGCCCTCCTGAAAGCCAGTGGGGGGGTGGCATTTCAATTGTCCAGAACAGATGGACAGGTCTGCTTGAAGCTCAGGCCTTGCCTCCCGTATGTATTCACTTTGGCCTGTGGATCTCAAGGTTATTTCTAAATGCACGCATGCTGAGAATTACTAGTAGGGCAAAGGACCTCATATTTTAAACAAGTCAGTAGGCCTTATAAATGGCATACAGCTTTCAGGGTGTTACAGCTCATTAGGACAATGTGATGCATTGCAGATAGGTTTCCTAGGTACTATTGAATTAATGTTTGATGGAGTTATTTGATCTTGCAGGCATCATTCTCACAGCGTGCACATATAGACATAATATGAGTAGCTCAATCAAACACAAATAAAATCAATAGATAGGGAAGCTATTTAAAATCTCTTACGACACTGAATAAGGAATAAATGAAGCGGGGCTGTTACTCCAGTGGCTGACATTTCCATTTTGGTGCGATGTGATTGTTAATAATGGAGAGAATTATACACCGGATCTGGGAACAGAGAAAAAAATGGCTTATCACTTTCACACAATGTGCAATAGCAGATGTTTAGCAGTCTGATTGGGTATCTGTTATACAGAGATGGAGTTTTTTTTTTATATATATATATGTTTTCTCCCTGGTTAGATGCTGATTTCATGCTATAGAAGAAGCCATGTTCATCTATCATTAGGATTTGGATATTGTCGGCGCATTGCAGACTCAATTCGTATTGCCGCCCATCTTACAATTTAGCTGAGGTTATTCTAGAAACCCCTGGAGCATTCCACGGCTGCACATTACCCATCTTTGCTTTGATGACGTCATAAAGTGTAAATCACTACTGCTTTTGAACGATCCCCAGTATGTGTTATCAGTGTTTCTCATAAATGAATCAAGATCATGGCCAGAATTGCTGAACTGTGAGCGATGTCTCCCATACATACCGGACATGCATATTGAAATGCTGACAGATTTTGTTTTATAATTTCTTTTTTTAAACAAATTACATTAATCTCCTTGAAAGGTCAAGCCCCTGGATGGGAGACACCAAAATGACACAGTTAGGCTAATGTCACAAACAATGTAACATGAAATACCTTTTTGTTATCAGTTTAGTTTGCATTGTAATCATTACTTTTAATTTATAATATAAAAGATATGACATTTTTTGCATAATTTAGAAATGAATTGCTTTATTATTCTGTTGCGTTTCTGGGGGTGTCATCCGTCGAGATGCACTGTTTTACCCTTTTAAAAAGTTTGGCTATTTTGTCGTAGTGATTTAATCAGTACAATAGCAAAATTTTCTCAAAGACTTGGCAGACTATATTCAAGTTACTGTGATGGTTGCAACTGAAAAGCAGGCAGATTTCCATTGACCAAGACACTGTACATCACATATACATCATATGTTGAATCTGATTATGGAGCTATTGTAACCTTCCTGATACTGACACAAAGCCTTTTCAATCATATTTTAAAAGTCGAGAGAAATTGTTGTCTATAAGAGAATTTATAGAATTAGAGATGCCAGCTGTATTTTGCACACGGTACCTTTTTATTTTTCCTACTGTAGCAGTGCACAGCTCAGTGGGCTAGGGAGTCATTACGGACAAACACTGACTGGGCTCTCTGTGATCCTAAGCTCTCCTCAATTTTTATTATGAAATACATAAAATTAAGAATTCATAAATAAATGTAAAATGTAAGACAATGTACATTGATTGTTCCTATAACATGAGTATTGATTGTCATATTGTGGTGCCTTGTTAGGGAAAGGAGGCTTGAATGCATGAAAGAAGCAGAGAGCAATGTTGCTTATTATTAATGTCGCCAATGGAAACTAGGTAGAGCAACTCTCAGTAAGAATATTGACTGAATTATGCAAATAATAATGATAATAGCAACAACAACAACAATAATAAAGATTATTATTATTATTATTATTATTATTATTATTATTATTGCATTCTGATTAGAAAAAAATCGTGTTGACCATGTCACACTGAAACATTCTCAGGAAAATGGGCATAATACCTATGAAGAATCTCTACAAATGACAAAAGCCACAATCAGGATCGAATCGGTGAAGGACTTAGACTCTGTTACCAGCTACTACCACAGATAGATAGAACAACAAAGGACCCAGCAGTCAAGAAACATGCCACAGACTGGAAGTCGGCGGAGCTGCAGTGAAGGGCCAAGAAACAACCTTCAGAAGTAGTGCTGTAAAGGTCAGAATGCCTTCACAATATGACATTTTTGTGACTCTTTATGAATGTGAAACCTGGACAACAGGGCAGAAGGACAGGGAGAGTACTAATGTCTTCCAACTTGGGTGCTGATGAAGATACCATCAACAAACAAGTGGATTATTCATTAAATCCAGTCTGAACTTTTCTTGAAGAAACTGAGTCAGTCTTAATTTTTGGAACATTATGAGAAGATCCAGTGCTTTGGACAAAAGGCTTAATACTGTGAAGGGTTGAAGATAAAGTAGGAAGAGGACGACTGTCACACAATGACCAGGGAAGCAGAGGCGAGGAGACGTAGGATAAGGGGAATACGGGGTTTAATGAGCGATAAAACACGAAGGAGTAGGCAACACACAAATCGACATTACAATGACCGGACTGGGGAAACAAACTGAAATTAAATACATTGCACTAATGACAGTAACCGGAAACAGCTGATAAACATGGGGAATCCACATGAGGTTAACGAGGGGGCGTGGCACACGAGAGGAGCGGACGATCGGGGCATGACAATGACCTACAACATGACCGACTGATTGAGTGAATTCTCACAGCTAGGAACCTGTTGCCTAGGGGAGGCCGGCAAAAGATGACCGTCACTTATTTGTTAGAGAGACACAAGAACCATGACACAGCTGTCACTGTATTGGGCTGCAAAAGTTACTGTAGCCGTACACACTGCCACAGACTCATTAACATATGGTACGCACTGACACAGACTCATTGACATATGGTATACACTGCCACAGACTCATTGACATATGGTACGCACTGCCACAGAC
The DNA here is from genome assembly GCF_048594095.1 of Paramormyrops kingsleyae. Taxonomy (NCBI): domain Eukaryota; kingdom Metazoa; phylum Chordata; class Actinopteri; order Osteoglossiformes; family Mormyridae; genus Paramormyrops; species Paramormyrops kingsleyae. The sequence goes on from NC_132812.1 coordinate 18,541,053, forward strand.
TCATTGACATATGGTACGCACTGACACAGACTCATTGACATATGGTATACACTGCCACAGACTCATTAACATATGGTACGCACTGCCACAGACTCATTGACATATGGTATACACTGCCACAGACTCATTAACATATGGTATGCACTGACACAGACTCATTGACATATGGTATACACTGCCACAGACTCATTAACATATGGTACGCACTGCCACAGACTCATTAACATATGGTACGCACTGACACAGACTCATTGACATATGGTATACACTGCCACAGACTCATTAACATATGGTACGCACTGCCACAGACTCATTAACATATGGTACGCACTGCCACAGACTCATTGACATATGGTATACACTGCCACAGACTCCTTAACATATGGTACGCACTGCCACAGACTCATTAACATATGGTACGCACTGACACAGACTCATTGACATATGGTATACACTGCCACAGACTCATTAACATATGGTACGCACTGCCACAGACTCGTTGACATATGGTACGCACTGACACAGACTCATTGACATATGGTATACACTGCCACAGACTCATTAACATATGGTACGCACTGCCACAGACTCGTTGACATATGGTACGCACTGCCACAGACTCATTGACATATGCAAATGACGGAATGCAGCAAGCAGGTCATTTCACTTTTTTATCCACTTATTATAGGATATGTGAGATCATCTCAAGGCATTTTCCTTCTCAAAAAGAGCAAAGCAAAAATGTAAAATAAATTATCTGAAATTGTCTTTTTAAACTTTCTTTTGACAATAATTAATCGGAAACAATGAAAAATACTGAATAATGGAACACAATGAATAACAGCAACAGTTCTTTCTTTCCCAAATACTAACTTGTGAAATCTCAACTATATTCGGAAATAAGTATGTAATTCAAAAAAATTCTGGTTTATTGGTCAAGAGCTCTCTTCAGCATTTGCTTTTTCATATTGACGAACTGTGGCTTTATAAGACAGACAGACAGACAGAAAGGCAGACAGACATAGATAGATAGACAGATAGATAGATAGATATAGAGAGAGATAGATAGACAGACAGACAGACATACATGATAGATAGATAGATAGATAGACAGATAGATAGGCAGGCTTCTCACCTATACACAGAAGCTTTTTGCCAGCTGTTCCAGGATGCCCTCTGTGCATAGTGTGGAGCATTCAGCTTTAATTATGCAGATCTTATTATAAATGTTCATTAAGTACCTTACGAGGCGAGTGCATCAGCACTGCATTTCCATGTTAATTACTTCACAAAAACATTAACATTTCCTCAAGAAGCTACCATGCATTAAACAGAGCCAAAAAACAGCAAATCAGCAATTCTGGAAGACTGTTTAATAAATATATGGTATAGCCAAGAAGGATATTCCCAAGATATATCTTTGCATACATTTTTAAACAAGTGAAAGGTAAAAATGATAAGATGTTATACCAAAAAAACTTGCTGGAAGTGACAGTTTTATGAGTAGGATGAAACTTTAGCCATTGTAAACAAAAAGTACGCCCACAAAAGCATAGAAACAGTGATACCATTTAATCAAACAGTAAATATTTGGTATAACTGATTTACTCTAAAATGTAGTAACAACTTTACAGAAAAATTGACAACGGTCAGGTGGGGTGTTTGTGCACCCAAAATAGATTTATTAATACTACTGGGGAGGTGAAGGGAGTGATGAAATGAAATTCTGTCACTTTGGACAGCTGATGGCAGAATTTAATCCTGAGGCGTCACTCTAATGGCATGAGCCTTAACTGAAAGGTTAGGGACTTGTAGGATAGATACTAGGATCACTGCAATGCGGCGATAAATGGTAAAATGTGACTGTAACTAGTCCATTTTCTCTATTTTGCTTAATTTTATCATATTAATTTATTCAGATTTTATCAAGTAAAAACCTTGACTTTGAAATTATCTAACAATATTAGAAAATGTTTTAGAAAAAATATGTTTTATTTTGAAATCATTACCCCATTGTGATCTTGTGATTTTGTATTTTAGTCAGTAAATGTCCCAAAGGCACTAATTATTTTTTTGACAAACACTAAAAACACAGCTTCATACAAATTAATATTTTGATAGCCTGATTTCTGAAATCAGTGTCAGTACATAACGTCACTTTTAGCTTTTGTCATTGGCAACAATCTGTCAAGTACGATACATCAGGAAAACGTGGTTAGTGTAATGTTACCTGCAAAGTTTAATGGAATAGCAGAACTGAGGTTTTTGATTCTGCAATATCCAGCATTTCATCCATATCCTTTATGTTTCCGTATCCTGCCTCTCATTTAATGAAAATATGCGGTTACATTTCCAGAAAGAGCACATCACTATGGAAGACAGGATTCCAATAAAAATCAATGTGATGGAATTTACCTGTGACCTCTGAAGGTGCATATTATAATTATAACAGCAAGTATGGCATTTAATGCATTCAGTAGTTGTTACTGAACTACTCATAAATATTGCAAGATTGGGCAAAATCAGAGACTCTATAGACCTTTCACAATGCTTTCCAAATTAAGACATTTGCTTTTGTCTGACCATAATCTCATTTGACAGAATTCAAAGCTTCAGTGTGAAAATGCATAGTTACCCAGTGTAAATGTGAGTGTAGTGATGTGCAGTGTAGACGTACCCAGCGTGTATAAATCTTGCTTGTTCCCCTGGTTTTTGCTTTTTCAGTCTCCTTGTGTTTTGGTAATAGCTAATCACCACCGCATCTAAGTAATTTCCCCATTTATTAAAAATAGTAAAAAAATTCCTTCCTTGGGAAATTAAAATGCGGATCAAAGGTTGGTTCTTTAATCCAGGAGAGTCTTGTAGGAAGTGTCACTTTGCAGGAGATAATTAGAAGTGCACCTCTGGGTAATGTTACTAATATCAGCGCGGATGGTAATAACAAGCAGGAAATTCATTTGTACTCATTTTCTTCTGGAGTCATGGTCTTGCCACTGATAATAAACTGAGAGAAGCAAAAGAGAGAATGTGTTGCTGTTTAATGTCTGCAGAGTGGCTGGGAGAAGTAAAATATATAATGAATGTGGAAAGTTCCTGAATCCTGTGCGAGTGATGGTTTCTGACGGACTGGACAACATAAATCCATACTGCTCTGTTTCCAGTAAGAGAGGGAGAATACTTAATAAATAACTGCAAAGGTGCACACAAAGAATATAAGCCTTTGTTCTCGTTGTGCTTTCTGTACTGTCAAAGAATAAATAACTGCATAAATAAATAAATAAAATCCATAATAAGATAATAAATATTGCCTACTCTAGTCTGGATCTTCAGATCTGTGTACACTAAGCAACACATAATTTGAGAATATTTAAAAAGAACTCTTGAAGAATTAAAGCAAACGGGCATAGAAGAATCACCCAATATTTAACTTTATGTCACGTCTGCAACATGGATCAGAAGTTGAGGGTGGAAGTGCAAAGCACATTACAGAAGCCGAGCATCCGAGGATGTCTGTGAATGCTGGAAAGACTGCGTTGGATGCTCTTTAGTTTCCTGCGTTTTCAGAAAAGAGCATTAAAGCGCTTAACATTCATTCTTTATGCGACACAATGCAGAGACACAAAGTGCACAAGAGTCCACAAGAGCATAAATGCAATGGGCAAGTTAATTTAGCAAGGTGCCTGTGCCCATTATAGGTGTGAGGCTGAGGGAAACTTTTCACAGAAGACATGTAAATCCTCTTCTGAAAGCCAGTAATGCGACACGACGGAATCAGCGGGAAGTGACCTAATAATCCTGGGTGTGTGACGCTGCTGCATGGTTGAAAAGCTCTGCTTTGTCGCTTTAGCATGCACTTGAGACTCTGGCACTGCAGCGACACAAAAGAGATGCTTTTTAAAGTCTATATTGCTAATTATGATCAGAAGCCTCAGCTCTCCTGTCAACTGACATCACAATAATGAGATTAAGTGAGTAAGAACGGTCAAGGTCACCTGTAGGCATAAGATTGCATTTTTGTTTTATGTTTCGTTTTGGACCCAGATCACTGAATCCTGCCTGCACACATTTTGAAATGACATGGGCGTAATAATTCGGGTTGCTGTGCTTGCTGCGTCATATTATTCGAGGTGCAGTTTGTCACCTGCAGGGTTTGCTGGCCTGCGAGAACCGTTAATTTCAAAAATTGACCTTGTCTGCATGGCACAGCATGCGAAACTCCTGACTGCCAAAGTCCCCTCACATGTATGAAGAGAAAACGGCAGCTATCAGCACGAGGGAAGAAAATAGCATGAGCGCATTTATACCAGGAGAGTCGTAAAGCTTTAGAATAAAATATGGGTGGCTCTGATATTAAATGACAACTGAAATATGGCTTTGAGAATATGAAAAATGGATATGAAAATGATGACTTATATTTACTCTAATGCGGGCGTAACCGTTCTAGAGTGCCTGTAAACTGAGGATCAACCTTCTCGCAGAAAATGAGATGACCAATGGAATGGTCATGTCGTGTAGATGAAAAAATTAAAATGCAATGTTCTCATCGTTATTATGTGCCACGCATATAAAACAGCGAGTAGTATTTAAAATGCAGAGGAGGACACACTGTCTGTCTTTTGCATTCAGGCAATTTCCGTTCATAGTGACCTACCACTCTCTCCTTCGCTGCCGTCCTCCAGCAGCACGGGCAAGTAGGGTTACCCGGTCGACTTCTAAAACTATGTCCGAAACCTTCTTCAATGCGTCCTTCGGCGCATTTTACAGGGCTGCATAACGGGAATGGCACCGCGTAGATGTAAGTTGCCCTTTTGACTATTGGTGACATTAAGGCCTGTGTTCGTAGGATGGGTTAGATGGTGGGTTAAAGAGCATGTACAGCGAGATTTTCTTATTTTGTTCACCTGACCTCCAATTGACAGACTGATTTAGCCTGCTGACTCTTTCTGCAAAGGACTCTCAATGCAACAACCCCAGAGGTCACCAGTTCATCTCTGATGACCTTTTTGAAATGCAGTGTACACACAGCTTCTTAATATTCTAGCAGTATCCTTTGTTTATCCAAATTAAGCCTGTAATTGCTATCAAAGGATAAACTGCAGTTGAGGCTCCCCCTAAGTATACAGCATGCACCTATAAATCTTTAGATGCATCCAGAAAAATGGGCATCGCCATTTGGGTCATAAAAAACCTTTAAATAACACTCCGACAATTTATAGGCACGCATCCAGATGTCCCTCCTCCTATTAAAGCAATTACAAAGGCTCGGAATGAGCGTGTCCTTGGTGGCTTCTGTGGTATGATTGTCACGATCGTTTACACTTTCGATATTTTCTCACATTGCCAATTTGCTTACAAGGTGAAAGAATTTTGCTGGATGCTGCCACAGATCTTGTGTTCCCAGATGCTAGGACCACCTGTCCTATTCATTTCTGGGACAAACTTTTTTTTTCACCCTTTACTGGTTTGAATTCAAGCCACCAATTATTATGTCCCAAAAGAAATGCACTGAATTAATGGTAACATATCATGCTTACAAAGAGGTCAAGAGAAAACAAAAGTATGCACAGAGAATTTGTATTAATGATAACTCTCTTAATAAAATATCAGTCACTGGTACTATGGGAGTCACGAGGTTGTTAGGTTAAGTTTTGGCTACAAGTTAATCATTCTGCAAATCATATTTTTGGAATAAAAAATAGTCGAGCTTTTGAAATAGTGTTCTTGGTCAAATTTGTGTTGCATTTATTCTTCAATATACCCGTGTACCATGGATGCACAGGAATGACATTCTTGGTAGCTTTCTGCTAGTCTGTTACAGCAGTAGGTGGCACTCTTGCACTTCTTGACGTCCAGGAAGCACGTTTCTGCAGCTTGCTCATTACCGCCTGATGCGTTTATTCCCCATATTTTTATACATATATAGCGGGAGCATTTTAGAATTGCAACCCATCACATTAAAGGGAAGTATCTCCACGGTGATTTTACCTTTGTCATGGATGATTCCAGGAGGCCGTCCCTATTTTGCTGATTGACATGCATCCAGCCTTCTTCCCCTCGTGTTTTTCACATCTCTTTGTTCTCATTTTGCTGATACCACATGAGCTGACAAAACTGATAAATGTGCACTTTAATCATTGTGGTTGAGGATGCAGAACGCTCAGAAGCGTCCTCTGATATCTGTACCTCCTACCGTTTCCTGGTTTTCAAGGCTACTAGGGGAAAATCGTATAACCTTTGATTATAAAATCCTTGGAGGAGCCTCTGAAGTTCAAGAGTCTATCCCACAAACATTATCATTCTTCCTGAAAATGCTGCATTTTTAATATGGAAAACACATCTGTACCCTGCAGTTTTTTGCCTCCATTGTCAAAGGTCAATCATATTAAGGGTATTAATCAGAATCAGAATCAGAAAAACTTTCCTGATCCCGGAGGAAATTAGCATCAGTTAATAAAAGAAAAGTAAATACAGTAGTAAAGTAATATGTAGGCAGGAGAAAAACTGCTTTTGTTTCCTGCAGTACCTGGTTTCAGACATTACTGCGGCTATACTGGTCAGTTTAGCATTTCTACCATTCCGGAATCCTCAGGTAATACATTTGTTTGTAGATTGCACGTTAAATCAATAACCACTGGAGGGTGAGCACTGTACACATAATAAAACCTGACAGTTCTAGATTTAGATTTCAGTAATGACAATTCAAGAATTCTGTGGACAAGCGAAAAGTCCTTTCTGGCAGGATCCTGTCCTCCAGCATGAACAGTTACAGCATCGCAGGGAAGGAGCATCCTGACAAAGGAGCCACTCATTACCACACGGCATTGAGTGCTGTCTCAGTAAAGAAAACGGGGTAACCAAGAAACAGGGTAACCAAGAAACTGGGTGACCGAGAAACAGGGTAACCGAGAAACGGGGTGACCGAGAAACTGGGTGTCCGAGAAACAGGGTAAGAGAGAAACGGAGTAACCGAGAAACGAGGTGACCGAGAAATGGGGTGACAGAGACACGGGGTGACCGAGAAATGGGGTGACCGAGAAACGGGGTGACCGAGAAACAGGGTGACTGAGAAACAGGGTAACTGAGAAATGGAGTAACCGAGAAATGGAGTGACCAAGAAACGGGGTGACCGAGAAACTGGGTAACCGAGAAACGGGGTAACCGAGAAACGGGGTGACCGAGAAACGGGGTGACCGAGAAACTGGGTGACCGAGAAACGGGGTAACTGAGAAACGGGGTGACCGAGAAACGGGGTGACCGAGAAACTGGGTGACCGAGAAACGGGGTAACTGAGAAACGGGGTGACCGAGAAACGGGGTGACCGAGAAACGGGGTGACAGAGAAACGGGGTGACCGAGAAACGGAGTAACTGAGAAATGGAGTAACCGAGAAACGGGGTAACTGAGAAATGGAGTAACCGAGAAACTGGGTGACAGAGAAACAGGGTGACACACAGGGCGGTGCTGCAGAACATAGCCTTTCCTTCATGTCCTCCAACTACAGATGACATTATAGTATTGATTTTTGAATATAATGTATTTTTTAATTCTTTAAAGCAATGCTTAAAGCTGAACAGATATATCAACACATATTAAAATCTGAATTTTAACAAAGTCTCAAAAATTTTTTTAAATCAGTATAACTCAAAACCTGAAGTCAGACAAGGTTGACTCTAACATAGACATGGAAGATTAAAATGGATGTCTTTGTTTGTGCTTCCCAGTCCCTACGGATGGGAAGAGGGTGATGTGTAAACACAATGGACTGCATCACTGTCTAATGATAGAAGTCACTTTAAGCTTCATTCTGATCTTTCTGCATTGACAATTGGTGCAGTTGAATAAACCACATGAATGATGGTTGGGCATCTTTTAACTTTATTTTATTTTAATTTTTTTCTCAGTGGTTTGAAAGTGCTCCCAGGACTGAATAACATTTCTTTCGCCCACACTGTCTTCTTCTGGCAAGTGCGAGTTTTCCCCAGGGTGCGTCCTGGCGCTAACTGCTTACTCGGAGGTCTGGGATTGTCACCATTCTACACAAAAAAGAGGGCACATTTACCACAATAATGAGTCCATTAAATCGGATGGGGACTTACGATGTAAATGTCTCAGCGATTGGTTTCGGAATCACATAATTGCCTCAACCAAGTGTAGCAGGATAGAAAAGACAATAAGCAGGCCGAGGAATATACACAATGCAAAGAAATGACATTAAAAAAGTGCTGTGGCACTTCTGCCCATATATGGAACTATATTATGCCCTGCTTCTCTGCCTGCAGCGGCTGGTGTGAGCCCCAGCCCTAACCCCCCAGCCCTCTCCCCCCTAGCCCTCTCCCCCTCAGCCCTTCCTGTTTGCCTGCGCACACACAAACTTGCTGAGACCCCCCCCTCCCCCGCCATTTGTTTCCTGTCTATCAGCTCAGCGACTCCCTTATGCTTCCTCTCTCTTTATACACCACCTGCTGCTGGGGGAGTCTGCCGCAGACCACCCCACACCTCGTGCTCATCCGAGGGTTTTGGCCTTAATGTCAATGACCCCAGGCTGAACTGTAGCCAGGGACGAGGATCTCTGGATTAAAAATGAAGACTAAGGATGGATAAACAGTTTAACTTCATTTCCTCCTATAATACTAGTAACGAATTAACCTGATTTCCATTTAGTGTAACATTTCTGAGAATTTGTTTTTGCATAACACAAGTCACACCACGGCTGTGTCTTACATGCCAGGATTTACACTGTCCCTCCATTTGTTTGCAGCACATTTTGTGGGATAATGTTTATGGGATAATGTTCTCACCAAGCCATTGTCCCCGAATGTAGAAAAACGTTAGATGGTACTTGGTGACTTCGTTTTTTGGTATATCAGTCCATAGGTCCCATCCTTTAATGTATTACTATAAAGATAGGGATATCTTGAAGATAGGAACAATCGGAAAACTCACGAACTCATAAAGATATTGTACCACAGCAAAAGCTGCAGTTTATCCCCAGAGCAGAATTAAAGGATAGTAGCTTACAAGGTTCAACATAATTCTTTTAACAGCCAAAATGGCTAGCAATTCATAGTGACAATACAAATAAGTTTCAACCTTTAACTTTTGTTTTAATGCATGCTATGTGCATAATATAGTTCTTTTTTTTATTTTAAAGGCAAAATTCCAGATATCAGTCATCATCTAAGAAAGCATCTTTACATTTTGGATTACTGAGGAGCTTGATGGATAATTTACAGACAGCTATCTGAAGAATCACATATATAGCCAATAAGGCACACATGGCATTAGGATCTTAGAGAAATACTTTAATCGTTCTCAAAGTGCCATGTGTCATGATGTTTTGTTTAATGTAATGTTTGTTATGTTTAATGTAATAGCTTCAATGACAGTTTCTTGGCAGACAAACAAATGTTCCTTTCAGACAAATGAATGTGTGTTTAATTAGGGTTAGAAACTCTGAGAAATGCCAGTAAAGATTTTGGAAGGAATCGCATTGGATCTGAGTGGAATCTGAGCCCCTCCTAAGTTTGGTGAGGTATCCGGGCAACCCATACAAAAATGGTAAGAATCTGAAAGGAACAAAGATTACACAGAGCAGGGAGCTGTGTGTGCAGAGTAAAGGAATCAACCACTGACGAAATGGCCATTTGTTCAAGATGCGACCGGGGGGGCAGCCGGGGAGTGTTGAGGAGAACAGGGAGAGGGCGATCCCAGCATGGATGCTTCACAAATAATTGTGCTTTTTGTTGAAGATAGATAAAAACTAACCAGTTTGAAAGATGTGGATTAGCAGTTAGCAGTGATAAATGCATTGCTGAATGAGGTGACCAATGGGAGGATATTAGTGGTGGTAGCTTGGAAGAAGCTGAGTGGAATCGGTCCCTGTAGGAATGAGGTGTGTTTACAAGCTAAGCTGGGTGAGGAAAGGTCAGTGTCAAGGGTTACAGAAGGGAGGGGCAGGATGGAGGATTACCATGCAATGTCCTTGGCTTGACTCTCCAGAGATCTGTCTGGCTGTTAAAGAAGCCTGAGCAAAAGATAGTGTGGAGATGAGCTGAAGGGAGCAAGAAGGAAAATGCACTTATGTTGGGCGGGGGGGGGGTGTAATTAAAAAATAAAAAATGAGCCAGAATTCAAAGCAATAAAACAGTTTTCTAACTTTCAAAATGTTTCTAAATGTTAACCGTTGTGAATGAGCTGATACCCAAAATAAGATGGTCCTTGGATGATAAAAATATGAAATAACATGATAATTACAGACATATGCATGCATATAAACAAGAAATTCACATGTTATTTACCATTAAACCAGTTACCAGTTTATAATATGCAAAAATGCTAATGATAACCAAGCCAAAGACAGTCTGACTTAATTACCAATCTCATTAAATGGTGCCCCAAGCAAAACAATATAGCAGATTTTCCTTGTTTGGAGATCATTATATAGGAGTCAAATGGGAAATCAGTTTTATCTAAAACGTTTGATTTTTATAAAATGACACCAAAATAATTATACCTCATATTCAATGTACTATTTGCCACTTGTGGTTATGTCACATCCAGCCCAGATGACCAGTGCCTGGTACAAGACGATCATACGCCAAGGCCACACCCATTTCTAGACCAGTGGCCCCACAGTATTTATTCATCATTCATCTACAATTAATTAATACTGTAACATCTATTAACCTGTTTAAGGTCACTCTGGACAGAGTTTTGTTCCGCTGTCTTTGCTTTTGTCAGCTTTGCATATGTCTGTCTGGATTTTGGTCAGCTTCTGACCCCTTGGTTTCCTGCAATAATTTCACTTGGCTCAGTGTTTAGAATGGCATAAATGGGGCCTTTGAGAGGTCGAAACGATTGATTTTGAAAAAGACTTGATCTTTCAAAACATCACTTCACTGTGACATCTGTTAGCCAAATGGTGCTCAATAAAACCCTGTTCTGCTAGCAGTGTAGATCTGAATAAGAAGCTTGTATTGTGTATGACACAGTGTCTTAGAGAAACATGCAAAAAAACAAATTGCCAGTGGCATTTTGAAAGCATTATTAAATAAGCATTGATTAGTTTTCTGGCACATTCCATGTTGTTTATGTTGTTGTAACAATACAGGACAAAGAGGTTAGTCAAAAAATAAATAAACAGCTTATCCTCCTAATCCAAAGCACTAATCACTAATCAAGGCCAGTGTTCAGGCAGTGGCTTAACACAGTGGTAACAGGGTCCAAAAGTGTAGGCAGGACCAGAGACAGAAAAGCAAAGACCTCTCAAAGAGCTGAAGCTTTTTAAATTTAATTTGGAAAAATCTTTAAAGATGTAGCAATATATATATATATACAGTATATATATATATATATATATATATATATATATATATATATATATATATATAGAGAGAGAGAGAGAGAGAGAGAGAGAGAGAATCGAGGCAAGTGATTTGAGACATTTCAAAACAGTATGATGTAATAAAGACTCATCAATATAGTCATATGACTTTTGAAACTGGAGCAATGTTTCCAAATCATATGTTTCGAATTAAAGCAGTTTTGCAGCATTATTTTTTTGCCTGACATCACTACTTGTGAGTTGTTCTCTGGTTTATTGTCTAGTTTGGTGTCCCGCACTGACCTTGCTTTGATCTCCAGTCTCCTCGTTGGTTATTCCTGTTCATCTCAGCAGTTCAGCCCACCCAGGTGTTTCATCAGCATAGCTCACAATCAGAAGCCCAGGTCCTGTTGGAACTGAGTACTCTGAGATCAATCTGTCAGAGAAGAAGTCTGATGTGTAGAAGACCTGGCATCATGTACCAAGTTTGGGGCATATTCTTTAGCTGACATCTGTGTTCCATGCTTTGAAATTTAACTACCCGATTGTGACAGTTTAGTCAAATGCTAGACTACTTTATGAAATTAAGCTGCAATAATTTGAAGGTCCTTGCATCCCCCACAGCATCAATAAATAAATAAAATAACCAAGCAATGAGAAACATGTCATTCAACTCTTGTGTGCTATGTCCTTGTAAACATTTTAGAAGTCAATGACATTATGGCTTTGTATAAAATTTCCCTGGATGTTTAATTTGAGAGTAAGATTACAGTTTGCCTCTTTCTTTGATCTTTGTTTTCACCTGGCTGCTGTACCGACTTTTCTTTTTGACATATCAATCTTGATCCGAAGTTGCATATCTCTCCGCTGGCATCAACAAGGCCATCTTTAAAGGGACAGATCTGGAAGCAGCCATGTCCTCTGCATACTGTATGCTAGCCTCTCTGCAAGGTTGAGTTAAGTGACTGATTAGTGTCGATGTTTCAGGTACACTCCAAGTATACGCGATGGAAGACCAGCTCAACAAGTGTCAATCAGCAGTTATTTCAATGCTACTTGAAACACTGAAGTTGAGCTCCTTTTCCTTTGGGTCATGATGCCATGACAGATACACCTATGGCCTTGGTGAAATGCTCAGCCTTGGCTTATAGGAGCATGTGTAGAGTGAATGGTGGGAATGATTTCTGTGTGTGGAAACTTGAATTCCGGCTCTTGAAGGTGCCAAAATGCTTTTCCTGAAATGCAATACTGAACTGAAACAAGAACCTCTGTGCAAAATCCGATTTTTGACGCATTATTATAGATAAAAAGAGGTTCACAGTATACACAACCCATCATTTACTATTTCTCCATTGTCCGCTTGCATTAAAACTCCAATACCTTATCTATACAACCTTTTCACTCTACAGGGAAAAAGGAATTTTCTGTCAATGGTAGGAAAAAAAAATGCTTAGTTTGTATTTTTTTTTTTAATCCAAAGGAGACTTCCACAACTTACAGCTCCACACTCCTGCCTATTTATAAAGCCGGTATTTTTATTGCAACCATTCAGGTTAAGTACTTTGCTCAGGGGTGCAACAGTAGGGCACCTTCTTTGGAAGTGAACCTGCTGCCTTTTTCTGGTTGCAAAACCCAGGTTTTTAACTGCATAACTAGACTACCTGCTGTCCCATATTTTAGAAATGCATGACTTTCACAGGGAAGACTTATTCAAAGGCAATGCAAAGGAGAAGCAGGGAAGAAGCATATCTCAAGTGCCAAATAAACTATACGTGAATGCTGCCAATGCCAGAATTATTCCAGTTCATACAATTTAAATCAGGGGCTAGAGTGGCACTGACAGTGGGCAGCACTGTACCCTCACAGCTCTGGGTGCGCAGTTTGCATGCTCTGCCTGCCAGTCTCCTCCGAATACTGGGCTTTCCTCCCACAGTCCAAAGACATGCAGTTATTCTAAATATGATTCTGTGTATGTGCCCCATAATGGACTGGCATCCCTTCCAGCATGTCCCCCCACCCCATGTGCCCTATGATGGATTAGCATCCCACCCAGGGTGTCTCCAGTGTTGTGCCCTATAATGGACTAACATCGTGTCCAGTTTATCCCCAGTATTGTGCCTTATAACAGACTGGCATCCCATAAAGGGTGTCTCCTAGCCTTGCGCCCGGTATTGTACTGGCATCTCATCCAGGGTCTCCCCGCATTGTGCTGTATAATGGACTGACATCCTGTCCAGGGTATCCCCGCATTGTGCCCTATAATAGCCTGGAATCCCGTCCAGGGTATCCCCGCATTGTGCCCTATAATAGCCTGGCATCCCGTCCAGGGTATCCCCTGCTTTGTACCCCCAGCATTGTGCTCTATAATGTACTGGCATCCCGTCCAGGGTATCCCCGCATTGTGCCCTATAATAGCCTGGCATCCCGTCCAGGGTATCCCCACATTGTGCCCTATAATAGCCTGGCATCCCGTCCAGGGTATCCCCACATTGTGCCCTATAATAGCCTGGCATCCCGTCCAGGGTATCCCCTGCTTTGTACCCCCAGCATTGTGCCCTATAATGGACTGACATCCTGTCCAGGGTATCCCCGCATTGTGCCCTATAATAGCCTGGCATCCCGTCCAGGGTATCCCCTGCTTTGTACCCCCAGCATTGTGCTCTATAATGGACTGCAATCCTGTCTAGGGTATCCCTGCATTGTGCCCTTGTATGGACTGGCATCCCATCCAGGGTGTCCTCAGCATTTTGCCAATTTACAAGGCATCAGTCCATACAGTATGTAACACCTTTCAATGCTGATTAAATGTGACTATAGCATTGAAGAGCAGATACAAGAACTAGTATGTATCACATAGCATATGAGACTAAGGTCAACTAAGCCCAAGATGCAATATTGTCTTATATTACTGTTCTGCATTATTATACCCAGCTGTATTCCCTGGAAATTCATCAGTATATGTTCTTGTATTTATCCGTATTATGGATAATTACAATATTACATGCAAGATTAACATTAACAAGACAGCTGAATCTGCATTATGCTGATAAACCATTCCGTTTTACAGTGATATATTTAAAATGCTACATAAATCAGTGCTTATTTGGTTCACATAATGTATGTGGTGTATATATATATATATATGTAATACATATGATACGATATACAAATACCTGTACAATATTTTTGGAATAATTTTGGTTATGCAATTGAAACATGTATTTCTAAAATCAGTTAGAAAGCTGGATTATTTTGAAAATGTTAACGTAAAGTAACATGTTCAGGTTTGTCTTTGTATTAAGATATTGATGTAAGTTGCATGTTGACTTAGCACTTAATTTGAATTAGTGTAGTTGTGTTTTGAACTGTATAATCATGATCATTAAAAATTCCGAACTTAAATCAGAACATTTTTATTGCAGGGTTCAATGTCTGCAGAAACGATTTGGAGAATTTAAAACCAGGATGCACTCATTTGTAAGGCGGGCTTAAATAGTTAAATGGAAGCAGATGGAAGCAATCTGCTAAGTGGACACAAACCTTTGTAAATCCTCACTCTGTCTATCCCCACTTAACATCACATCTGGTCATAAACAAGGTCAGCCATTCAAGTAATCATAATCTTGCAGAACTAATACTGTGAGACTCGCATATTAAACTTTGCTTCACATCTCGTACAGCAAGGCAGCCATTATGTACTGGACATGATAGAAAACGGTCCAGATATTATGAGCACAGCTTTTAAAAGTATATTTATCGTTCTCATGATTTTAAGGGTTTGAAAGCCATGACAAGGTAATTAATTAATACATTACAAAAAGCAGAATAATTACTGCAGATGATTCAGTACTATACTGTACTGTACTCAATTTTAATTTGAATAAACTTTGGTAAGTATTCTTTTATAAACAGATGTTTTACTTTTATCAAGGATGAATGCAACATATCTGTTTATAAAAGAATGCTTGCTAAAGTCTTTTAAAATTAAAATGGACTACAGCATATTGACTGCTTCCAAGTGTGAGCTAGATTGATAACACGGAATTATGAATTTGGCCAAAGGAGAATTATCTGGTGCAGAAATTCACAGGTGGCATCTGAGGAGATAGCAGGGAAAGGGGAGAGACTGCCAGAGAATGGACACAGTGTGAACGCAGCGTCGGAGCACTTATGGACAAATAATAAGGGTTAAATTGTGAACTCTTCTATGAAGATCGAAACAGGAAAATGTGGGGGGCGGTATGGGGGGGGGCAATGATATGCATCTGTGTGTTCACTGAGATGCTGAACAAGCTAGGAGCTGACAGGGAAAACACGCACTCCGCAGTGTCAGAAGCAACACAGAGATCAGGCAGGATTAAGAGAAGGGGTAAGCTGTTAAATATGTCAGCGGAGAGAGAGAGGGCCTGTTTCATTTCAGTGAGCTGAGCCAGAGCCAGATTGGAGAGGATCAAGTAGTGCTATGAGGAAAGAGGAGACGGCAGACAGCCGGCTCACAGTTTTGAGGGAGGAGGTAACACAGCAGGACAGGGCAGGAGATCTTAGAGGAGGAGACATCATAGCTGGAATTATCCTGCTGAGTTGCAGTCTTCTCCTGTTTGAGAGCATAATGAGAAGTTCGAGGCACCACGAAGAGAAGAGACATGCATAGTGCTGGACTAGAGGAAGGAATTAGAGGTTCTTGAGAACAAGTTTCTTAAGCATCAGTCATCAAAGGTTTAGATTATTTAAAGAAGTTATTTTGCTTTATATGAAGAGTTGGGGTCAGATACTTCTGGCTGGAAAATATCCAGTTAAATAAGAAAAGCAAATATGAATTAAGAATAATGTACTTTTTTTTCCATCAAACAATGTTATTATGAAAACAGGCTGCACCCCTCCCACCCCCAGCAACATTCTGTGCTGCTCAGTGTGGGTTTTTCTACTGTTTCCCAATGTTTTGGTTCAGATTTTTCAAATGTCATTTGTTTCATCAAAGAAGAAGGGTCTGATTGGTTAACAGTTGCTTTATTGTGCTGTTTAACACAGGAGTTTGATAGCAATAAACTGTATTTTAAGTTGTTTGAAATTAGAGTGGTAGGGCTTTGTAATTTGCTTTGTAGGCCTTGCATAGCTTTATTTATATTACATGTTGTGTGGGTTCCTCCAGGCACTAATCAATGTACAAGAATGCAGCAATGAAGTGACATCCCATACAGTCTTCAGAAGTTATTTAAAATGTTTTTAAAAACCGTAAAGCAATTTTTTTCTTCAGTTGGAGTGGTCTTTGCTCTTATGGTGGAAAAACTGAAGACGTGTGAGAGAGTGAATTTGTTTCAAAGTTTGGGTTACAAAGTTCTTTCTTACTGCACAGATCTCTGTGTGTGTGTGTGTGTGTGCTCACTGACCCTTTTCCCACAGAATACTGCCTACCCTAAGCCATACATGGGGCAGTGAGCAGGGTCGTTATTTTATGCTACACAGGTAGATCCTGGGGATCTTGTTAGATGTTTCCACTGGAGTGAAATGGTGAGTATGGGGAATAGGCTGAAATCAAAAAATTATTAAAGACCTTTACTTGCTAGCTGTGAAGACAGGGATGCATTGCAACTGGCATTTGGAAGCGTCTGTTTTTGGACAGCCTGAGGCTACTCCAGATATAGGAGATTCCTACTGGGGGACGAATTATGCTTTAGCAAGAGACAGAGCTGGCCAGTATGGAATGGAGCATATATGTCATTTTCTGTGATTATATTCCTGGTCTTTTTATCAGGTGTATGAAAAATATGCAGTGTTTGTTGAATTATTTCTCTGGTTACCTAAGACCTACGGGCTTTTGATCTTACAGGAAAACTTGATACATAACCAAGTTGGTTAAGCCTGTGTACTATAAATTGATTGATTCATTTTCTTTATTGGAGTAATGTTGCTGTGCAGACATTGAGTCTTTTGATGATCATAGTGGCACAAGTCAATATTTCACTCCTTTGTGTTATAAAATGTTGCTGTTGTGTTGAAATCTCTAATCTACTTGATAAATTGATGAAGTATTTACATTATGTTTTCAGTTACATTCATACATCTGTTATCTAAGGTCTTCTACGACTAATTATGTAAACTATGCAGATCCATCCTCCCTCATTTAAAGCATTGTGCAGCTTGAGGGGGAGTTTCACACTTCCTCAATTAAGGAAATAATTTAGATTAATTAATAAACAACAAAAATGCAAAAGTTGAATGTATTTGCTGTTGCCTGTGGTCTTAAAATCCTACTGGAAACAGACAGTCTTGGATTTTTTTGTTTTGTTTTCTGGACATGGCCTCAAATAAGAACAAATAAACAGTGACATGATACGACATTACCAGAATTAATTCTGACTTCCAAAATGTTACTGCTAAGTCCTTGGAATATAGCTTTGGATCACGATGTTCTCCACTGTTCTGCCCAGTCATGTAATTGTTAAATTGGTAACACTTTACTTGATACATAAATACTTAGTAGTAACTCAGTTACTACTGAACAAATCATGAACAAATTATGAACAAATATAGTCACTACTTAAGATGAAAAATGTGTCATGACTCATTAATAATGAACAAACGTGAGATCAATATTTCTTGTATTATTCATTATTTGTTCCTTCAGTAGTTCCTTGGTAATTCCTTCAGTAGATCCTTCAGTAGTTCACTAAGATTTACAGAATTAACAGATGTAGTAATAAATATAGGAACTATTTAGGATAAATGGTATGTCACAATTCATTAACGATGAACAATCGAGATCAGTATTTTACATGCGTTATTCATTATCTGTTCCTACAGTACTTGCTTAAGTTCCTTCAGTAGTTCACTAGGATTTACAGAATTAACAGATATAACAAATACAGTAACTACTTGGGATAAAAGTTTCATCATGATTCATTAATGATGAACAAACATGACATCAGTTTGTAACTGCAATTAGCTTGTGGTTAATTAATACATAAGTAATAGTATATTACTACATTATTTGTGTACCCTAAAGTGTGACCTTTAAATTTTACCACTAATTCACTTAATTATCCATCCATCCATCCATCCATTTTCTCCCGCTTATCCGAGGTTGGGTCGCGGGGGCAGCAGTCTCAGCAGGGAGACCCAGACTTCCCTCTCCTCGGCCACTTCATCCAGCTCTTCTGGGGGAATCCCGAGGTGTTCCCAGGCCAGCCGAGAGACATAGTCCCTCCAGCATGTCCTGGGTCTTCCCCGTGGCCTCCTCCCAGTGGGACATGCCCGGAACACCTCATGAGGGAGGCGTCCAGGAGGCATCCTAATCAGATGCCCGAGCCACCTCATCTGGCTCCTCTCGATGCGGAGGAGCAGCGGCTCTACTCTGAGTCCCTCCCGAATGACCGAGCTCCTCACCCTATCTCTAAGGGAGAGCCCAGCCACCCTGCGGAGGAAACTCATTTCGGCCGCTTGTACTCGCAATCTCACCCACAGCTCGTGACCATAGGTGAGGGTAGGAACGTAGATCAACTGGTAAAACGAGAGCTTTGCCTTTTGGCTCAGCTCCTTCTTTACCATGACAGACTGATGCAGCGCCCGCATCACTGTGGATGCCGCACCGATCCGCCTGTCGATCTCCCGTTCCATCGTCCCCCCACTCGTGAACAAGACCCCGAGGTACTTAAACTCCTCCACTTGGGGGAGGACCCCATCCCCGACCCGGAGAGAGCATTCCACCCTTTTCTGGCTGAGGACCATGGTCTTGAATTTGGAGGTGCTGATTCTCATCCCAGCCGCTTCACACTCGGCTGCGAACTGTCCCAGTGAGAGCTGAAGGTCACAGTCCAATGAGGCCAACAGAACCACATCATCTGCAAAAAGCAGAGACCTAATCCTGAGGTCACCAAACCGGACACCCTCAATGCCCTGGCTGCGCCTAGAAATTCTGTCCATAAAAACTATGAAAAGAATCGGTGACAAAGGGCAGCCCTGACGGAGTCCAACCCTCACTGGAAACAAGTCCGACTTATTGTCGCCCATGCGGACCAAGCTCTGGCACCGGTCATACAGGGACCAAACAGCCCTTAAAAGGAAACCAGGCACCCCATTCTCCTGGAGCACCCCCCACAGGACTCCCCAAGGGACACGGTCGAATACCTTCTCCAAGTCCACAAATCACATGTAGACTGGTTGGGCAAACTCCCATGAACCATCCAGAACCCTGTGGAGAGTGTAGAGCTGGTACACTGTTCTACGGCCGGGGCGAAAACCACACTGCTCCTCCTGAATCCGAGGTTCGACAATCCGGCGGACCCTCCTCTCCAGAACCCCCGAATAGACCTTACCAGGGAGGCTGAGTTGGAGCACACCCTCTGGTCCCCCTTCTTAAAGAGGGGGACCACCACTCCGGTCTGCCAGTCCAGAGGTACTGCCCCCGATGTCCACGCGATGCTGCAGATGCGTGTCAATCAGGACAGCCCCGCACCATCCAGAGCCTTAAGGAACTCTGGGCGGGTCTCATCCACCCCCGGGGCCTGGCCACTGAGGAGCTTTTTAACCACCTCAGTGACCTCCGCCCCAGAGATAGGGGAGTCTACACCCAAGTCCCCCTACTCTGCTTCCACATTGAAAGGCGTGTCGGTGGGATTGAGGAAGTCTTCTAAGTATTCCTTCCACCGACCCAAAAAGTTGAGGTCAGCAGCACCCCATCCCCACCATAAACAGTGTTGATGTTGCACCGCTTTCCCACCTGGAGCCGCTGGATGGTGGACCAGAATCGCCTCAAAGCCGTCCGTAAGTCGTTTTCTATGGCCTCGCCATACTCCTCCCATACCCAAGTTTTTGTCTCAGCGACCGCTGAAGCCGCACCCCGCTTGGCCTGCCGGTACCTGTCAGCTGCCTTTGGAGTCCCACAGGCTAAAAAGGCCTGATAGGACTCCTTCTTCAGCTTGACGGCATCCCTCACCACTGGTGTCCACCAGCGGGTTCGGGGATTGCCGCACCGACCACCTTACGGCCACAGCTCCGGTCAGCCGCCTCCACAATGGAGGCGCGGAACATGGCCCATTCGGACTCAATGTCCCCTGCCTCCCCCGGGACATGGGAGAAGTTCTGCTGGAGGTAGGAGTTGAAACTCCTCTTGACAGGGGATTCTGCCAGACGTTCCCAGCAGATCCTCACTACTGTATATGCTTGAGCCTGCCAGGCCTGGCCGGCTTCCTCCCCCACTAGCGGAGCCAACCCACCACCAGGTAGTGATCAGTTGACAGCTCCGCCCCTCTGTTCACCTGAGTATCCAAGACATGCGGCCGCAAGTCCAATGACACGACTACAAAGTCGATCATCGAACTGTGGCCTAGGGTGTCCTGGTGCCAAGTGCACATATGAACACCCTTATGCCTGAACATGGTGTTCATTATGGATGCTCGCACAGCCCATTGGCCTGTGGATGGTAGGCTGTGGTACAATGGAGGGAAACCCCTAAAACCTGGGCCACTGCAGCCCAGAGCTCAGAGGTGAACTGGGTTCCACGGTCCGAAGACACATCAGATTGAACCCCGAAACGGGACACCCAACCACCGATGAAAGCCCTGGCCACATCTGCCGTGGTAGTGGATGACAAAGGTATGGCCTCTGGCCACTGAGTAGACCTGTCCACCACCGTTAGCAAGTGAGTAAAGCCCAAGGAAGGGGGAAGAGGCCCGACCAGGTCCACATGAACGTGGTCAAAACGGCGCTCAGGCACCACAAAAGGCGCCAGCGATGCCTTGGTATGTTGGTGCACCTTAGCATGCTGACACGGAACACAGGAGGTGGCCCAACTATGGACATCGTTCCGCAGCCCATGCCAGACAAACTTGGCGGCCAACAGACGCTGAGACGCTCGCCTGCCTGGGTGTGAAAACCCGTGCATCACCTCGAAAATGGGACGACACCAACCAGTTCAGATATCACACAGGAGGGTGGCACCACAGTCAAGGAAGGGAACATCAGCCAGCTGCAGACGGGTGACTGCGGTCCTATATGCCTGCACCTCTGGATCAACCCGCTAATCCGCTGCTAATAGAGTATAATCCACTCCTAAGTGCACAGCACTTGCCACCGAGCGGGAGAGACAGTCCACAACATGGTTATGCTTCCCTGCCACGTGCCGGATGTCAGTAGTGAACTCCGATATAAAGGAGAGCTGGCGCTGCTGACGAGCAGACCAAGGCTCCGATGTCTTAGCCATCGCAAACGTCAGCGGCTTGTGGTCAACAAAAACCGTGATTGGGCGGCCCTCTATGAGGAACCGGAAGTGACGCACAGCCAAGTACAGGCCAAGAAGTTCATGGTCAAAGGTGCTGTACTTCCGCTTGTGTGGCCTGAGCCGTCGGCTGAAAAAGGCCAGTTGCTGCCAGGCACCATTCACGAACTGTTCGTGCACGGCCTCCACAGCATAGTACGAGGCGTCAGTCGTGAGCGCAACCGGAGCACCAGACAATGGGTGGGCCAGCATGGTCGCATTCACCAGAGCAGACTTGGTAGCTACAAAAGCCTGGGTCTGCTCAGCAGTCCACTCAAGAACCTGCTTGGCCATCCTACCCCTGAGAGCCTCATACAGCGGCCGCATCAGCTGGGCGGCCCGTGGAATAAAGCGATGGTAAAAAGTAACCATGCCCGAGAACTCCTGAAGGGCCCTGGCTGTAGCAGGCTGCGGAAACGCAGAGATGGCCTCCACTTTGGCAGGCAGAGGAACCGCCCCATCGCCCGTGATGCGGTGGCAGAGGAAATCAATGGAAGACAAACCAAACTGACACTTTTGTGGGTTGATAATTAACCCATGACTACTCAGACGCTCAAAAAGGGTCCAAAGGTGACCTATATGGTCAGCCCTGGAGTTGCTGGCTACCAAAATGTCATCCAAATACACAAATAGGAACGGAAGGTCCTTCAGGACACTGTCCATGAGCCGCTGGAAAGACTGGGCAGCGTTTTTAAGCCCAAAAGGCATCCGAAGAAGTGCCCAGCAACAGAGACTTTAAGGCACCGTACTTGTCTGCCTTTGGAGGGTTCTGCAGCAGACTCACCACTCTAGCTGCCGTGGAGCTGTTAAGCGCTGCAACGACGTAGTAATATTTCGTTGCGTCCTCCATAATCCCGCGCAAGGCGAACTGAGCCTCCGCCTGCACGAACCAGACCGCCGCCTGGCCGCACCAGAACTCCGGGAGCTTGAGCGCAACTGCATTAGCAAGCATGGTTGGAGTGAAAAACAAACGCACCGAAATGTCGGGGTCACCACTGTAGAGCTGCGGTGCAGCAGCAAAAAATAAAGAGGCAGTCAAGACAGGCAGAGCGCCAAAAAACAAGTGAGTTTATTTTAGCATGCCTAAATACCAGAGAGAACTCATGTCCCCGCTTGGGTATGCGTCACAAACGACACCCTGCATGCATGAGCAAAGGTAAGAGAATGAATTCTGTCTAAACGGTAGGGGCCCCTACACTATCATTGCCCACGTGGGCATTGAAGTCCCCCAGTAGAACAAGAGAGTCCCCAGGAGGAGTGCTCTCCAACACCCCTTCCAAGGACTCCAAAAAGGGTGGGTAATCTGGAGTGCCGCTTGGTGCATAAGCACAAACAACAGTCAGGACCCGTCCCCCCACTCGAAGGCGAAGGGAGGCTACCCTCTCATCCACTGCGGTAAACCCCAATGCACAGGCGCCCAGCCAGGGGGCAATAAGTATGCCCACCCCCGCTCGGCACCTCTCCCCGTGAGCAACTCCAGAGTGGAAGAGGGAGAGACTGGTTCCAGAGCCCAAGCCGTGCGTTGAGGTGAGCCCGACTATGTCTAGCCGGAACTTCACAACCTCGCGCACCAGCGCAGGGTCCTTCCCCATCAGAGAGGTGACATTCCATGTCCCTAGAGCTAGCTTCTGCAGCCGAGGATCGGACCGCCAAGGTCCCCGCCTTCGGCCACTGCCCAGCTCACATTGCACCCGACCCCTATGGCCCCTCCTATGGGTGGTGAGCCCATTGGAGGGGGGACCCACATGCCTTGTTCGGGCTGTGCCCGACCAGGCCCCATGAGTACAGGCCTGGCCACCAGGCGCTCGCCATCGAGCCCCACCCCCAGGCCTGGCTCCAGGGGGGGGCCCCGGTGACCCGTGGCCGGGCAAGGGAAATCGTGATTCCACTATTTTATTCATCATGAGGGGTCTTGTGAGCTGCACTTCGTCTGGTTCCTCACCCAGGACCTGTTTGCCTCGGGTGACCCTACCAGGGGCATAAAGCCCCGGGCAACTTAGCTCCTGGGATCACTGGAACACGCAAACCCCTCCACCACGATAAAGTGTCGGCTCCAGGAGAGGTTCACTTAATTAATTAACTTAATTAAAGTTCATATGGTATCCAAAGAACATTATGATAGTGGTTGAATCAACAAATAAACGGGTATATTGGATGCTATCTGCAAATATTTTGGTGTCCTCAGGAGAAGAATTGATTGATACACAGCTGATTATATAGTTGAAAACCCACTTGTTCAGACTGGCAGTCAGTCAAGATGAACAGTGTTTTTTTAATGTCTATTGTTTTCATCGTTCCCTTCTCTCTCCTATGGAGTTTTTGTTGGATTGTTTTTGTTCACCTATATTTTATGTTTCTATTGTTTCACTTTTGTATTGTCACTTTCTGTTTAGAATAATTTGTATACATTGTGCAGCACTATGGTAAAATTTGATTCTGGTTAAACATGCTTTATTGTTCATAAATAAAAGTTTACTTACCATAACATAAATATAAAAATCTTTGGTGGTGGAAGACTTTTGCAATTTTTATGTCATATACTAGTCTAGATTAAAATATGAAATAGGAAGATACTCTGTATAACCCCCCCCCCCCCCCCAACACACACACACACACACACACACACACACACACACACACACGTGCACACACACACACACACAGTCATGTAATCATATCTTTTTGGGGACCGCTCATTCATTTATATGGGAAAAATGCCCTACTCAGCCCTAACCAAACTGGTCCCCATGAGGTAAAAAAAAGGGTATTCATCACATTGTGGGGACATTTGGTCCCCACAAGGTAAGGTATACTTGGACCACGCACACACCATGAGAGATGCTAATTAGTTTGTCTTTGGAGAGGAAACCAGATAATATGCAAGAACAAGGTGAATCCAAGCACACAGAGCAGAGGTGAGATATGTATATTATGTGTGTGTGTGTGTGTTTGCACGCGTGTGTGTGTGTGCATGTGTGTGCATCTTGTAATGGACTGTATCCCTTCCAGTGTGTATCGTAGCCTTGTACTGGCCAGTATAGAGCTCAAGACCCCACTGCGACCCAGCATGAGTGATTAGAAGGTAGATGGCTGGATGGAGGTATCTGCTTGAAACTGGATTATAAGGATTTCATTTCTAAATTGCTTACAATTATTTTATTTAATGACCTTCACTTTGAAAACTATTAGACAGACTGATGCAGACTTTTTTTCTGTTAATGGAAAACTGATAGACATTCATGCAACTCAGTTTTTTTCTTCCCAGGAGAAAGATATTCTGAAACAACCAAGCTTATGATTAATAATTAGTGGGTGGGTTCAAACCTTAATGACTATAATTCAGGTAAGTCGGATGACTGTTGTTCCAATGCAGGGGGAATGCAATTAAGTCGAGCAGCGAAGAAAATGAAAACTGCAGGCCCAGAGTCGTTTATCAGACAGAAGACTTTGATGTTCTAAAGCCCCTTCTAGCAGACAGAGTTTGCAAAGACAAGGCTGCATTTTCTATTTCTGTTTTTGTCTGACAGTAATTGGCTTCTTATGGTACTTGGAAATCTATTACCATTTCAGTTGAACTGGTGGCTAGTGGAAACCGCAGCAAAGGAAGAGACAAGAGGATGTCTGTAATGCAGACTATAACAAATAATTAAGAACCATGACTGGCCACAAATTCTGCTGAAGTTTACAATTCTCCTTTTGAAAACCATGCCTTTGATATGCATAGCAAAGCACTCTTATTATCATTTTGTTTGGTGGTAGTTAATGGAAAAATGCCAAATCATGCCTGGTAAGAGATAGCGGGTCATATCGCTTCCAAGTTTTTGTTTAAGTGAAAAGTACTTTCAGAATTAAATGTGGCAGCTTCTTGTGTTATGCGTTACTGTGAGGAGAGATTATTGTCACCCAAACTAGCCACTGTTTTGGTTGGTGAAAGACACCATGTGTTTAGTGATGAACAGGGTTGCCAACTCTCATGCATCTGACACGCTTTCACAATCTCATGTTCATGCAAGAAATCTTAAGGCAAATCTACATTGTTCCATTATAAACGTAACATTAGGTACATCAAAAATGTTGGGGTAGTTTGCAAACCATACATATTATTTACAAGGTAATAAAACTGTTACATACATGTAAATGCATGTGTGCAGACTTGTCTCAAATGGAAAATCTCACTCCATCCCGCTGACCAAAGTTGGCAACCCTGTTTCATAAATGGCTAAGGTTATTTGTACATATTAATAGCCCAGACCTCATACCTGACACTGTTCTTTATATTTTTGTGTTTCTGTTTCATAATAAAAATCTCAGCTAAAGTTTAACTACCATTGAGAAGTCATCTTTATTTTAGGCCATGTTAAATAGACAGCAACACTGCAGATTTTTATTAATATAATTGCTAACAATTAGTCCTTTAACACAAATGTGAAAGGCAAATACATTTACCATTTATTATGTTGAGGTATGATGGGAAATTGTTGTCAAATTACGTATGTCATAATAAAACGAAAAAGAGTTCTAAAATATTCTCAGGCCTGGCAAACAAACACAGGCAAATACACAGAGAAATACCACAACACAGCAAGTCTAATTCTCCGCAGAATTTTGCTTGACAGGCAGCTTTTACGAAGAATACAAGCTTGGATAAGACTAGAATATTTTTCCTATCTGAAAAATGTGGCTTTTGTATACTTCATTTGTACTATTGAAAGCTACAGTGTGGTGCTAAATTCTTAGGCAGCCAAAAATGTGTTTAAAAATATGTTTGAAGCTATTTATCTGGGCAAAAGAAAGCACAAGAAAAACACATGCAAATACAGAATACAAACAAATGAATATTAATTCAATAAAAGTGATAAGAATTTCTTCTGTTCCCAAAAAGTTACTGACATGTATCCATACATCAATACATTTCTTTCTTTTTGACACTAGTGCCAATATTGTCCAAGTTGTTCTAGTGGCTAGTTATAAGACTGGAGCTAAACTGATGGTTTATTTTAGATGCGAACGCAGCGCTCACCATGCGCACGGCTTACACTTACAGCATTCTCCCATGCACTGGTGCCTGCAGAGAATCTCCACTGTGGTGGCCATCAGGGGACAGTTTTATTTATGGGGGTGACGGTGCTGCACCCCGTCTCTACAATAATACACATTTCATTTTTATTATTTTGATGTGGGGTGGGAACAGGGGAGGCCATGTATTTTTTAGGAAGGGCCATGACCCCCCACCCCCCTTTAGCTCTGCCCCAGCTCCCATGTCTTCACAGGGATTTGCCTATATGCCCTCTGCAGCCGAGCCCATGGATGTATGTATACTTACTGGTCTACTGGTTCAGCAGCACCTGAAGCCTTTCAAAGACGCCCATGGTCATGCTGCATGGCTTATCTGTGCCTGTTTTGTGGAATGTGTTAAATATTGAGGTTAGGTTTTTGGGTGCAGTTGTCTCCCGTATCTCCATCGAGATCCTGGTAAGAACAGCCTGGAATTGGTCTAATTCTCCATTCCCACTCGCAACAAAGATATTGGCTTTCTTCTGGCGTGCTCAGTGTTCAACGATCCGTGGCATTACTCTCACCGTCCATGTATGAAATTCATCAGCCTCGCACCTCCATCCCAAACTTTTTCTGTTTTCCCTGTAACCCAACATACCATTTCCTAGGTGCACCCATTTTCCTGATATGGCAGGAGGGTACAGACATTTCATTCCACTAAAGAAACAAACATCCAGTTATGAACCTGATGTATAATTGGGTATAATTCACTAGTCAAGGCCTGTGCCCAGTATAAAATTAACTCACAGGAGGGTCAATTTCTCCACAATTTTCATCCATTAACAAGCAGGAGTCAGAGATGCCAGCACGTTTCCTTCACAGCTCCGCTTACAGGAACCCCTTTCTCTCAGGACTTCAGAGATGGCAGCCTAGACCTGAATTCCCATGTCCTCCGCCAGATTAGGTGGAGCACACTGCAAGTTATAATCAGATTATGGCCAGGAATTGAATAAATATTCTTCCTGAGCTCTGCCTCGCCGCTCCTCTTGCCTGCACTGCAAGTCGTGCGCCTTTCTGGTTGCTGCTACTTTAACTAAGTAAAAGGAGAATTTAACAGCCATATGGTCTACAGCACATCTGCATGCCCTCCTCGGAGCGGCAGGCAGAATTACATCATTCTGCAGGAAAATATATCATTATGATTGAATAAACAAATGCAGTGAGAATACACTGAAATTCATTTGGGTCTTTGCAATGTTCTGAAAAACAGACTCTGTCATAGTGCTGGGAAAAAGAATCCCAATGAAGGGATATTACATTTATTTACTTGGGTGTTCGGTCTTTCCATCCATCCATCCATCCATCCATCCATCCATCCATCCATCCATCCATCCATCCATCCATCCATCCATCCATCCATCCATCCATCCATCCATCCATCCATCCCTCCCCTTATCCTGGTCAGGGTTGCACAGAGACATGGAGCCCATCGCAGACAGCATGGAGCACAAAGCAGGGCTATATCATGGATGGGCTGCCAGTTCTCTTGTTGTATCATTATTCTCATTTCAGTTTGATCATATTTTTAAGATTAGTTATGTTCTTAGATTTTTTTTTTGAAAGCATTAAGTGACAACCTCAATTCTTTTCTCCCCTGCTATAGAATTTAATGCTTTCACTGCATAAACCTATATGTGCTGTCTTCCCAAGCTTGTATGCTGAACAAAATGAGCCATCAAGTCATTCAGGTAGAAACTGTGCTAAAATGAACGTTCTTACTTGTGCAATTACATGCTAGAACAATGCATAAAGGAGAACCCACACTGTTTAAAGCAGGATGATGGTGGCATGGCTGATTACACAGCATCCCTGAAGCAGTCTCATAACTCAATGACATCACACATATTGCAGACAGTTTAATATCACTGAGCTTACAGTTATAACTGCTGGGGCAGAGTTGCAATAAGGAGTATAATGTAAAAAACTACCTATTTAATGAATTGGTAGGTAATCTCACAGACAGATAAATAATCTTCACGTCGATTTGGAAAAAAGGCCAAATTTGCTGAATACAGGATTTCCCAGCTAAAAGAAGAGTATTCCTGTGAAACCTTTCGTAAGCTGAAGTGGCATAAAGCGAAGAAGGAATTACCATTAATTTTATATGCGAAACATTTTCAGCATTCCCAGACCTAAAGAATACTTTACCATAATACCAAATAATACATGAAACCCAAAATACCATTAGCATGTAGTAAAAACAGGAATGATCTGATAAATGCACATTCTATATAAAGTAAAAATAATATGGAGATAAAGCACAGATACTTACAGACACAGTTCAAAGCTATGGAGGCTGGATGCTGAGTGTAGTTCCCCAGGAAGAAGCTTGGCTGCGCTACTCTCGCTGCTTGGGGAGTGCGAAACCTCGATAACGACTCACTGCAAAACATATGCCGATCGCTATTTGCACTTTTCGCCTTTTTTTTTCGTAAAAGTGAAAATCCTCTTCGGATTTCTTTGTGGAGTCAGTTGGAGAGAACACACTGGAGAAGCCATAGCCTAAGATCAAGTCCGCTACGATTAACCTTGTTATAAGAACAGTCTACAGTCCAAAGTGCAAGAAGCACCTCTGCAGGATTCAGCCTTGTAAACCCAACCCCTGATATAGCCCATGAATAAAAAGACAATACATAAATCGCCAAAAGAGAAACCCAATCAATAATGATCATTTTAAGATAGCGTTGTTTTGTGATACGGTCATTTTGAGAGATGACAGATGGTTATGTTTTCAACTCAGATACCAGGCCCACTTAAGCAGGTCCGGTGTGTACCTCTCTCAGTCATTAGATGCACCCAGACTCTCATTTAAATCCCTTCCTGTGAGCAGATCTCTGTTTCATGTCTATTAGTTTACCCCACGGGTGCTCATACTGAAGCAACTGCGTATTTTTGTTCCTCCCATCACTGTCAACTGAAGCCTCCATTCCCTCCTCCTATTCCTGTGTCACATGGTTCTGTTTACCGTCCTGCTGGTCTAAATTTTGTAAAAAAAAAAAAAGGTTGTAAAAAAACATTTACTGATATTAAGGAGAGTGCTGTATAAAAATGTATTGAATTTAATAATGCCAAAATTTCAACCCGAGACAGACACAATACTGAAAGACCAAGGGACTGGTCTATATTAGACTATTGATATTGTCATGCCCCGGTCGTCCGATCCTCCCGTGTGCCACGCCCCCTCTCTACCTCGTGTGGAATTCCCGTGTTCCCAGCAGTCATGTTAATTACTGTTGTTACGTATTTAGGTCCATGTCTGTGTATCTTAGGTAGTCCGGTCATTGACGTTGTTCTGTGCACCCTAAGTGTGTTGCTCCTGAATAAACCCCATGTTCACCCGACTTCTCTGACTCCTGTCCCTGCTTCCCGGTGACGTACCTAGCGCACGTGACAGATATGAGGTTTATTATAATAAACAGATACTATAGTTAACATTAAAAAAAATAATTTTCTAATCCTTTTTCCCCAGCTGTATCTGCTGTTCTGGGTACTACTGCTGGTGATCCCTGCCTCTCTGAGATCACAGTGGCAGCCATTGCAGTTCGATGTTTCTTTTACCCTCCTATCTTCTGCATACATACATATATATATAGATCAATTATTTTCAAGAATAATGTTCAAAATTCACATTTGTGAATGTTATTCACATACAGTAACAATTTCAACCAAATGACTGCGACATTTGGGTCATGCAGTTATTATTTTAATAAACAAGC
The DNA here is from genome assembly GCF_048594095.1 of Paramormyrops kingsleyae. Taxonomy (NCBI): domain Eukaryota; kingdom Metazoa; phylum Chordata; class Actinopteri; order Osteoglossiformes; family Mormyridae; genus Paramormyrops; species Paramormyrops kingsleyae. The sequence goes on from NC_132812.1 coordinate 18,571,398, forward strand.
CTTGGTCAGCCCGCAAATTCACTGGAGCCTTTTAGTATGGCCCTTTCAGTGACTGAGTTTGACACGCTGATTTAGAACTACACTGGTAACCTTCTTAACCTCATCAGAGCTGAAGAAGGCCACACATATGAAACCTTAATTTGTTCTGAAGCAGACAGTGAGGTGTTTCTCTAATCCGCCAGCTTTCTCTGTACCCCATCCTTGATTGCTGGTCATGTTACTGCTGCCTCCCAGCATCCTATTCCCAGTCTACATTCTACAGTTACATTGCCAACATTTTGTAATTCTACCACTATTTTGGACTCAATCTTTTTGTAAGATTTCTTTTATTCCTCCTGGATGTATCCATTTTAACTTATATGTATTCTGTACATAGTATAGATTATTTTTACCATCCATCCATCTTCCATACCGACTTGTCCTATGCAGGGTTGTGGGGGTCCCCAAAGGCTATCCCGTTAACTACAGGCACAAGGCAGGGAATAACCCAGGGTGGGGCACCAACCCATCGCAATTCTTTATTCCATCAATACATTCTGGCTCACATTGTATTAGTTTTCATTCTTTATTTTTACTCTTATTCTGCTGTTAGAAGCAGCACCAGCATCTGCCTGCCATTACCTACCTGTCCTCCGCATTTTGACTCAAATCTTAAAATTTGGACAATGTAAATTAGGATTTTGCTAGAGGGTCTGGTTAGGGGTTAGAGCTTCCTCTGCTGCCCCCAGGAGGACAAGCTCCCCCGTTGGTCTGGTTAGGGTTAGGGCTTCCTCTGCTGCCCCCTGGAGGACAAGCTCCCCCATTGGGTCTGGTTAGGGTTAGGGCTTCCTCTGCTGCCCCCTGGAGGACAAGCTCCCCCTTTGGGTCTGGTTAGGGTTAGGGCTTCCTCTGCTGACCCCTGGAGGACAAGCTCCCCCATTGGGTCTGGTTAGGGTTAGAGCTTCCTCTGCTGCCCCCAGGAGGACAAGCTCCCCCTTTGGGTCTGGTTAGGGTTAGGGCTTCCTCTGCTGCCCCCTGGAGGACAAGCTCCCCCATTGGGTTTAGTTAGGGTTAGGGCTTCCTCTGCTGCCCCCTGGAGGACAAGCTCCCCCGTTGGGTCTGGTTAGGGTTAGGGCTTCCTCTGCTGCCCCCTGGAGGACAAGCTCCCCCGTTGGGTCTGGTTAGGGTTAGGGCTTCCTCTGCTGCCCCCTGGAGGACGAGCTCCCCCGTTGGTCTGGTTAGGGTTAGGGCTTCCTCTGCTGCCCCCTGGAGGACAAGCTCCCCCATTGGGTCTGGTTAGGGTTAGGGCTTCCTCTGCTGCCCCCTGGAGGACAAGCTCCCCCTTTGGGTCTGGTTAGGGTTAGGGCTTCCTCTGCTGCCCCCTGGAGGACAAGCTCCCACATTGGGTCTGGTTAGGGTTAGAGCTTCCTCTGCTGCCCCCAGGAGGACAAGCTCCCCCTTTGGGTCTGGTTAGGGTTAGGGCTTCCTCTGCTGCCCCCTGGAGGACAAGCTCCCCCATTGGGTTTAGTTAGGGTTAGGGCTTCCTCTGCTGCCCCCTGGAGGACAAGCTCCCCCGTTGGGTCTGGTTAGGGTTAGGGCTTCCTCTGCTGCCCCCTGGAGGACAAGCTCCCCCGTTGGGTCTGGTTAGGGTTAGGGCTTCCTCTGCTGCCCCCTGGAGGACGAGCTCCCCCGTTGGGTCTGGTTAGGGTTAGGGCTTCCTCTGCTGCCCCCTGGAGGTCGAGCTCCCCTTTTGCGTCTGGTTAGGGTTAGGGCTTCCTTTGCTGCCCCCTGGAGGACGAGCTCCCCCGTTGGGTCTGGTTAGGGTTAGGGCTTCCTCTGCTGCCCCCTGCAGGACGGGCTCCCCCTTTGCGTCTGGTTCCTCCCAAGGTTTTCCTTGCCTCTGTTGCCTCTCGCTAGCGCACTGGGGGCTTTGGGCAGTGAAAATTTGCTATGCAAATAAAATTGAATTGAATTGCAAAATTATTTATTTTTATATTTTATAATGTTTATTTTATATACATATTACTCTCAGGCCCGTAGCCAGAAATGAATTTTGAGTTGGTTCCAGCAAATTTCAAGGGAGGTTCAGACTCGTTTTATAACCTGGCTGTGTGCCTGGTCGGGAGGAAACACATTTTTTGGTTCAAACCCATACTTTTCCTGCATGGCTCTGTGCCTGATTATCCTCATTTCTGTGTATCCTTGTTCCTGGACTAAAGGAATTTCCTCCCCAGAGGGAACAATAAAGTATAATCAGTCAATGGATGGATGGAATTATTTATTTTCATTAAGAATTAACAACAATTTAAACTTATTTTGGAATGATGTAAACATACTGTCATATGATTGCATATGGTGAATTCTCTGCTCACCCTTTACCACCTTAACTAATGGTGAGCGTACTGGTGCAGAATGGCTGCTATCGCATTATCCAGGTGGGGGCTACACAGGGGGTGGTGGTTGAAGTGGCTCCCCACTGGTTCTGTAAAGCGCTTTGGGTGTCTTGAAAAGTGCTATATAAACACAACTCAAAATGCCCATAGAATATATTCCCCATGTCCCCCAAAAGACAGTTACTTTGTGTATATGAGAAAAAGGAATGGGTCAGATGGAACTGAAAATAATGATAATTGTTCCACATTCAGTAAGGCAGGAATAATTATTAAAAGCAACCTGTATTTCCATTGTCAACTTTTAGGAACTTTTACCGAACCTGAAAAAAAATTGAACGGTACTGTAACAAGTAATAAAATGTTAGGAAACTTTGTTTTATAGTAATAATACAAAATAAAAATGATAAAGTATGATTTGATTATGGAATGAAATGGCAGAAACTTTTCCTCCTTTTTTACTAATTAGAAAACTAACAAAGGCTATTTTTAATGCTGTTCCTGCATAATACTATAACAAAAATAAAGATTTTAATTAAAATTAGGAATTGTTACTTAAGTCCATACTCTGACACCAAAACAACATTAATAACAATTTAATAACTTAATAACAAAGATTTTTTTTTACAGGATTTTACTGAGTGAGGACAATTCCCTTTTATGCATATGTATAGATTGAAATCATTTGAATCTTTTGATTATGTTTATTTATAAATCTTTTAAATATCTACTCATATGTTGCGTTATTCAGTTGCGGATTGTCTTGATGTTCCAAATTATAATGAGATTTATGTTTCTAGGACACCATTGGAAATTAAGCTTTGGTCTCAGTGGGATATTCTAAGTCTTTCTGTTTTTTTCTTCAGTTTTCATTTAATTTTCTTAATGAAGTCAAGAGCGACAAAGTTTCACTGGTTTACCCTGCAGTGTGAAAAGAAACCCAACTGTGTCACATTATGGCATGTAATGCATGAAAAATGTCCACAATCCATTTCCCGAAATACCATCAGTGCAATATTAATCTTAGATCAAAGAAGTGACTAGAAACTCACAAAACAAGGGTATTTTATTATCCTACATTTATTAATTTGTTCCGTATCAATTCTGTGAAAGGAGAGATCCTTAAATGTCATTGGACTTGGTTTTAAAAACAAAGGGAGAAAACTGGGTTTTGTTCATATTGCCGGCTGGCAATTGTTGACAACTCTCAGGACGACAAAGCGCACCTTGTTGACAATAAAATACTTTCCAAATGCCAGTAGTGACACCTTTAATTAGCCTTCAAAGGAATTGGATCCCTGGGAGGAAAATTACTTTAATGGGAAGAGTCAAACGTTGATCTTAGCACGATGCAGATGTGGTGCAGTTGTGCCGACTGCGTTAAGCGATGGTGACGTGAAGCGTGGTGACAGGCTGACTCTGGGCCCCCCCTTCCTGGGGTGAGGCCAGCTGTCACCCGTTAGCCTGTTTGAGAGTGCCTGGCTGGGCAGGAGGCTGTCTCAGAGTAATTACTGCGACCTGCAAAGTTAGAAAGTTGGAAAATCGAGGAGCAGGGTGAAGAGGACTGGCAGAATGTAATGTCGTTCGAGAGGAGTGCAGCCGAAAGCAGGGTCAAGCTCCATGAAAATAGACTGCTGCAGAGAGCAAAGATTAAATTGGTTTGCTGGTGACTTTCAAACGATTCTCACCTTCTAATTGATACAGATTCTGTAATAAGTGGAAATTGTACCTTACATACAAACTCATTTCTTCTTGGATGAAAACCATTTTGTCTCTGCCCACGCTTTCATGAAAGAAAGAGAGAAGCAGTATAGTGTACTGTCTGCTCCTAAATCACTTTAGGTATTTTTTTGACCTTGTCACTAATTAGCAATAAATTCCAGATATGTAAGTTTTTTAAAATATCCCTACCTAGATACTGTAGTGGCAGCTTTACCAGTTCGCTGGTTGTACAAGCAAACACAGCATTGATCTACCAGGCTGACTTATAAAAGGACGTTTGAAGGATGGACGCATCACATGCTCCTGGTCATGCAGAAAATGTGGATTTTTATATACATCTTTCTTTTCAAATTTGATCCTTGTAAAGAATCTCAGATGGTACTTCAACACTAAAAGTCTCCCTCTATCGCTGTATTTTTATCATTATTGCCCTTGGGCCTGTAAAGACCCCGAGTTGGGAGACTCCCCTTATGTGTTTCTTCAGGGAAACCACTGGGTTATGTGCTAATATTTGCTGGCAGGGTTATTCAACTTGAGTATTTACCTTCTGAAATGTAATTGACCTATTCCCTTGGATTTCAGGCCCAAACCTCAAGACTATCCACTGCATAAGCACTTGCCTCACTGGCTGAAAGGGTCAGCTAATGAAGTTTGTGCCACAAGTAACACTTTGCCCCTTGTCTGCAGTAGAGCTTTTCTTGGTAAAAGCTCTTATGATCCACATAGGTATTTGTTCTATTCTTTACGATTCTTCAAAATGTCACGTTTTGTGTAGACCAGTCTTACTACTAATATACATAATATTTTAATATGTATTAATGAAAGTTGTATTACAATAATGCATTATTGTATATAGTCCAATTCTACAGTACGATATGTAAGAAATGTACTTTATATACCGGTCAATGCCAAAATGCATTCTTGCAAATGAAATGTACAAAAACGCTCAACTGATTCTTCCCCAGTTCGCATATCAAGGGCCACAACTAAATTTTTTAAAAAGTTCAATTAATACCGTCTATTTGTGCAAGCACATGGAAGCCCATTGGGTCTTCTGCCTATCACCTACACGCACTGAGCTTTAAATGGGGTCAGTCATTGTAAAAAATAGTCCTGTCACATTAAGCATCTGGCTGAACTGTATCAAGCTGTGCCCATAGAGAGACCTCCCAACAAAGTCAATTACTCCAGCAAGAGGTTAAATAAAGCAGGAAGGAGAGGAATGGGAACAGATCCGCACCGCTAAGTAACCCGCTGCAATCCTCAATAATCTGGCAACAAAAAAATACCCAATAAAATGTGTTATGTAATTTAAGCCTACTATTCTTTGGCAGGAATGCCTTAGAACAAAAATTGTTCATCCCTCCAATGTGGAATGCTCGAATGCCAGCAGATCACAAACCAAGACTAATATGTCGCCGCCACCAAACATTTTCCTTCATTCAAATTCAAATTAGTGCAGAGCATTGAATAACTAATACAACCCACTGGCTGTTCTAGTTTAGCTGTTGTTTTGTTTGTTTACTTTTTTATTTCTAAAATTGCTTTTCAGTTGTCCTTGTGGGATTGGACGAGTTCCCCGAGGTCGCCTTGCATTCTATGCTTTCTAGAACAGGGTGAAGATCATCAGAGTCTTAACTGGACAAGCAGTTAATGGACATGGGTAACGGATGGATGGGTTATTTTTCACCTGTATTTTGAAGACAGCAATGAAAAATAGATGGGAAATGTTTCAATAGCAAATTTACCTAATTTTTATCAGCGCAATTATACATGCAGCTAAAGAAATCATAAAAGGCAAAACATACTGCTTTTCGTCATCCATGTAGATACACACATATGTGTGTGCATTTTTTTTTTCTAATTATAATTCCCATTAGGAAAGACTATTGCTGCAGAGACTGTAAAAATGCATTTTCCAGAGAAACCCGTGTTTTTTTCCTGAACAATAAAAGAGCAATGGAAGAAAATGTTTTTTTCCCCGTCAAATTTCTGCTCCTGTGAACAGAATCCTGTTGCTTGTAATCAATGTTGAAATGAAAGAATAAGGGCGATTATGTTCTGATACATTACCCCACATGTCACGCACCACAGGCGGTATGTAATGAAGAAGCACAAAGACAGTACAGTTCCTCAAGTTAAAAACAAGCTTAAAGCAAAATAAATAGATAAATAAATGTAGTTGAATGGCGATCCAGCGTTTGATGATGCTCATATAATGCTCCCAGATATTGAGAATAATATATGTTGTTTGTGTTTCATAAAATTCAAAATCAAGATTTATAAAAACATATAGCAAGATGAAAAAGGACTATCAGCTGCAAGTTTTTTTGATATTGTATATTAATTTCACCATAATTTCCTACCGTGTTTAGTCTACAGAGATGAGTTGTATACTTGGTTTGTTTTAAAGTAAAATTAATTATAATACAATAAAATAACATAATGAAAACAACTTGGCTGCTCTCTCAAAAGCTTCCTTAAGCCAGTCGGGAAGTAACTGACAATAACTTAAGTTGCAGAACAATATGTTGCCATGTGCAGTTAATGTATAACTTCAGACAAACTTAAACAGAAACCATTGATGAGTGGAATAACGGCACAGCATGTTCCGTAGAGATAATGCTTTGGCCTGTACCTGAATCTGTATTTCTCTCCACATGGTGGCAGTAGAACCACACGCCCCCCCCCCCCCCCCCCCACACACACACACACACAAACATTTCTTGTTTCTCCCTTTGCTTGAATAATATGAGATGAGAGGAACTGTTATGGCAAATTAAATAGAATTAAGTAAAAACAGCTTCATTCACCTCTGTCATTTGTGATTTCTGTGCCCAGCTCCTGGTGGACCTGTCTGTGGATCAGTGTGGATGGGCGTCACTGACAGCTGGGCCCGGGGGTAATTAGAGCATCAGGGACAGCTTTGCGGCCAACTGTGTGCACAGTTCCAGGCTCTCACATGCAAGCCTTGTTTTCTGCTGCTTTATACTGCTTGCATAGACATTATAACAATGTGACACAGACAAATCGCTGTTGCGCCTCGTGTCTTGCCTGTGTTCCCATAGCCTCTATCTTGGAACCTCTTTTTTTGCTGGACTTAGAAGAAAAGGGGGAGAGAACCCCAAGTGTTTGAAGCAAGACTGGAAGATTATCAAAGGTCTTTGTGTGAGGAAGTTTTGTCTTGATTCCATCTGGTACTGGGAAACGGTTGAAAGAAATAGAGGAGCACCAGTCAGAGTTCCAGAAGCCTGGGCTGAAAGCACCTTGTGGGGAGAACTCGACAACGGAAGCCCAGAACAGGAAAAGATAAAGCTGACTCCATAGCAGAACACTCCCAGGGAGAATAGAGGCATGATTCAAACAAGGAGCCATTGGGGGAAATTCAATTGCATTAAGGGACAAAATATTATTATTGTAGTAGAAATATCTTAATGAAGATTAAAATATATGAATGTATCTCCTAACTGCACAACACACTCGGTTCAGTCATGACCTTAAAGAAAGAAAGTATTGAATCTGGAGCTGACTGTGAGGGTTGAAAATGTCAGGCCTCATCTGGGTTGACTTGGCATCTCTCTCTGTACTTTCTCTGGGTGTCAGAAATAAGCTTATTGTTCTAGCAGGTACATCAACTTACATCTTTGATTGCACATACAGTGTTTTTTGACATTCCTTTCAATTTTTATGTGAAATTCAATTATAGATCATGTAAGTTGCTCTGTGACCTTCATTTTTGTTGCATCTTGCAGCATACTCACATACAGACAACAACGCCATGCTGGAAAATGTTCTCACTTGTCGAAAACATCACAACTTTTTTTATGCTTGTTAACACTTGGAAGACCTATACAATGGTGTAAATGATCAAAAATGCCTTTGAAAGTTTACATATTTTGCATGTCTATAGGCTGTCTACTGTGATACATGCACTGGGCAAATAAAAGAGATTAAAAGTTTATTTAAAAATAGATTAAAAGTTAAGACTGAATGTGACGGAGGTATGGAGATCTACAGTAAAGTTTGTACTGGAGTATACAGAAGTGTAGCGAGGGGAATCAATGTCTGTGCAGAAGCACGCTAACATCCTGCAAGGTGGATGCACTCACTTTGGGTTAGCCCTTGTTTTAGGGCCGTAGATCTTTCTGGAACATTGCCTCTGCAGCAAGTTTCTCTGTTTTCGTTACTATGTTTTGTCAGGAAATACATAGCTGTTCAGATACCTCCAAAATACGTAGCTCATTTGAAAGAAAACCACTCCTGTTTCCTTTGTACTTGGGCAGCCTGGAACTCAAAAGATCAGGTCTGATGTAGGCTAGTTTAACAGCTGGGGGGTCTTTGCAGAATCCAAGCCAAAAAAGACTGGAAAGGCAGAACTTTCAGAAAAAAAATGTGAAAACTGCTTGTCCCTGGCAGTCACAGGAACACAGGTTTTTCACTTGGGTAACATACCACAAGGGCCCAAGAGGCTTATTAAGAATCCTAAGTAGAAAAACAGCAGATTTTATTTGAATCCCCAAGGTGGAATTTAAGATAATAAGATTAGATTACTTATAGGAGGTGCTCATGGTTTCTCGGAAGTGTGCTATAATTTTCTAGCCTATTAATCCAGTTATTATTGCTCTTCTGCTTCTGCTTCCTGCCAGAGGAAGCTCTTTCTGCAGGCTAAAGTATGTTACACACTCACAGAAAACATTCCAAAAATATATGGCTTGTAATATTGCTGAGATATTAAAAACAACCATGATGTGCAGTATATATCTTTCATGCAAAATAAGTACTCATGCTTCAGCGCCCATGACTTACAATAGAAATACACAGGATTTGAAGAATAAGATGTGGCTAACTGCGATTCAGCTGCTATTTTTAGCCAATGACATCATGAAAAATCATTGATAAAATTTAATCTGGTTCCACCCTCCCATTCTTTTCATATACGTAAGGTGGGGGAGGGGTACTCTGTTATTGGACTTGCATGCTAACCACAGTTTGTCCATAACAAACATCTTATCGAACATAAGGGTGGTCATGACGGTATCTGGCACCAGAGAGCCCTAGGACGCAAATCGATGATCAATTTTGTAATTGTATCATCAGATCTGTGACCACGTGTTTTGGACATTTGGGTAAAGAGAGGAGCTGAGCTGTCAACTGATCACCAGGGATGGGAACAAGTCATTATTTGGTCAGTCCAAGTCAAGTCTCAAGTCAAGACATTGCAGTTAGAGTCGTCTCGAGTCATTTGTCCAAGGGCTTGATAAGTCCAAGTCAAGTCCAAGGGCTCTCTTTTGACGATCTAATATAGATATATTTTCAAAATAGAGCATATAGCACAAAGCGGAGCGAACAGTTATGGGCGTGTCCAAATCCATCTTACTATTTTGACGGGGGAAAAAACAGACTTTGCGCCAGCACAAGGTGGAAAAAGGTTATCCTAACTCTCTTAATTATTCAGAGGTGTGTTTTGGGCACAACAAGCAATAAACCAATTGAAATGGCAAATCACCTCATCTCAGCTTTGAAAGGCGGCGGCGCATGGTCTACTGCCGATTGCTATTACAATGGCGTGTTTGCAGATGTGCTCGTGCATGAAGTGAAAATGCACAAGCATATTATCTAGCAGCACTGTTCCACCTAAGCCAGTGATTCTCAATATGTGGCACGCCTCCCATCTGCGGAGTGTGCTAAAAAGCATAGTGAAACCAATTTCTTGCCATAGTAGCATAAATGCACATAATATAAATATGGATTTTTGCTATGCTTGTATTTCTTCATACGGGGAATGTGTACCAGTTATGTGCACCCATGCCCGGGGGGGGGGGGGAGTGAAAGGTCCGCTGCTTCCAAAACTCTTCATATAGCTAAACTTAGGTTTATGATGGAATAATATAAATTTGCCATGAGATTTCTAGCATGAGCGTGACGGTCAGAAAGTGTGAGTGTCACGCCTGATGCGTGAGAGTTGGCAACCCTGAGGTTGAGAACCACTGACCTAAGCCTTTCGGAGTGAAGCAGGCGTGGGATTAGTTAGTAGCGAGTGTGTCCTTGTTTTCTGGCATCACCAGATCATCCGCGCGATGCTGAAACTGGTATAATGGTATCGGAAGCTCACTGAAGCGGCTGGAAACGGGGACTCAGTTATGCTTGTCTGTCTTTTTATTTTAATTTTCAGGCTGCACTTCACAAAGTATAAATAAAAATGCAATCTTTGTTCAAACAAAACACATCCTACAGTTTTTAAGGTGTTTTAAAATGTTGAAGTAGGGCTGTTATTTTTCTACGTCTCACAATTTGGATTCCTTACCAGGCTACAGGCGATTCAGCTCTTCTGCCAGTTGATCCCTCCTTGCCCGTGCTGTTGCTGTCGTACCCTCCCTTGTTGGCATCGGCACATGCAGTTCAGCAGCAAGCCTTGTAAAACCCTCTAATATGTCCTCAAATAAGTCCAACAGACATTCATCACGCATGGAAATGTTACACAACATACAACATGCCACAACGAACGCGGCGACCTTCTGAGGGCTGCATTGTAATGTTCCACCTGATTTATCTAAATATCTGAAATGCATTTCCAGCAATCGAAATGTCCTTTCAGCTACAGTACATGCTTAATTCTGATAATGAACTATGATAATGAAGGTTTTTTTAATGATATGGCTTGTTCGTTACTTAATATATATTCTTCCGTGTGGTGTTTCATTGATCAGTAAGATTACGTGAAAGGACCTCTTGTACTCTATAATAAAACATATATAAATGAATAACATAGCAAAATATCATTAATGCACTTCAATCACATATCTGTATCAATAATGAGCGTCATGCACCTGCACGTTTCTAAAATGCGCTGCTTAAATACTGTTTAACAATGCGGCAATGACTTTAGACGTGGTTTTTGTTGGTCAAAAGTGAATGACATTGTGCTGCCTTAAAATATCAATGCACTGACAATGCGCCTGGCCACACCTCATTTAAAAAACACCACTTCTACGAGTGGAAAGCGGGTGCAAAATCATTTACTATTTTGATGATCTGCACGTATGACATGAAAATGAGCGATGTGCTGGTACGAAACTAGCAAAACCACTTTGTATTGCACTTTGTGCAGGTGGAAAATAGAGCCCCAAGTCTTTCTATCTTTTTTGCTATCAAGTTACAAGTCATCAAATTTGTGAGTCATGTAACTCGAGTGTCTACCTACGGCTGTTTTTTTTACCTTTAGTGATTAAAACTGGCTGCAGCAAAAACCTGTCACAGTACATTATAGGATACATTCTTTATAGGCAGAGAGAGGTTGAAAAGAGTGTCCATTCACGGTTGTCCTCACATAGATTTTTTATCTATGTATATGCAAAGAATGATACATCTTTCCAACAAACTACACTATATTGCCAAAAGTCTTGGAACACCCCTGCAAATCATTTAATTCACCGTGGTACTGTAATAGGATGCCGCTTACACAAAGTCCATTTGTGAAATTTTCTTGCTACTAAATATTCCACGGTCTACTGTTAGTTGTATTATAACAAAATGGAAGCAATTGGGAACAACAGCAACTCAGCCAAGAAGTGGTAAACTATGTAAAATCACAGAGCAGGGACCACGCATACTGAGGCGCACAGTTTGCAGAAGTTGGCAACTATCTGCAGAGTGAATAGCTACACACCTCCAAACTTCATGTGGCCTTCAGATTAGCTGAAGAACAGTGCATAGAGAACTTCTTGGAATGGGTTTCCATGGCTGAGCAGCTGCATCCAAGCCTTACATCACCAAGTGCAATGCAAAGCGTCGGATGCAGTGGTGTAAAGCACACTGCCACTGGACTGTAGAGCAGTGGAGACGTGTTCTCTGGAGTGAGGGATCACGCTTCTCTGTCTGGCAATCTGATGGACAAGTTTGGGTGTTGCTGTTGCCAGGAGAACGGGTCTTGCCTGACTGCAATTTGCCAAGTTTGGTGGAGAGGATTATGGTGTGGGGTTGTTTTTCAGGGGCTGGGTTTGGCCCCTTAGTTCCAGTGAAAGGAACTCTTAATGCTGCAGCATTCAAAGCTATTTTGGACAATTTCATGCTCCCAATTTTGTTGGAACAGTTTGGAAATGGCCCCTTCCTGTTCCAACATGACTGTGGACCAGTGAACAAAGCAAGGTCCATAAGGACAAGGATGGGTGAGTCTGGTATGGAGGAACTTGACCTGCCTGCACAGAGCCCTGACCTCAGCCCGATAAAACACCTTTGGGATGAATTAGAGCAGAGACTGCGAGCCAGGCCTTCTCGTCCATCATCAGTGTCTGACCTCACAAATGCTCTCCTGGATGAATGGTCAAAAATTCCCATAAACACACCCCTAAACCTTGTGGACAGCCTTCCCAGAAGAGCTGACACTGTTATAGCTACAAAGCCTGGGCAAACTCCAGATTAATGCCTATGTATTAAGAATGGGATGTCATTAAATTTCATGTGTGTGTAAAGGCAGGTATACCAATACTTTTGGCAATATAGTGCATCTCAGGAGACCTTGCATTTAGCTAATTGAAAATGCAGAGAATTAATCCATTCATTCAATCCAAACTGCTTATCCTGTTCAGGGTCACAGGGGGTCCAGAGCAAATCCCAGAGGCTACAGGCACAAGGCAGGGAACAACCCAGGATGGGGTGCCAACCCATCGCAGGGCACACTCACACACCATTCACTCTCTCTCACACACACACACATACACACCCTTATAGGCAATTTGACAGCTCCAATTAGCCTCAGCAGGTTTTTGGACTCCACACACAATGAATCCTGGCAGAGACTCAAACCCAGGTCCCAGTGGTGGGAGGTGACAGTGCTCACCACCGTGCCACCCCAGAGAACTAATATGCACTGAAATTATAAAATTAATATTATGGTATCCAAAGGGGGACTGTAACTTCCAGTTTTCTGAAATCATAGGGTCCAAGTCAGGTACAAGTCATTTGCCCTCAAGTCCAAATCGAGTCCAAGAAACAAGTCATCAAATTAGTGACTTGAGTCCGAGTTGAGTCATGAGTCAGTGACTCGAGTCCCCACCTCTGCTGATCACTACTTGGTGGTGAGTTGGATCAGACTGGAGGATGTGTTCCAACTTCCAAGGGATCATACTCCTGAGCCTCGCTATGTTGTTCTATCCCAGGGTACTGGAGAGGGGGGTCTGTCTCTAGGTTGAACCATGTATCCAGGAGAAACAATGTGGATTTTGTGCTGGTTGCAAAATACTGCACCAGCTCTTCACCTTACAAGGATACGGGAGGATTCATGGGAGTTGTTCCAGCCAGTCCACGTGTGTTCCGTTGACTTGGACAAAGGCATATGACCGGATCCTTTGGGGAGGTGCTTTGTGAATATGGGGTCTGAGGTCCATTGTTCTGGGTCATTTGGTTCCTGTATAACTGGAGTGAAAGTTTGGTTTGCATTGCCAGCAGTAAGTCAGACTCATACCTGGTAGGTGTTGAACTCTTCCAGGGATGCCCTTTGTCACTGATTCTGTTCATAACCTTTATGGACAGATTTTCTAGCCAGAAATTCTTGATTTCTGGCTATTTCCTGCGCCAATTTTCTGTAACATCCATCTAATTCAGGGGCATGGTGAGTGTGGAGCAGAGGAATGAGCAGAGTGCTGGTCCATAACACGCCCTGAAGACATGTTAAATATGACTGAGAAACATCAAGTCACATAGAATGCATGTCTCTGGATTGAGAGAAGTAGCTGGAGTCGCTTAAACATGAATATCCGGCGGTTTAGAGAAACTCCAGACAAGGTGCTGAGGAGAACCAAACTGAAAACTCTACTTATAGACCAATGAGAACAATTCTACTTAGTCGTTTATTAAAATGTCCACTGTTCTTTTAGAAATGAGACAAATGCAAATAAGTTGGAGGGACTTTTTCACAATAAAATTGCAAAAATTAATAAAAAAGGGAAAGAAGGAGAGACGTCACAGGCAGATGGGCGAGCAGGTCGGAAAGACGCCTCAGGTAGTGGAGATGTCACAGGCAGCAGGGTTGGCAGAATACCTTGATAATTTGGGGTCTCCAGGCAGTACACCCCAGGAGGAGTTTGGGAAATAAAATGTGCAGTTAGCCAAAGTAGGGGTGACTAGAGGCAGTGCAAACAGTTAGGTGAGTGCAGTGTGTAAGCTCCGGCTGATATGGCTATGGCAGCATAAGTAGGAGGGAGAGGCAAGTGGGAATGCAGGCATGGGGAGTCCCTGAACGTCAGCACTCCAACTCTACAAGGGAGTGTTGACCCTGCATCAGCCATATGGTTCTGGGAATAAAGTAAGTAAGTAGGTATTTTCAACACCGTTGGGGTGTTGAATCTGGTGATCGCGTTTCGTTTGTGGAGTTTGCATGTTCCCTCTGAATTGTGCAGGTGTCCTCTCACGGTGCAAAGCCAGGTGATTCTGCTGACTGGCATCTCTAATCTGCCCATTGCATGTGTCTTTATGCCCCTTATAGCAGGGGTCTCCAACTCCGGTCCTGGAGAGCTACTATCCAGTAGGTTTTCTGTCCCACTTGGCTTCTAATGAGCAACACCTGTTCCTGCTATTTACCTGAGAACAGGTGTGGCTCATCAGAAGCCGGGAAGGATAGAAAACCTACTGGACGGTAGCTCTCCAGGACCGGAGTTGGAGACCCCTGCCTTATAGGATGGAACCTGGCCTAGTGTGTCCTCCGTCCCATACCCTGTGCTGCCCATTAACTCTCTGAAGTCTGCAATGCCAGGATAAAATGGAAATCTCGATAAGCAAACTCTGCGAGTTTGTCATAGAGACATTGAATGGTCTACTTTTTAAATATATACAGGTAGAAACTAAATATATTTTTAAAGCTGTGTGGAGAGAATAAAAAGAACAAGAGTCGCTGACTCAAATGTCTAAGTCATGAAGCAGCGCTGATCACCGACCTATTTGCAAATAGTGCTATTCATATGATAATAACATGATAATCTGGCAGCCATTATTGGGTCAGGAAAACATGTTAAAATGCCCAATTTGACTATCATAAGAAGAGCGCATGTCTGGATTGTGTTTACGCTGACTGAGCAGCTGCAACCTTTTATTAGTATGGACAATGGAACTATTAGAATATTGATCTTTTAAGACAAGATTAAGTTTGAAGACTTCCTTCATAGTAAATATTACAGAGGTTAAGTGTTGTAAATTTAACTGAGAAAAGATAAAGGTATCATTTAATGTAAGAAACCAAACCTTAATATAACCTATCTTAATTAGGTTTCCTTAGTCATGGTTTAATTAATCACATAATTTGACTAAACGTTATTAATCAAGAAAACCAATACATTGACCACAATCACCTTTTAATCAATCTTTTAACACCCAAAATAATGGTCTGTCTCAGAGAACATTTATTGGCAAATAATGTTCATCATGATGCCCTTCAGTTATGCAAATACATCATCCTTCAACCATTCATAGCTGTTATCCTGATCAAATATACCACACAATTTGCCTGCAATCACACTCTTAAAATGAAGACATTTTTTTTTTGACAAATAGTCATAATTACAGCTAGTAGTAATGAATTACACTATATTAACCACTTAACCATTAAATTGTTTTTACCAGGTTTCCCTCCTAAATTTAAATAAAAGTATAGCAAAAATTAAACACAATTCAAGACAGTTTTAATTAATCTATTGCCACAGCAACTACAGCCATATGTTGGCAATAATATGCCCAGATTGTATGATAGTCATTCAAAAAATCAAAAATCTGGATAACAGTGACCCTACCTGCTAAATTACTGTGCCACTCGACAAACAATAATGGTTACCATTATTAGATCTGTCCATCCATCTTCCTGCCACTTATTTGGTACAATTCAGTCCATTTCAAGAAAGACATCCATAATCAGATACTCTGGGCAATTTACAGATCCTGTTTAATCTAACTTCATGTCTCTGAGTGCAGTAGAAATCTTACAGAATATTAGGAGAACATGCAAGTTCCACATCAGAGATACAAGATTGAGACCCCATACACAAGAGTTGTCAGGCAACCGTGCTACTCACTGAGTCACCCCTATTATTGGAATATACTCGTTTATTCATTAGATATGACTAAGGGGCTAACATCTTTGCTGGAAAAAAAATGAATGCAGCATTTGTGAGCACATATTGCTAGCACAAAACGTAATACTTCAGGGGTAAGGATGCCAAGGGAGGATAGTATGAGCGAAGATGTTTATAAACCTATATTGTTCCATCTCGATTGTAATCAACATGAGAGCTTTGGTCATAACGTTGCACAGAATCCCAGAATTCACATCTAAACTCAAAATATTCAGTCTCATGGGGAAGCTGATAGTAGGGAATGGCCAGGAAACATTGTTATTTGGTTCATTATGTTTAAAAAAGTGCCAAACAGAAGCATAAATAGGATAAAAATATTGTAATTCACAATATTTGTTTTACTTTATTGAAGGCTAATACCTTAAAAAGAGGATCTTTCCAGTTGTACTTTCAATTATTGTAAGGCTTCTGTTTTTATAACCAATTTGCCAAACAGATTTTAGATTTACATGACTGTATACGATAGGCTTCCCAAATTTCATCACACAAAAGTAAGGTCGACCCACTGGCCACTTTATAAAGTACATCTGTTCAACTACTTGCTGAAGTAAATATCGAGTCAGCCAGTCATATGTCAGTAGCACATTGAATAAAACATGCAGATACAGGTTAGGCACTTCAGTTAATGTTCACATGAAATATCAGAATGGGGAATAAAGGTTATTTGAGTGACATTGAACATGGTGTGGGTGTTGGTACCAGATGGGCTGGTATGAGTATTTCAGAAACTGCTGATCTACTGGGATTTTCATGCATAGCAGCCTCTAGGGCCAAAAAAAGAAAATACATAAAAAAAAAGAAAATACATACAGTGAGCAGTGATTCTCTGAGTGAAAATGCCTTGTTGATGGCAGAGGTCAGAGAAGAATGGCCAGACTGGTTTAAGCTGATAGAAAGGCAAAAACAAATCAAATAACCACTTTTCACAGCCTTGAGGCAGATGAGCTATAGCGGCAGAAGACTATACTGGGGGCCACTCTTGTCAGCCAAAAACATAAAACTGATGCTACAGTGAGCACGGGCTCACCAAAATTCTAAAATTGGAAGATTGGAAAAACGTTGCCTGGTCTCGAATTTGGAATTCCATGGATCCATCTTGCATTATAACAATAATTCTGTCACCTGATCTCAATCTGACAGAGCACTTATAGAATGTGTTGGAACTGGAGATTTGACATATTTGCAGCAATTGTGTGATGCTGTCATGTCGACATGGACCAAAGTCTCCGAGGAATGTTTCAAGCACCTTGCTGATTCTATGCCATGAAGAATTAAGGCAATTCTGAAGGCAAAGGGGGGGTCCAACCCTATCCTAACAACTGCGGTGGTACCTAGTGCACACTTCTGGAGAGCAGGGATTTCCTCCATATTCCCTAGTTTCCCCCCATGATCTAAAAACAAGGTGAACTGGAGTTGCCAAAATGTCTGTAGGTGTGAATGGTATACGGGTCTTGCAATAAGTTGGCACCCCATCCAGAGTTATTCTATGTCCATTGTTTCTGAGATAGGCTCTGTGACCCTATGTAGGACAAGCAGAGATGTATAAAGTACTAGAGACCCAGACTTGAGTAAAAGTACAAGTGCTCTATCAAAAAAGTGACTTGAGTAGAAGTCGAAGTGCTCTTTAAGCACCATACTTAAGTGGAAGTACTAAAGTATTCAACATTTTTTGTACTTAAGTATTGCAAGTAGTTTATTTTTAAATTTACTACTCAAATACTGAAAGTAAAAGTACAAGTATTGTGTTATGCAGTTATTAAAGAAAGCAGTCAAAAGACATCATATATATATATCAAAAACACCATTCAGCGTGACAGCCTTTATGATAGCCAGCTAGTTAAGTGAACATCGCAGCATGTTATGAACCGCGCGTACCTAATGTTAGTTAACTTATCTAGCGCTTAGGGATAGCTCAAACTGCTGTGTTTTGTGTGTTATATTATTTTTAACTTACCTTGATATGTTTCTTCAAATTCGACGGTGAATTTCTGAAGGCCATTATTTCGCAATCTTTCGGGAGGCAGAGTAAGCACTTCATTCTATATGAATTGTCTTTCACTCCGACAAATGCTAACATGGACTCTAAATAGGGCCACGGCTGGTCTTTCTCATCACCACGATCAGTTGAAAGTGAAGGAGTTGAAGGTGGAATTTCTGGGTTTTCCATGTCGAAAACAAACTAAAGTGCTCTCAATGCAGGCAGGCAGCGCTGTCTTCTTTGATCGTCTGATTCGCTCAATGATGAGCCAGCTTATTCAAACCTGTGACAGAGCCATCTACTGCTCTGGCAGTGATAATGTGGGTTTGGAATGGTTCGTAACATTTTTATAATTGTAACGAGTAACGATGCAGCACATAAAAAATCTATCGGAGTAAAAGTATTAAACTCATCGAAAATATGTACTGAAGTAACAGTGGAAGTAGGAGAAAAAAACAATACTCCAGTAGAGTACAGATACGGCCTTTTAGTACTTAAGTACATTAGTGAAGTAGTTCTACTTCGTTACTATACATCTCTGAGGACAAGTGATATAAAAAATTAATGAATAAAGTAAACTGATACAATATCAATATCCATGTCTCTCATTTGACAAGTTCACACAATCCCACACATATTTTTGAAACTTGATTGGCTTCATGATACATTATGAGAGGAACTATTTCGTGATCAGTAGCGGACCATAGTACAGTAAGAAAACCAAATATATATATATATATATATATACAGTATATATATGTATATATATATATATATATATATATATATATATATATATATATTGCTATATAGCTTATGAGAAAATTAAGCTTTGATCTTTTGCTTTGTATTTTGGCTTGTGAAGGGATGTTGTGACCTGAAAGCTCCTGCATGGTAGCTATTGTACACACAGATAATGACAGTTGTTATAATACTGTTGCATTAATGCAATTTTTCATTGTAAATTCCAAAGCTGTTACTGAATTGTTAGTTAAGAAGTGCTATATTAATCTTCTTTTGTCATGCAGCCTACTTTCCTCCTCTGTCTGTAGTTTGTTACATAGCGACAGTATGGCTGTAGTAGTTGTTTGAGTGGTGTATAGAGCTAACTGTGGTTAGCATACCCCCCCCCCCCCCCCACAACAACAACAACAACAACAACAACAAAACTCAAGGAATGTCAAATGGAGCTGGCAACCCTGTTCAGGGGATGGACCTCACTTTATCTCATGCATTTGAAGCCAGAGCTCCAAACAGAACCACCTTTGACTTTTCTCAGAGATTTCATGCCAAGCTGCACCCCAGTGCATTTCTGTATTTACGCATTTAGAAAATGCTACTTTTTGGCACAGGACAGCTGGCAAGAAACAGAACAATGGCAAAAGACCGGGGTGACTTATCGGTTGTGTCTCCAAGGTGATTGATCATTAGCTCCTGGCCAGAGCACTTTTCAGGTAATAAAGCCTAGCTGATTGTAATTAGGCGATTTACTTTATTAGAGTGGAAATAGAGTCAGTTTGATAGTATTAGCTGTAGGTTTGTTCGGGTTCTTGGGGAAGAAAAGTGGAAGATGAACATTTAATAAAGGGAGCTTTATGGTGTACCTTTTCAGTAATAAAGTCCGTTTGTGTGCCCCACTTCAGTACAAGATCCCGAAGCAAACTCTGCTCTTCATAAGGGATAGCAGCCGTACTCACTCAATTTCACAAAAATTGAGCCGTTTAAGAGAATGCTTTTTCAGCAGTGTGGATGAGGCAAAACGAAGCCATCGTTTCATTATCGATAGTGCAGGGTCACAATGAATTTGAAGTCTATCCTTGCAGGCAATTTGGAAACACGGTTTCACCCTGAAGTGCATGATACTGGTCTGTAGAAGTTGACATGTGAAGTGCACACACAGAAAAGCATGGCAGGGAGTGAGTCCTGCCCGCATGGTGCCACAATTACACCCACAAAACCACCACCAGTGCAGAGCTCACTCAGGAATGGCAGCAGGCAGGTGTGAGTGCATCTGCATGCACAGTGAGGCAAAGACTTTTGGAGGATGACCTAGTGTCAAGAAGGGCAGCAAAGAAGCCACTTCTCTCCAAGAAAAACATCAGGGACAGACTGATATTCTGGAAAAGGTACAGGGATCGGGCTCCTGAGGATTGGGGTAAAGACATTTTCTCTGATGAATCCTCTTTCTGATTGTTTGGGGCATCCAGAAGAAAGATTGTCCTGAGAAGAAAAGTGAGCGCTACCCTCAGTCCTGTGTCATGCCAACAGTAAAGCATCCTGAGACCATTCATGTGTGGGGTTGCTTCTCAGCCAACGGAGTGGGCTCACTCACAATTTTGCCTAAGAACACAGCCATGAATAAAGAATGGTACCAAAACATCCTCCGAGAGCAACTTCTCCCTACTATCCAAGAACAGTTTGGTGAAGAACAATGCCTTTTCCAGCATGATGGAGCACCGTGCTATAAATCAAAAGTGATAACTACAGTAAGTGGCTTGGGGAACAAAACATCAACATTTTGGGTCAATGGCCAGGAAACTCCCCAGACCTTAATACCATTGAGAACTCAAGAGGAGGATGGACAAACAAAAACCCACAAATTCTGACAAACTACAAGCATTTATTATGCAAGAATTGACTGCAATCAGTCAGGATTTGGCCCAGAAGTTGATTGACAGCATGCCAGGGAGAATTGCAGAGGTCTTGAAAAAGAAGGGCCAACACTGCAAATATTGACTCTTTGCATAAACTTAATGTAATTGTCAATAAAAACCTTTGATACTTATGAAATGCTTGTAGTTATACTTCAGTATACCATAGAAATATTTGACAAAAAGATATAGAAACACTAAGGCAGCAGACTCAATATTAAATATTTGTGTCATTCTCAAAACTTTTGGCCACGGCTATATATATTGCTATTCATCACAGTTTGTCTCCGTCGATCCTGTCGTGTTCCTGATTAGCCAACAGAGGTCTCTGCTGGCCATCCTATTTCTCCCCCATCTTGTTCCTAATTACTCTCACTTGTTCCCTCTTAGTGTCTAGTTAATTGTTTATGGCTCGCACCTATCCCTCTTGTAGCCCTTGTTTTCAGGACATTCTTCCGTTGGCCAAGGAACATTATATGCATGCATGCACGCGTCTGTCTCTGTCTGCTGGTCTGTCTGTGTCAGTCATGTATATATTACATTGTGGGGACATTTGGTTCCCACAAATTCAAAATAACAACAAGTTTTTCCTCACATCGTAGGGACCATTTTTTCAGTCCCCAAAAGGGGAAACTCAATCTGTGACTGCAATCAAAACACTAAAAATGTCATGTCAGGTGTCAAGTGTTGTATTTTGTTTAGTTATTTATGGTTAAGGTTAGGGCTGGGTAGGGGTTAAGGTTGTCATTGTTGGGTATTTCCAATAGAAGTGAATAGATGGTCCCCACAAAGACATGAATACAAACGTGTCTGTGTGTGTGGTTTATTGGTTCTTTATTACTGTGACCCCGGTGTTTTCTTTAGGTGTTGGGTCTAGCCCTTATTTCTATGCCCTACCTGCCTTTTTTTGACCCTTCACAGTCCTTTGTTTCTGCTTTGTGTGTCTTTTTGTTCTTTATGAAAGTCCCCTTTGGTATCTAAAAGCAGCTTCATGGATCATCACTCCTTCTCTATTCCCTGTCGTAACAGTATTTTTATATATTTTTTATGGTGTATTAGTTCTGGTGTTGCTTTTATTTATGATGTACTAATTTATTGGTATTTTATCTTTTTCTCACTTTTCATTAATTTATTGTCATTAATAGCATCGACTATCATAGCTGCATCTCATACTTTTGCAGTGATAATTGTATTTGTGCAATGACAATAAAGATAATCTATTATTAATGCCTGGAATTGTACTTGTACTGTTACGTTCTAAAAAAAAAAAAACGTCACATGAGAAGTGCAAATAAGAGCGTGGACATGGGTCATCACACACTAGTTACAATAATGTTCATTCAGCTGGCGAGCAGGACCCTGTATGGTGTAGCTATCAGACCCACAGTCAGACTTAATGCCAGCTGGCACTTCTTCAGACGGGTCATCAGAAGATGCTCCTGGAGATATTCCCTGACTGCATTTAAGGGAGCTTTTGATTTTCAAGTGAAAAAGGTACAATGGCAGGTGGTGCTGATTAGCGGTGACGATTAGCTTTTTTTTTTTTTTTAACAGTCGACGGGCAAATTTAATTATGATTTATAGATTTGTAGTGGGCTGATTAAAGTGGTGGATCATGAACCTTTTGCACCGTGTACCACCTCTTAAAGTATTATGGCCACGAAGAAGCTGTCGAGGGGTGTCTAAAAACATAAGTAAACTGAACTAAAAGCCAAATTATAAATCTCTTACAAATTTTTAACTTGCTTTGTGTTTAGCCAAGCCTACGTCCCCAACAAAGGTGATAATCGATGGTTAGTGTGACTACTCTGATACTGATGATTCCCCATAATATCATCATACCTCACAGGGCTATTGCTTAGCTCAACATTGTGATGGCCACTGCAGTGACCTCTAGCTGTGACCAAGTTACCTACAAACAGCCTATATCGTGAATAAAAAAGAAAATGTCCACTCATCCTCTTGCGACTCAGATTTCCTTATTGTAATGCACGGTAACTTACCATGATGTATTGGAAAATGTTATGAGTAGATTTAAAAGGATAGGTTGGTTTTTGTCACTGAATAATATAAAAAGGCATGAATATGAATAAAAAGACTAAGAATAATTACGAAAACCACAAAGCAAGTTTGGAAATTAAGTCAAGTATTCCTGATTTCTTAATTAAACCGTACATATGTATTTCTCTGATGTCACTCCACTGCCAGCATACATTTTTATTTTTAGTAACAACCATTGCTGTTCACCATTATTGTACTTCTGAATTTTGATTTTTCCAAAATAATTTTTTGTTTTGCTGCAGTCAAATGCATAGCCCTGCTGTGATCCATACTTAAGTGATTAGTTGATCATTGCACATTATCATGGTGCAGGAAGGACGGACGTGAAGACAGGCATCGGAGAAAAGTGAAGGGGCTTTATTCAAACTAAACAAAACGCAAAAAGCAAAAGGCAATGGACCATGAGGGGTACATGCAGTCTGTAGCAGAACATCACAGCATAATACTACAATGACCGGACTGGGGAGCTCAGGATGAGGAAGTACTATATACACAAATGAGGGAGCAGATGAGAGGCACCTGGGATCATCCACACGAGGGCCGAAACGAGAGGAACCTGGGATCATCCACGTGAGGGCTGAAACGAGAGGCACCTGGGATCATCCACACGAGGGCTGAAACGAGAGGCACCTGGGATCATCCACGTGAGGGCTGAAATGAGAGGCACCTGGGATCATCCACGTGAGGGCCGAAACGAGAGGCACCTGGGATCATCCACGTGAGGGCCGAAACGAGAGGAACCTGGGATCATCCACGTGAGGGCTGAAACGAGAGGAACCTGGGATCATCCACGTGAGGGCTGAAACGAGAGGCACCTGGGATCATCCACGCGAGGGCTGAAACGAGAGGAACCTGGGATCGTCCACGCGAGGGCTGAAACGAGAGGCACCTGGGATCGTCCACGCGAGGGCTGAAACGAGAGGAACCTGGGATCGTCCACGTGAGGGCTGAAACGAGAGGCACCTGGGATCATCCACACGAGGGCTGAAACGAGAGGCACCTGGGATCATCCACACGAGGGCTGAAACGAGAGGCACCTGGGATCATCCACACGAGGGCTGAAATGAGAGGCACCTGGGATCATCCACAAGAGGGCTGAAATGAGAGGTGGGGTTAAACGAGAATCAGGTGTGTTAGCGCCACACAACAGGGAACACAGGGGGGGGGGAGGCATGCAGGGCGCGACACACAAGGCATGCTTGTGCACTTACTCGACATACATTCCTAAGAGTGATATTATTTATTTTGGATTGCATTTGGTTTTGTTCATCCATGTTCTAAGTAAACTACAGTATAGTACTATTTTGTTTATTGGTTAAAAAAAATCATTGTTTGACATTAACCTTTGTTATAACAAACTTGATAAATACATTCTTGAAAAACTTGTACTTGACTGTTTTAGTGAAATTGAATCAAGTCAAAACTTAATCAAATCAAATTTTGAGCCCCATTCTTTACTGAATGCCTAATGAATATTCACATTCATGGAGGGGTGGACTAACTTCTCTGGAGGCCTTTGGCTGACATGGGTAGTGGGGCCCTTAGTGGGCCATATGGAGCCAAAAGAGAAATGGGAGGGAATTAAAAATGATGGAACATCAAAAATATTATAATCAAATTATTGGGTGCCAGTGGTAAAACTTGCTGATCAGCATGAGAACGGGAGTGCTGTCTGTAAAATTCGCCAATTGGGGGGTTTCACATTGGCTAAAAAAACAAATTACAGGCATGTTGCTATAATTTAAATGCTCATATTATCTTATATCCATAAATTAGACTACTCAGTGTTGCAAGTTACAGCGGAGTTGCAGTGGAGTGCCGCGTGAAGGAAAAAGCGCCAATTTTCAGTGTATTGCAGCCACTCAGTATCACCATACACCACCACACATGTTTACTTTAAAAATTAAATGATTTGCACATCCCTATATGTCACATTGTTCACGTGTGACATCAATTTCCAGAAAGTTGGTCAATTAAACATTTTATATTTGTGACATTTTGTGAGTGACAGAGCGTCCTCCTTTTCATCTTACCGAATATGGTAGCTTTATTCATGGGGCCCCTAGTTTTCGGGTTACCTACACTTGCCTTAAATGTCTGTTCCTGCTTTAAAAAATGTACATTTTCTGACTTACTCTAAATAAAGATGACTGTCCTGCAAAATGTTTCTTTTTATGCTCAAACTCGAATTTGAAATGGGACAAACAAATTTCTATTAAAGGCCAAGCTTATATGAAAATCTAAGGGCATTTTTCATGTCATTGTCCATGCCTGTGTATGTGTATGTGTGTGTGTATACAGAGTATCCTTCCATTTCATATTTTAATCTGATTGACTAGTAAATGATATTTAAATTTCTTGGACAAAATGCTCCAAGAACATATTGGGATATTGTAATCCTTTTTGGGCTCTGGCTTGACCTTAGAAAGTCATCTCATATTGGCAGCTGGGGAAATTAAAACTCAATAGGCTCCTGTCCATTGATTGCTTCTCCTAACAAAAGAAATCCCATAATATTTAATTATCATATACATCTTACTGAACTGCTGAAAAGATTATATCTGTCTGTGGAATAGCTGGAGCACCTGATTAAAAATGTTTTTTATTCCTTCTACTGTCTTGTCTACAAGGGGTCTGAATCGAGAACCCGATTAGCTTCTCTTCACTTTACAGACCATGTATAATTTGAAATCCTTCTCATGTCTGTCATTTTCTGTTAATGAAACCATCACGCTTTGCTCTATGTATCTAAGACAAACTTATCCTTTGACATTAATTTTTCCTCCAGTTTCAGAAGCATACACCTTTCCTGGCATTGCTGTCCACGTTCACAAAAGGTCAAATTGTTGCCTGGTAACAGCGCACCATGTTGATGAAATCTTGATTCATTAAATCATGCAGAGTGTGAGCGGTCGCTGCTTACACCCATTTCCTTATCTGTGGAACTGCTGATCAAGGTTATCAGTTAACACCAGACATGGGCCTAAGTCAGATATACACAACTCAGTAAGTCACAGGTGCTTACTGCCAGCTTCGAGTCAAGTCTTATGCTATGCTTTGTAAAATTACGCAATCAAATCAGAGGGTTTGCGCAGTGGCACAGTGGTTAGCACTGGTGCTTCACGGCTCTGGGACCAGCGTTTGAGTCTCCATGTATGTGGAGTTTGTATGTTCTCCCTGAGGCATTGTGGAGTTTCCTCTGGGCACTGTGGTTCCTCCCCCCAGTTCAAAACGCATGCTGAGGTTAATTGGAGTTACCAAATTGCTCACAGGGGTTCATGTGTGAGTAAATGGTGTGTGAGTGCGACCTGCGGTGGGTTGGCACCCCATCCTGGGTTGTTCCCTGCATTGTGCCCATAGGCTCCTGCATATGCTCCGGAACCCCCAAGACCCTGACCAGGATAAGTGGTTACAGGAAAGGGATGGATGGATGAAATTCGAGTCAGAGATTTATTCAGGCAAGTCAGTATAAATCCTTAAGCGTTAATATTTGCATGTCCCTTAGTAAAGACTTCTTCTGGTATGCTATTCAAATAAATAGAAATAAAACATTATGATGTCTTTTTTACTGTTATAAAATAGGTGTACTTGCCCTTACTTCTTGTACCTTGTTTTGTTTATGGATGCATGCAGCTATGCATTTTCGAGGTTCCATTAAGGGCAGTCAGACAACAGGGGAATAACCAGGGCGGAAAGTCATTTATAACTCGTCTAAGTCAAGTCTCAAGTCAAAAATATCTGAGTCTACTGTAAGTCAAGTGGAGTCTTTTTCATAAATTAGAAAGCTAGGCTCAATCATAAAAGCTGAGACTCAAGTCTGACTCAAGTCAAGTCATGTTACCTGAGTCAGTCACCCCTGATTAGCACCAGACGCAAAAGGAGGATTACAGGTTAATTAATGAATCCAACACCATCTTTACTATATATATACACTCACCTAAAGGATTATTAGGAACACCATACTAATACGGTTTTTGACCCCCTTTCGCCTTCAGAACTGCCTTAATTCTATATGGCATTGATTCAACAAGGTGCTGAAAGCATTCTTTAGAAATGTTGGCCCATATTGATAGGATAGCATCTTGCAGTTGATGGAGATTTGTGGGATGCA
The DNA here is from genome assembly GCF_048594095.1 of Paramormyrops kingsleyae. Classification (NCBI taxonomy): domain Eukaryota; kingdom Metazoa; phylum Chordata; class Actinopteri; order Osteoglossiformes; family Mormyridae; genus Paramormyrops; species Paramormyrops kingsleyae. The sequence goes on from NC_132812.1 coordinate 18,598,406, forward strand.
CATCCAGGGCACGAAGCTCCCGTTCCACCACATCCAAAAGATGCTCTATTGGGTTGAGATCTGGTGACTGTGGGGGCCATTTTAGTACAGTGAACTCATTGTCATGTTCAAGAAACCAATTTGAAATGATTCGAGCTTTGTGACATGGTGCATTATCCTGCTGGAAGTAGCCATCAGAGGATGGGTACATGGTGGTCATAAAGGGATGGACATGGTCAGAAACAATGCTCAGGTAGGCCGTGGCATTTAAACGATGCCCAATTGGCACTAAGGGTTCTAAAGTGTGCCAGGAAAACATCCCCCACACCATTACATCATCACCACCAGCCTGCACAGTGGTAACAAGGCATGATGGATCCATGTTCTCATTCTGTTTATGCCAAATTCTGACTCTACCATTTGAATGTCTCAACAGAAATCGAGACTCATCAGGCCAGGCAACATTTTTCCAGTCTTCAACTGTCCAATTTTGGTGAGCTCGTGCAAATTGTAGCCTCTTTTTCCTATTTGTAGTGGAGATGAGTGGTACCCGGTGGGGTCTTCTGCTGTTGTAGCCCATCCGCCTCAAGGTTGTGCGTGTTGTGGCTTCACAAATGCTTTGCTGCATACCTTCGGTTGTAACGAGTGGTTATTTCAGTCAAAGTTGCTCTTCTATCAGCTTGAATCAGTTAGCCCATTCTCCTCTGACCTCTAGCATCAACAAAGCATTTTCGCCCACAGGACTGCCGCATACTGGATGTTTTTCCCTTTGCACACCATTCTTTGTAAACCCTAGAAATGGGTTGTGCGTGAAAATCCCAGTAACTGAGCAGATTGTGAAATACTCAGACCGGCCCATCTGGCACCAACAACCATGCCATGCTCAAAATTGCTTAAATCACCTTTCTTTCCCATTCTGACATTCAGTTTGGAGTTCAGGAGATTGTCTTGACCAGGACCACACCCCTAAATGCATTGAAGCAACTGCCATGTGATTGGTTGATTAGATAATTGCATTAATGAGAAATTGAACAGGTGTTCCTAATAATCCTTTAGGTGAGTGTATATATATATATATATATATATATATATATATATATATATATATATATATATATATATATATATATATATATATATATAATCTGTGTAGATTGCAAAAGGGTTCTATGCATTATAATATAGTAAAAGCTATACAATATTTTAAAGACAGCAACAAAAACAAAGAAAGTTTCTCTTTATTTAACTTGTGTCCCAGTGCATCCCATCAGTTTAGAACAAGTTTACATTGACTATGTAACCCTTTTGTCCCCAGATACTATTTTCTTCCTTTTGCTACCAATTTTTTCTGCCCTTGATCTACAGTGATTTATATCATGAGGTTTCCTTGTTTCATGTGGATGATGAATCATTTCAATCTGGCCTTTGTTTTCCCACCAGAAAGAAAATAAAAAGTTGATATTAAAGGTTGCTTCTCTAAAAAGGACGAATTATCGATTGTTATTCTTTTCCCTCTTAATTGTAATTCTGTTTGGTTCCTTTGTACATTTACAAAAGAGATTGATTATGTGAGAGCTTAGTATATAACTATGACATTGGATGTTTGGCCCTGTACTGAGCATTTTTCTCCAGTGACAATACTGTCCCAAAAGCCTTTTGGATATCAAGGCCTTTTCGATGTTGCTGCATTCCACACTGTAGATTGTTTAAAGAAGAAAAAAAGGATAGAGACATTCCAAAGGTTGTGGGGCTCAAACTACACTATAGGAATAGCTGAAGGTGAGGAAGGTCAGGCTGTAAAACACTTGCAGGCCAGCGGACATCTGATAAATATGGATGATCGCTTCTAAGACCTTTCCTGCACTTTTAAAAAATAAATGTGCTTTACCGCTCTGGAGGTAAGAAAACGTCTCCAACAGCAGTGAAACACTTGCACTCCGTAACGTGTGGAACGTTTGAATATTTGAATGTTGGGGGTGATCAATATGAGACTGTGATTAATGATGCAGGGTTTTCAGTTTGCTGTTTTTTTTTAGGTTTTATTCTGCATTTACTCACTAATCAGTAAGCACAACATGTGTTTTACCCCAGGGCACATTATGTAGTCTTCTCGCAGTAGTCTCACATATCTGCATGTCATTCTTATAATGCAGTTTGCATTTCTTAGTCTCTGTGGCCTGATGGATCGCATCTTTGGGAAAAATCTGTGGAGTTTCTAAAATCTATGCCCCTGAATAACAATCACGGTCAGCTTCTGGGTCAGGATAAACTTCACATTCAGAATGAGTTGCATGCCAATTTCACAACTAATAAACATATTCTGTTTCTGGGCATTTACATCTTTAGTGTTTTAGGTATCCAATTCATGAATGTTCATGAATTCTCCCCCTCAAAAAATGGAATTTTGAAGCCCAGTTTCAGTTTAATTTTTTTTTAATTTCCAAGGCAAACAATCAGGAAAGTTGAATGTTTTCTAATGATATATATAACTGAGAGCAAGCTGTTGTGAAGACACAATAATCTGATTGTATTCTTTGTTTGCCTTGTTCACAGTGGTTATTACAAAAGGTTTTGACTCATTTAACAGCCTTCTGAGAGCTGGGCCAGTACAGCATGACAGTGGGGTTATGTGTAGTTAACTCAGACTCTGAACTAGCAATATTAGACATAACTGGGTTAAATTGGTTTGGGTTGTCTGACTTGTGTTTAAAGTGTTATACTACATCTGTGAAAAACAACATCAACTAAGTGCTACACTTAAAGTTTATTTTGAAGTGTTCTGACACAGTCAATATAAAGAGTACAAAAATATTTTTCAGAGTATTTCACAAAAGCATTTCTGCAATTTTTTCCTGCTACAAACAAGATAATGCATTCTTTTTGAAACCAGGAAAACGTTCATTCTCATTGTGCTCATTTGATCATTCAGCTCTGTGGTACACAGCAATACACACTGCCCAAGTAAAAAAAAAAGTAAATTAAATTCAAAAGAATGTGCAGAAAGACCTTTTAAATTGAAGGAAATCTCAAGGTTGGCACATCTTTTTCCCTTAGCGATGGTTTGGTCAGATTGTTTTTTGTAGACATGACAGTCCAGATCTAGGTAATTGGAAGATTGATTCATGCTCTTTTTTTCAATGCGAAACTGCACACAGTTTGTGTTGTTATTGCTGAGCCCTGCTCTCAATTCCCTATATACATTGTGACACATATATTCACACTTCTGGAATCATAGCAGTGAAATCTCATGAAAGACTATGGAGCTAATAGATAGACTGACAATGTGATGGCAGAAAGGTGGCAACTGATTCTGTTATTGTGGGAAAATATACTGTGTATCACAGAAGGGAAACAGTCAAGCACTTGGTCAGGCATCAGGGTCCAGGCACATTTTCTGATGGGGAGAAAATAATGACATGGAAAAATGCAACGTAAACAAGAGACAGGAGAGAAAAGAAAAACAGGACATGGAAGGTAATTCACTTGTCTCACCCTTCCCAGATCTGTCCACTCATCCATTCTTACACTGATCGAGTAAGTAAGTGTTACATTTGGACGGGAAAGTCAGGTGATATCCTTGTTACTTCTGCCTGTTTCTCTGTCCCTGTGATGGACATAACCTATGTGTTCAGCACCAAGCACAGTCTTGCAAGCACTTTATCATGTAGAATCCTAAGTCCTTCCTCTGCTCACTGCATCCACTTGGTTTTCATTTCAGTCCCTATGATAAAAGGCAGGTTTGGTTTTGGTCTGTCCATTTCTATCACTCCCATCCCGATTTCCCTGAAATGGACCCTTTTTCCCTCAAATAAAAATCCTGTTACCTGCCCTGCTCCATGTCACATTACATCCTCTGCTGTTCCAACCAGTTTCACATACCTGTATATGTTTTGCTGATCTTTTACCATATAAAAATAGCCCTGGTTTGTATGGCTAATTGCAAATGTAGTGTCATGGTTTTTTGTTTTTGTTTCCTTGAGGGCTCTTTGGCTTTTCCTAGTTTCCTATTTTGTGGATAAAATAATTGATATATGCTGTTCCTATGGTTCACTGCTGGAAACAAACTTGCAGGTCTCTGTGGCTTGTCTCTCGATCTGTTACTACAGCTTGGTTAGTATTTGATAAGGCTTCTTTTTTTTCTTTGCTAAGGTTGTTGCATTGTGCATCCACAGAGCACATGTTTCTGGAGCACCAGTGAGACTGGGGTCTTTTGATCTTCATTATCCCCACTAAAATCTCCTCGGGTGGGATGGCATGTGGTTCAGTCTCCACTGCATGCCATGGAGGGTTAAGGGAGATCACTGTCATCTTCCCTCCCACACTTCCTTGATTGTAGGGCTAGCTAGCGTTCCTCCTTTACGATGCTGTGATACGCAGCACCACGGAAAGATTGTATGACTCATTGCTTTTTTTCTCAAATAGTCTACAAGCTTTTGTTTGTCCACCTGTTCATTGTGTTGCTGTTGTGTGTTTTCATGCCGGCGCATATATTATTTACACGCGGGATTAACGGGCCTGTTCTGTCTCTAAGACATTACCGGTGAGATATTATTTTAGTGAGATCCTGCCTTGTTCTGATCATTATCGTGACACTAATCACATTGCTGTCACATTCTTACCTTTGTATCATTAAGCTATTATGCAGCATTTGGCTGTACCACAGCTGGGCTGCCTGCCATTACGTTGCAATGAATGCTGTAATGTAATATGCAAGTGAATAAAACTGAAAGGATGCAACTGAGCATGTTTAAACTCAATTTATCACTCCCATGATCAATTGCACGTGACACTTTTAAATACAAACAGGGAGATAGTGCCCTTAGAGAAGTAATGAATGCAGACTAATTTTGGAACAGAGAACGATGTTATGGGTGGGATGGTGAGTGGTGCAGTTCTTACAACACGGAGTGCGTCTCTGCTGGTATCTCACTCTGCAGCAAGGGAGCCACAGACACAGTGAGGCACGCAGTGCAGTATGCAGTCACCAATTCATCTGAACAGCAACTCGGCCAAAAACAGGCTAGGAGCCAGCAACAGTATTAGCCTGGCCGCCATCTTACCCACATTGCAGGAACGGACCACCATGAAATCACAAGGATGTGCAGTTTTAATCCGGTTTGGTTTGTCATTTCTTTCAGATTTTCAATGCCTCAGAAAGACTGATAAATCTTTAGGTATATACAATGCCAGTCAAAAGTTTGGACATGCCAAGCCGCCTACAAAGGAGCGTGACAGAGTGTTGCATCACATGACTTGGCCACCTGACCTAAACACAGTATACCTGATTTTGGAGAAGCTTGACCAGAGAGTGAAGGAAAAGTGGCCAATGAGGGCTCAACGTATGTTGGAGCCCCCAAGAGGCCACCTCATGAAACTGGCATTGAGGAGACAGTATGGTGTGTGTGTGTGTGTATATATATATATATATAAAATACTTTTTTGGTTAGTGCATAATTCCATATGTTATTTTATAATTCTGATGTCGTTATAATTATTCTAAAATGCAGAGCATAGTACAAATGAACGTTTCAATGGGTAGTTGTGTCTAAACTTTTGACTGGTAGTGTATATAATTTTTGAGCAGAAACGGATGTTTTAAATTTTACTGCTGGTCATTGAGGTGACTGTCAATGTAACCAAAACCGTATGACATGAGGACATGGAAATGAGAGTTTCTGTTTCCAGATTAGAGGTGTATGGGGATGGGTCTGGCGAACTGAGCACACCCTTAAAGGTGAGTCCACTGAAGACACGAAAGTAATACATTAATGCAGAATACATGGGAATGGGGGTATTTGTAAGACTGGTGTTGATGTTCCCCAGATTACTGGGTGAAAATAAATTCAAACATGCTAATTGTTCTATCAAGGAAATGAAGCGGGGGGAGGTGGGATTAATCAACACGTAAAACCACAGGGCGGCTGACACCCCTTCTGTGCTGCCCCAGGGTCACAGCACTGTCAGCTTTCCTGGATGGGCTACTGTACAGTATATAAAAAGCTGAAAATCCTGGATGTTTTTAACTGCATTTAAAGCACAGATTCTACACAAATTTTCATTCAAAGGCACAAAATGTTCAAATGTTCTGAGAAATATGACATCTCATTCAAACAATGTTTAATGATCTTAAAAAATAGTATGAACTACTAACTGTGACACAGAAATGGGAAAATGGCTTGCTGAAGGTAAATTATTTTGTTGCTGTGGAAACTATAAATCTTAAATTCAGAGGAGCCCATGTTTCCGTGTTTTAGGTCCTCATTAGCAAAAATATCTTATGAACTGTGCTGTAATGCTGTTCAGACAAGAAGAAGCTTGTCCTGCAGTAATTATACAATGATGGTGTCATAATAAAAATAAAGGATGGTTTTTAAAGTAACAGAAGCTTAATTAGTACTGGATGTTGCAGCCTCAATAATGCAGTGCTTGTGTGTTGCCTGCAGTGTCCTATTCAGTGGACATGGGGATGATGTGGCAGATAACCTGGCTTTATGAGTGGGCAGTGCAGTTCGGTGTCCTTTGTGTCTCTGTCTTATCGGATCCTATTACAATGAAGCCAGTTTCTACGTACTTTACTCTGTGACAAAAACAACGTGTTGAGATGAATGAATGGAAAATCACTGCTGTTTTTATAAGGCCTCCATTTATGACTGTCTGTTGCCCCTGGTCGCTGTTCACAGCGAACACTGGGGCACCTACTGTTCAGCATAACTACAATTCAGCCATTGAGCCCTTTTTATGTGACTCACAGGATTGCAAGTCAGGTAAGTAGCTTTTATAAGAGGCAGAGATCTAAAAATCAAATGTCAGATTCTTATTCAAATGTTTTCCAGTGCTGAAGTTAAATGGAACACACCCTGCCGCTGTACCATCTGAATACAAGCTTCAGGGAAAAGATTACTTGGCTGTCTTGTTTCCATTGCATGCTGCTTAGAACCAAATATGCAGCATCTGTGCTGCGAGCTGAGGTGAATAATACTCATGCTATATTCCACTGGGTATAACAGTGTATGAAAACACACATCAAAACATCTGTTAGCCTCTGCTACAATCCTCATGGATCCTAGGTTCATTTAGGAATGCATGCACTCTCTGGACTTCCTTAGGACTGGCTATGTATGACATAATAGAAAATAATTTGCAACCGAATCATTAACTGAAGTATGATCTGCAAAGCTGATACCCAGCAGTTTTGTGGTGGCTAGTGAGAAACTTAATGGCCTTTACATAAAAATGTAAACTGCTTTGGACATGTTGGGTGAGATTTCCCATACATTTGTCAGTTTCCTTTAGAGAAATACATTGCATGAGTAATCTAATAATATATAATGAGATCAGCATTAATTAGTCAGTCTACTCTCAGAGAGAAACTTTAGGAAACTTAAATAAGGACAACAGAGGAAGTCTATATATATATAGGATATATATTTTATATGGATCTTTTTTTTATGAGGAATAGATTTTTTTTCCGTTGAATGAATTATCCTTGAGCATCTGAAGGTGCACATGAAACCCTGGCTGGTGCTTCGGAAGACAAGAGAGCTGCTGATGTGGACGTGTCCTTCACTGATACTGTAACAAAAGCACTGTTACTACGGCCTGCGCTTGACCTTTGGCCTTCCGGACTGGGCTCTTTCACTGCTTTGGCTGCAGTGAGTGGGATTCGCCTGTTTTAAAGTACTATTTTTCAGAAGCGTGTACCGATCTTGAATGTCTTGCTTTGTAAGTTGTTGAAGGAATCTGCTAGACTGGATGTGATATGATGTAAAGAAAATCTACTAATAATAAAATTATAACATGATAATGTCAATTTGAATGTAGTCATTTTTCTCAAAATTATTTTATTTATAAATATTTTAGAAATATTTGACCTCCTTTGTATGAATTATCTAAAATAATTATAAATTAATTATATTAATTATATAAAATATTTATAAATTGAAGTGCAGGTTAGTGAAAGGATTGGGAGACAGATAATCTGATGGTAAATAGTTGTGTTTGCATTGAAAATAGTGGCAATATGCAATAATACCTCTAGGGGTTGTTCTACAATGCAAGATTTATCAGTGGTTGGGGTAACTTAAGCTAGAAGTCATGGTTGTCCAATAAGAGTTTAAGTAAGGAGCATTCCTTCTGGACAATTATCACTTCTAGCTTAAGTTAAGGCACCTAACTGAGAAATCCTGCTTCATGTTATACCTCCCAGTAACAGAGGGACTCAGACCAAAATAACAAACCAAAAAACCCAAGCTAATTTAGTGAATATCCCAGCTCTCTCTTACCTTTTCCCAAAATAAAGTGGAACAAAAAGACAATGAACTTTCCTTCCTACCCTCGACCTGTATTATGAAGTCAGGCATTGTAGATAAGTTCCAGCTTGACTAAACCAAAGAAATGCAGTCCAAGATAAACGGTATCACAACACTGACCATCAGAAATCTATGTTGAGACAATTTTTCTTACCGAAACCACGATTACTTTCCAAACACATGCATATCAAGACGTGCAATGAGCAATGATCAGCCAGTCATGTAGGCATGGACCCTAATAGGACAGCGGAACAGAGAGTTATCATAGTAAAATACGAAGAATTCTAAAAGAAAGAGAAACACACATATGCTTTCTGGGGTTGGCTTTCTGGGATCTTGCAGCTATGCAAGATGGATGGAACTGCTTCTGTGAGGGGACTGATTTATTTAATTTAATTTTTTTAATCAAGTGAGCAGTATTCTCATCTGCAGGTATATCTTGGTGAAATTGTTTTACTGATTGTGTATCTTTGAGGTAGAAACTTCTACCAGTGTTTGAGAAATATAGGTTTAATATCCAATGCAGGATGGATTTCTGCTGCAGTAAAGGATGCAGTTTTGTAGCAATTAAGTGGGCAGAGAGGCGTGTTTTTTTTACTGCAGAGTGAATGTTGTTGTTGTGGTGTATTGTGGTGCAGATCTACGATTTACTGAAATCACTCCTTAGAGGCAGCACAGGCAGGAAGGCGGTCTGTGACTCCGTGGAGGCAAAAGCACTACCTCCAGGGAAGGTCACAACAGACTGACCTGCTTTTGTCTGCTTATTTAAGTAGGGAGGTAGTTAAACTAATTATTTCTCATGCTCATTTGTTGGTGTTTGTAGCTACATGTGAAAAATGGAAGAGACATTTTGCGCTTCTGCTCTATAAGTTTCTTCAGCTGTGTAAATGGGGTTCAGTGGTAAGTTTAAGACATGAACAAGGCTAGTGCTACAAAGCAGGATAATAGTAAAGCAGAGGCAGAACATGTGTATGAGAAGGTTGTATCGAACATTAGTGTCAGGGTGTGACAGGCCTCCCAGGAGAGACAGCTTTGTGATGAGCTGAGTGCTTTTACCTGCCTCTAAACGCAGTGCTGCTACCTGCCTCTAAACGCAGTGCTGCTACCTGCCTCTAAAAGCAGTGCTGCTACCTGCCTCTAAACGCAGTGCTGCTACCTGCCTCTAAACGCAGTGCTGCTACCTGCCTCTAAAAGCAGTGCTGCTACCTGCCTCTAAGGGCGGTGCTGCTACCTGCTTCCCTAGTACAACTACTTTACTAGCTTTTCTGCCTGACAGTAATGTAATGTTCCTTTCTGCAGGAATGACTAGCATTTCTCTTTGGAGCTTCACATTCAGCACGGAATTATATTGATTTCATGTAACACCTTTTTGACATCTGAAGCATTTAGCTTGCCGATTTGGTGGGAAATGCCATTGACAGGTTTCCTTTATTTTACCACACTTAATTGGTTGCTAAACCCTTTCACAAAAAATAGCTTTACATTTCACATAACTTAAATCATCAACACTCATTTTAGTTAATTGATTTACTCAGAGAACACACTGAATTTTTTTTTGTCGTTTATGATGACACAGTAACAACAACAACAACAACAACAACAATAATAATAATAATAATAAAGAAAACTATTGTGTTATTGTATTAAGAATCACCCAGGTAATGGGAGATCCAAATTAAATTTATAGGTTGGACCATTTTATATAATTTATTTTGCCATGACCTGGTGCATAAGAGTGCTGCAAACTTGACCTTTTCTAGATACTACAGCCACGATAAAAAATGAGACAACTCTATATTTTGAAACAAATCTGCATATTTAAATTCTGTTTTTTCATGGTTCTGCTGGCAGAAGACTACGGTGAGCAGCAGGTTCCTTCCAGGTTCAAAATTTCTAGGACAACAGTACACAAGAATTATGGTGAAGCAGGAGACACTGGGATTGACCAGAAACCAGCCAGGTAGAGGGCAGAAGTGCCTTTCTGATGCCAGAGGTGACCGCTAACTTATCCAAAAGTTTCTCCTGCGTCGGAGGATGACATCAGGTGACCTTCAGAAGGAATGGGAAACATTAAGTGCAGGTGTGAAGTGCACTGCTAGGACAGTTTGTATCAGGCTCCTAGAAGCAGGACTGAAGTACCATAAACAAAGCCCTTCATTAATGAGAAACAGAGAAGAACCAGGCTGCACACACACACACACATATATATATATATATATATATATATATATATATATATATATATATATATATATATATATACACACACATACACACACAAAAACACAAAAACACACACGCATGTGCATATATATAAATTCACAGATTCACAGAGTGCTTCAAGTAAAAGATCATGACAGAGGAAAGAAGAAAGAAGCTGATGTTATCTGAGGAACTTGCCGCTCTTTGGTATTTCCATGGCTGAATTACTTACTATAATGTATACTCCATTTTGCCTGCGGTCTGGGACCTCTGCATGGTAGCTATTGCTCACTCCATCAGTTTAGGTCAACGATAGCCAATAAAAATGTAAGTAAATAAATGGGACTTCTCAAGCTATTATTTGAATTTCAGTCTTCGGTCACATTGACGTGACTCGACATGGTAGAAGGCAAGCTGAAACTTTTTTTCCATAAAATGTTTCTGTGGGGTGCATTCAGGGTCCATGGATATTGATATTGAAGATGACATTTTGATATTCGAGGATATATTTGAAAACCTCTATGAAACATTGATATGATAAAGAAAAAACGTAGCTCAGTCTTTGCTGGTTAGCCAAGGCTTTTTCCAGTTTGTGATTCATGGAAGTCTGTGTTCAAACGAGGGGGAGATAGACAAATAAACACAATAAGTATGAATATGGCTAGTTCAGTGTTTTGGGTATAAGGCTGAGAATGTATACTGGTCTTTGTTCCCTCAGTCGTGAAAGATGTATGAGGTAAGTGGTTCCAGGGTTTATGTTAAAATGATCCATTAAGGAGCTGAATTTATTTTCTTTAGGCAGTTGTGATACAAGGCCAGCAACATTGCTGTGACACATTCTGTGGCTATAATTTTAAGATTCTTATTATGTCTCATATACTCAAAACGTTCCTTTGACAAATATAGGTTTAGAAACAAGACCCGAGGTAATATATTTGAACCTCAATGCAATCTTCAGTCATGTGTTACAGGGGATTTTCTGGCAACGCTCTGCAATTACCATAGCATTCACAGCAGATCTTGTGACCTTGTTCTACTATAAAACATTTAAAAATAAAAAAGCAGGCTTCAAAATCTCTGTAAAGGTACTATGTATAGTGTAATCCAAAGTCATCCATTTCTATTCCTTTTCAAGCTTTAATATTAAAATGAGTAATATACTTGCCTCTTGTTTTGTCACAACTTCCTATAGGAATTATGACATTGATTAAAATGTTCACCACTGCTAAAGCAGGTTTGTAGTGTGATACGTGTGCATTTATTAACTATAAATAAAATGTCACAAATGATGAAATTAATAGTTGTTAAATATACTTTAAGCCATTTGTTAATATGTAATATAATTTGTGACTTTTTAATTGCTTTTCTGATTGAATTTGCAAAGAATATGTAGATCAGGTCTAGTACCTGATTTTAATTGTTCAACATCAAGTCAAGATGTTTGAAATATGACTTGGTTTTGTTACTTTATGCCAGCTTAGAGCGCTGTAATAACCCAGAAATCTGACCTTACTCTCAAGTCTGTCTTCTGCTAATGATGGATCTTTTTACAAACTTCCCCAGTGGTTCTGTTGTTGCTCTCTTGTTAACCCTGATGAGTACTTGTTTATTGCCATAGACAGTCAGCATTACTGCTGTCTCCTGCAATGTACCTTTATGTTATATATTTGATCTGCTGTGCTGTGCAGCTAAATATCCTGCCAACAGTCAAAAGTAACTTGAATGATGTTACATGATAAAGGGCAGGAGCCTGTCCCTGTGTCTACAGTGTTGCTGCTTCATATCTCATCATAATCATATTGGGGGCCCCTTGAGTCAGACCCTTAGTCTTTAATGAAAGACATTAAAAAATGAATGACAATTACAGTGGGGGTAAAGGTGCATGTTTGGGCCAAATGAGATTTACTGGTAACCCCAGCACCACCAGAAGACATGTTTGTTTGACGTAGAACAAGTTGAGTAGATGGATTCAAGCAAACACAGAGATCGGATGATTGATTAGCACTGCAGCTGCGCAGCTCTAAGGTTCTGGGTTCCGTTCCCACCCTACACTCGGTGTGTTTCGAGATTTTCTTCCTGCCCGTGTGGGTTTTTTCCAGGGACCCCGGTTTACTTTGGCCACCCAATAACGTAATTTTCCCACAAGGCCATGAGAGAGCATAATAATATCAATGTCATCATATATAATAGCTTATAATAAAAAGTGCATCATGCTTTGACAATGTGGATATTTGTTACAGACAACAGAAATCTTTTATTGCACTAATAAGTGTGTTTCCCATCAATACAGACAGATGTGCTGAAGACACAAAATCAATAAATTGCAAAAAGACTGAAATCTAGCTACCGGATTTAACATGACATTAACCTTGAGGCATTTCAAACTAACTGGAGGCTGAGCTGAACACACTGATAATGGAGCTAAATTAACAAAACATATAATGGCCCAGCTAGCTAAATACGTTTAAACGTGACAAAAGTTATGAATTGTCTGTCAGCAGTAATGGGGAACCGTGTATGGTCAGCTGCTGCATATGTACCTTTTGGCGAAGACAAGGTTTGTTAGATTAACGGCCAGCTGTACAGGCATCTTGCTCATTATAATTACAAAGCAAGCCTGAGACACACGGGGGGGCGGGCAGAAATGCACGTGGTGCTCAGGATGTCTCAGCTTCCATCAAAGAAAAGCTGCTGTTGCAGCAGACATGTGCTTTCGGGAAACTGAAATATTTACATGGAAGAAAGTAGGTACATTTCAAAGGGTTCATAAGTCCCGGTCAAAAATCTGCATCCCTTTGCCCCAATCAAGATGCCAGCAAGATGCCTCTGTAATTAAGAGGAATCTGACCTCCCCACCCTGACAGATTAACTAATATCTAAATGCATGAGGTACATTCTAGTTTTAATAAGGGTTAGGGCATATACAAAGTAATGACCTTAATGTATAGGCATTCTTATGTAGAAGGATTATAGTAGCACAATAAACAATATTTTGTCTATTACAATGTTATTAAAGATATTAAACATGCAAACTACCAAAATCAAACTATAAAAATGCGTACAGCACTGGGTAATCTCTTTGTACAGTATACATGCAATTTAGTACAAACTTCACAAATACAAATTACATGAAAAAGACCAGTCCCTAAAGATACCTAACTCTAATGTTTATGTTAAACGTTTTAGAACACATTCAAAGAAATGTTCAGGCACCTCCAAACACTTTTAGTAAGACCTGATTTGTACAACCCTATGATGCAGTCCAAGATAAGCAGCTGGAAGATGTGAATGTGAGTAAATGATACAGAAACACAAATCCAACACACTTCACAGATTTTATTGCTCTTCAAGTTAGTGGTTTGGTTTCACACTGAAATTCCATTTTATTCCTAGAACTACTGAGGGGAGTTCAATACGCTTAATAGCAGCATAAAACAAATTATACAGGTTTAATTACTCATGATTATTTGAATTAAATATGGATTTATTTTAAATGTACAGTGGTACCTCAGTACTCAAACTCATTAGAACTCGAATTTCTTAAAAGTCGAACCAACCAATTCGAAAAAAAAGACCTAGAACTCAATCAGAATCTCAGAAGTCGAACCGTGAACACTTGTACGTGTGGGGAAATGAGTCATGCGGCATGTCTCTCAGCGTAAACAAAGGGTAACGCTTCAGTATCAGCCGCACATTCGCTGTGATAGCATTGTGCATGTTTACACTAGCTGAATACACATATTTAGACAGTAAAAATACATTTAGACAATTATAGACAGTAACAGTAATTATATAATAAAACACATTTAAAAATAAAGATTTCTTATTAATTATTTTAATATCATTAATAATACACCATTAATACATTTAATTATAATGATATTGTGGTGCTGGATGGAACGGAGACAAAGGCGCAGACGTCAGGGTATCAGGGAATACGGGGTTTAATTACAGGTAAGGCAGGCAAAACGCCGATGGACAATACAATGACCGGACTGGGGAAACAAACTGAAACTCGGACTAAATACAACAACTAGTGACAACAACCAGAAACAGCTCATCACACGGGGATTCCACACGAGGTTAACGGAAGGAAGGAGCAGACGATCGGGGCCGGACACTGTTTTTTTTTTACTTTACACATTGTTTGGATACATTTATTTTCTTATTTTACAAATGAATATTTTGATAAATGTGCTTAGATGTGTTTATAGTACAGTATTTGCTCTTCTTGTTTTATCCTGTTCATTTTGTGTTTAAATGATAAAAAAACATATTTAGGTGTCATTTTTGTGTCTGGGAACCAGTCCATTATTTCTTATGGGGAAAATTTGATCAGAACTTGAACTTTTTAGGATTCGAACTCGCGTTCTGAACGGATTAAGTTCGAGTTTTGAGGTACACTTAAAAATGTCCATTCTACTTTTGAATTCGAAAGGATCGAAATAGAACCTGCTCTCTTCGCCTCTGACTGATTCACCAAGAAAGCCTTTAAGCTATAGGTGAGTGAGAAGAGAACTCTCTGTATCCAGTGGTGTAAAGTACTTGAGTAAATGGACTTCGTTACTGTACTTAAGTATTTTTTTGGCTACTTTGTACTTGTACTGAGTATCAAAAATATAAGCAACTTTTACTCTCTACTCCACTACATTTGTGACTGAATATATGTACTCTTTACTCCACTACATTTGAACGGACGCTTACCGTTACTCGCTACATTGTGATTGCGTGCGACAAGTCAGGATCTTTATCTACCACGGCTAATTTCTTCAAGTATGTCTGGCTGCAGCCTGCAGGAGGGCGGGGTTGGACATCCAACCCCGCCCATATCCAACCCGGCCCATTCGTACCGCGAAAGCCACGCCCTTGTCCAACACGTCTTAAAGCGGAAGCCAAAGCGAACTCGCAGAACGGAATCGTTGTAGTACCTGTTATGTCATTAAGTTAAAAATCTTTAGTATCCCAGTGTAATAACAGTGCTATCTATTATTTATTATTTTGTTTGTTAATGTTTCTGCTAGACACACTATTGACTGTCAATTACTGCACAAAGATTTTACTGTGGGACCCGCATGGTTGTTTGTGGTTGTTTTGCTGCTGGTTAAACGTTTCCATCAGTTAGCTGACTATCTAGCCGACTCACTACCAAAACTATGGTAACTAGGTAAAGACCTTCTTGCTGATAATATAGCTTCCATGTAGTTAACAAGACTTGACACTTAAAGACTTTGTGCGTCATCAGATATTACTGTCTGCTCAAACGACTGTTCAGCTTGCTTCCTATGGGTTACTAGTTATTAGCTAGTTAGCAAAGCCACTGTGGTAGCATCCATTAAGGCTGTGCGATATAGCAAAAATATTTTTATCATGATCATATCAAACGATATTGATAATTATCATGGTGTAATTCAAGTCATTATTTTATTACTAGGAGTGCTCCATTTTTGCTTGAAATACCCTTAAGAATTGCCCTTAAGAATTGCCCTTAAGACACCATTAAAGTCAGCTCTGAATTTGTTTTTTTATTAGTTTTTTTATTGTTTTACCTTTTTTTTGAACATTTGAGTTTGACTGAGACTGACTTTTTGTTCTATTTTCTTCTTCTGCCATTTTGAAACATTGAGGTGTTCAATTTAATGTCTATATTAGGAAATAAAGCCTCATAAATAAATAGTTCCTTGTTTTCCACATTTCTTGGTGTTCTTTGAGCCTACATTCAGTACGAGTAAAATACTTAAGTTCTTTTAAAATTGGATACTTTACGACTTTTACTCAAGTCTTATTGGAATTGGTGACTTGTAACTTGTAATGGAGTAATTTATACAGTAAGGTATCTGTACTCTTACTCAAGTATGGTTTTCAGGTACTCTTTACACCTCTGTCTGTATCTGTATCTGTGTCTGTATCTGTGTCTCTGTCTGTATCTGTCTGTAGCTGTGTCTGTATCTGAAGCTGTGTCTGTATCTGAAATGGGTTGGGCTTAATATCAGATTGATGAGGTTTAACCTATAAGTATTTTGTGGATATTCCTTTATGAAAACATATTAATCTTATTTGTTTTACATTTACCATACAAGTTTACTATCTTGCACCAAGAATACATATACAATCGGTGTGTGGCTGTATCATATATCATACCTGCATGAATCATATATGAAAGGGGCCAAATCATTGCATGCTAAGTGCTACCCATATAAGAACCATAATGTTTTTCCGTATGGGGGGGAGAGGTTGTTATTATTATTATCTATCCATCCATTTTCCAAACTGCTTATCCTTTTTGGGTCATGGGGGGTCCAGAGCCTATCCCAGAAGCTATGGGCAACTCAGGACAGGGGGCCAGCCCATTGCAGAGCACACTCACATACGATTCAGTTACACATGCACACCTATGGGCAATTTAGTTACGCTAATTAGCCTCAGCATGTCTTTGAACTGTGGGGGGAAACCAGAGTACCCAGAGAAAACCCCACGACGACATGGGGAGATCATGCAAACTCCACACACATGTAACCCAGGCCGAGACTCAAACCCGAGTCCCAGAGGTGTGAGACAATAGTGCTAAACACTGCACCACCATGCCACCCCTTTGTTGTTGTTGTTATTATTAATATTATTATTATTTACCTTTTTTTACATGGGATTATTAAATTTCCAAAAACACAATATTCAATATATTTTGGAATGTTGTAACTGAACAAAATTGCTAGCTTACTGTGGTCTGTGTGTGTATGTGGGTGAGACAGACAGAGCAGTACGTGTTTCCTGTTGTCATGACCTACTCGTACGATCCTCGTGTGTGCCACGCCCCCCTTGTTACCTCGTGTTAATTCACGATTGTGATCACCTGTTGCCTGTTATTTTCGGCTTGTCCTGTGTATTTAGTCTGCGTCTGAGTCCGTTTTCCCCAGATCCGCCATTGATGTTTAGTTGCCGTCTGCCCTGTGATTCCCTCGTTTTCCTCACAATAAACCCCTTTACTTTTGGATCCTTGTCTGCCTGCCTGATGGACCGCAATCACAACAGAATGATGGATCTCCAAGTAGATGCACCTCCGGCAACCAAGAGCCAATGCATCGGTTTGTTACAAGAGGTCATATACTGGCTAAAACATCCGGAGGTCCAGGAGGACCCCATAGCTCGGGATTTGGCCAGCCGGAGCGGGATCCTCCTGAGTGAGGCAACCCCGCCCGGAAACGCTCACCCCTTGCGGGAGGTACGCGAAAATCTCCAGCAGCTGGTGCAGCGGATTACTCAAAGGAGAGCCCAGTCAGTCGCGCTGTGCTGCGCAGGGGCTACTGTACCGCCTCCCGTCCTCTCGGAGACGGCACATACCCCGCAGACAAACACCAGCCGGAAAAAAAGAAGAACAGGAAGCAAAAGGTGAATCCAGAGGAGGCACTGACAATCCGCCTGGGAGCCACCTCTCTCTCCCCAGCTTCTCTCCTTGCCAGTGATCGGGAGGGCTCCCCGATCACCTTGGACATCATTGCTGTCACAGAGCTGCCGCCCACCATTACCAGGAGGCACGTGTTGCCAATAGAGGGGCAAGGGTGGTTTGGGATGCTATTCTCCGGATTCCCAGGGCTCTTAAAGGGGCAAAGCCCGCTGTTACGGCGCCAACCTTAGCGGCGATCATCGATGTCCCTGATCTGCCTATTTTACCTGCCTTGCCTAACGTGCCTGTCCTGCCAGTCCCACCGGCGCCTGACATGCCTGTCCTGCCTGTCCCACCGGCGCCTGACGTACCTGTCCTGCCTGCCTGCGTCGGCCTCCCCTCCCTCCTCCACGATCCTCGTGTGTGCCACGTCCCTCGTTACCTCGTTAATTCCTGATTGTGATCACCTGTTGCCTGTTATTTTTGGCTTGTCCTGTGTATTTACGTTCGCGTCTGAGTCCGTTTTCCCCAGATCCACCATTGACGTTGCCGTCTGCCCTGTGTTTCCCTCGTTTTCCCCACAATAAACCCCTTTACTTTTGGATCCTCGTCTGCCTGCCTTGTCATTCCAAGCTTCCTGCCTGCCTGACAGACAGCGATCACACCTGTATTCCCATTTAAGTAGCTTTCTGAAAACACAAGATTATTTATTTTAATTTAGGAAACGCTCACCCCTTGCGGGAGGTACGCGAAAATCTCCAGCAGCTGGTGCAGCGGATTACTCAAAGGAGAGCCCAGTCAGTCGCGCTGTGCTGCGCAGGGGCTACTGTACCGCCTCCCGTCCTCTCGGAGACGGCACATACCCCGCAGACAAACACCAGCCGGAAAAAAAGAAGAACAGGAAGCAAAAGGTGAATCCAGAGGAGGCACTGACAATCCGCCTGGGAGCCACCTCTCTCTCCCCAGCTTCTCTCCTTGCCAGTGATCGGGAGGGCTCCCCGATCACCTTGGACATCATTGCTGTCACAGAGCTGCCGCCCACCATTACCAGGAGGCACGTGTTGCCAATAGAGGGGCAAGGGTGGTTTGGGATGCTATTCTCCGGATTCCCAGGGCTCTTAAAGGGGCAAAGCCCGCTGTTACGGCGCCAACCTTAGCGGCGATCATCGATGTCCCTGATCTGCCTATTTTACCTGCCTTGCCTAACGTGCCTGTCCTGCCAGTCCCACCGGCGCCTGACATGCCTGTCCTGCCTGTCCCACCGGCGCCTGACGTGCCTGTCCTGCCTGTCCCACCGGCGCCTGACGTGCCTGTCCAGCCTGATCTGCCTGTCCCGCCTGTCTTGCTTGTCCCTCTGGCTACTGTGGCACCGCCCGAGCTCCCTGCTGTGGCTCCGCCTGTGCCTGAGTTCCCGGCGCCGCCTGCAGCCCCGCCTCCGCCTGTTGCTGCGCCCGAGGTCCCGCCTCCACCTGCAGCTGCACCCTGGGCTCCTGCGATGGCCCCACCTCCACCTGCTGCACCGCCCGATGCCTGATGCTCCGGCGCCACCCGTGCCTGACGCTCCGGCTGCTGCTCCACCCGAGGTCCCGCCTCCGGCTGGTGCTCCGCCCCCTGCAGTGGCCGAGGTCCCGGCGCCACCTGCGGATCCGCCCGTGCCTGTGATTCCTGCCCCTATGACTCCTGCCTATGTGGCTCATACCCTGGTGCCTGTGACCCCAGTCCATGTCCCTGAGGAGGTCCCAGACTTCTTCACCACCGATCCTTTCCCCTGGGTGGAGGAGGAGCTTGAGTGGGACCCCTTGGGGACCTCCCTCATGACCCCACAAGACCCCTCTAGGGGACTGACTTGTATTCCTTTGCCCCAGTGCAGCGGATCCCGAACAAATCACCGCATGTCAGTATCTCGAAAGGGGAGGGGACACCTCCACAGGGGATGGCTCCCGCCCGCCCTGCCCCCTGGCTCGCTCTCGCTCACCTTGACTGGGGCTCAGGGGACGCATGTGGGTCCCCCCCCGACGCCTCGTCGGTCGCCTGCGGGTTCCCCGGCTCCGCCTCCTTCCTTGCCTGCGTCGGCCTCCCCTCCCTCCTCCACGATCCTCGTGTGTGCCACGTCCCTCGTTACCTCGTTAATTCCTGATTGTGATCACCTGTTGCCTGTTATTTTTGGCTTGTCCTGTGTATTTACGTTCGCGTCTGAGTCCGTTTTCCCCAGATCCACCATTGACGTTGCCGTCTGCCCTGTGTTTCCCTCGTTTTCCCCACAATAAACCCCTTTACTTTTGGATCCTCGTCTGCCTGCCTTGTCATTCCAAGCTTCCTGCCTGCCTGACAGACAGCGATCACACCTGTATTCCCATTTAAGTAGCTTTCTGAAAACACAAGATTATTTATTTTAATTTAGGAAGCAAAGCTAAATGTATTAGAGAGAAAACATCACAGAAACCTTTTTTAAATGCACACAAAGAAAATGAGTAGACGCAATACGAACAACATAAAATAAACGTGGGCCTGGTTGTATTACCATAATACTGAATACCATGGAATAATATCTGTGTGGAATGATGAAAAATTTGGTACCGCCCAAGCCTGCATGCAAATAAGTAAATGTGCTTCTACACAAAGTGAATGAGCCATCTAAGACCAACAAGCCAAGAGATTATACAATAAAGCACACAATAAAACACACAACAGAACAGAGTTCACACAGGTAATGCAGTGTGTTTGCATGTACTGCAGCTCAAGGCAAGGAGAATGTCGTGTGATTAATGGTTATGTGGGAGGAACACTATCAAACACTGTAGCAGGCAGATACTGTATGTGTTGGTACTTCCTTGAAAAATAATGAGAAAACACAAAGAACTGCTAAAGACAGACAGGGATATTCATCAATAAGTATCGGATGATGGCCGGAATCAGAAAGAACAGATTATTTCTGTACTGTTCTGTTCTGAAAGCCCGGTCTCGCAACATGAGTTGAAAAGTCTTTTTGTCTTTAGCCACATTAAAACTTCTCAAAGTTACCCTGGTATTTCCAGTAACCATCCTATGTAACCTCATATTTGTTAAATCAACCACTAGCATACCACGACTGGATAATCAATAACTCATTAACTGATTAATTGTACTGGTAGAGAAATTTGATGAATACATGGAATGGCAGAGGTGCCCCTAAGGAGACGTTTGGGAAACAGAGTTATGTTCTTCTAGACATCCAACAGTTATCAGTAACTTTGGAGAACAGAAAAAGATCTTTTTACTTTTTTCCGTGTTACTGTTCAGATACAGTATATTCCAATGTTTTTTTTTCCCTGAGAAAATAAGCACTTACTACATTAAGTAGCTTTAAACATTTTCTTTGACAACCTAAGACTTTTGCACAGTACTATAATAGGACCCATGTGTCATACTGTACGTTGCTACACCATGAAGTGTGCTTGCTTGGGTATGTCATATAGAAATACATTCATTTGTAAGGAATCACCCAGTGGTCCAACGATGGAATCCAAAGTGTAAGCCACAGGCTCTGGATGCATATAGGTATTTTCAGGCGCTCCTCCACACTTACCCTTTAAAATGAAACAAATTAAATTTGACTCCAATTTATGTAGTTTAGGAATTTTGTCAGACTATTTTAGCTGGTTAGATTGGGGTTCAGCTGATTACTTCTCCTTCAGGTGACTAACCCCATTCACCTTGGATAGCAATGCTGTCCAGGATTCACTTCTGGCGGATAAAGCGATGTCGCTGTCCACGCTGTAGAATCGGCACATTTGGTCTGGCTTGCTCAGACACAGCCTAGCGGCAGTATATCTGGATGATTTGACTGAGAGGGCGTACGGTTACTCAGCTTCTTCAATCATCTCAGTTCAGGGAATGCTTAAAATCAGTGTATATAACTAAATCAACTCAGTGGCTGAAAGTGCAGTCATCGGATTTGGTTAACCAGCTCAGACTCACTTAGTATGCCTAGCAAACAGGACTGCACAATAATAAACTGAATTTCTGATTAGTTAGTTCAGGGGCTGGTTCAACAGTAGTATGATAGACTCATCTCAGCAGCCATATAGCAGTTTATCAGTTACGAGTTAATCATACACTTTCCCTAGTTTATGCTTATCTAGCATAATACAACCACCCCCATAGTAACTGAGTCAGGTGACTAATCAGACTAGGAATTCTGTGTATAAGTTCTAACCAGGAATTATGGTAACATCACCACCAATGAATTTAGGAGTTAGCAAATACAAACAACCTAGAAGTAATCCAAAAGTAATTTTTTCGCTGGGTAAAAGCATCAGCTACAAATAAGAGCTACAATTAAAATAAATACAAAGAAATCGACCTCAGTGGCCATTTAGTTACATAACTACCCTGCACAGATAAAATAAGACATACAAATTCATCCATACCCCAGCAGATGATACACACTCTAGCGGCAAGAGAGATCTGCCTAAAAATATTAATCACACAGTACATGTGGGACCTCTGATT
Source organism: Paramormyrops kingsleyae (assembly GCF_048594095.1). Taxonomy (NCBI): domain Eukaryota; kingdom Metazoa; phylum Chordata; class Actinopteri; order Osteoglossiformes; family Mormyridae; genus Paramormyrops; species Paramormyrops kingsleyae. The sequence goes on from NC_132812.1 coordinate 18,620,765, forward strand.
ATAAAGCGATTCCTCAGTACAGGTTACACATATGAGTGTGCTAATCACCCCCCCCCCCCCCAGCTGTCTTGTGGACCCCTTCATCAATACCCAACCAAATGACAGACGCCTCCTTTAAATATAGCAATAAACTGGTCACTACCCAGATGTTGTGACAGTCATTTGTATTGCAGGGTTGTCATTTCCTTGAAAAAATACTAAATGATCTGGCCAAATCCAGGGTGAAGAAGTGTTTTTCCCCCCCCACAGCACTCCATATCACTTTGTCAAATAAAGAACAAGTAAAAACAGTCAAAATAATCCAAATATATTTGCATAAATAAAAGATAAAATTTGCATGCGTTCTCCATTTCCCTCTAGTTCTCCAATGTTGTCTTTTATAGAAGTGCAAAAATGTATTTTAAATGCTTGTCCTGTGTGATCATACTGCAGTTCCGTGTCAGCATTGATTCTATGTGGTACAGACAGATCGTGGACTGAAAGGACTAAGGATTTAAGGGATTACATTATAATAATTATGGCAAACATCTCCTTTTGGATAACTCAAAGTGACACAGATATTCACTAATAAAAACTAGACCTGTGATAAATCTGGGAAGCTTCACTCGCAGTCTCCCGTTGTGTGGGTGAGCAGGCAGAACATCTTGCCAAGGCTAAGTTGGGTAACAAATTAATTTGTCCATATTTCCTTTTTTCTCTCAAAGGATCATCCTCCTTCTGTTGCATTATTTTTTCAGTATTTTGATCACAGAGAAATGTGCAGTCTAAAAATCTGAGTGAAAAGAATACTGAATCTTATTAGGGATCTTAAAAATGTCTTTGGGCTTACATGCTTGTCTTGAACTTTGCATGCAATAGTTCATCCATCCATCCATCCATCCACCCATCCATCCCATAACTGCTTATCCTTAAGCTGGCTGAATGCTTCAGACGAAATTGGAATCAATGTTATTTTAGCAATACAACGTTGTATGAGTCATAATCACCACTGTGATCACTGTATTAGTGCACTGCCAATGCAGGACCCCTGAGGCAAACTTGTTTGTTTATTCTGATCCGACCCACTGTCCACAATTGGCTGAGAAATGTGACGCCACAGGGTTGGTCAGCAGGACTAATTATGCAGTTACCAGCATGCTTTGTGTTGCACTGCACATTAAATAGTGTCAATTGATATATGTATTTGAGTATTTCTTAATAGTGGCAGTCACATATGTGTTTTGTTAGCATGTAACCGTGAATGTTGCGTAATAGTTGCTTCCCTGTCTGTGATGCTATTATAATTAGACTGGAAGTAGCTGTTAATAAATATGACAACTTCCATTTTGTAAGATCCATCATCTCCTTTATTAAAAGGACTCACACACTCACCACAATACGTTCATTTGTGGTCTGTATGCGGGTCTGCTACTGTACATCGAAAACATTCTACGCCCTCTACTCTTGTGGCGTGATACAGAACAAACCAGATGGCAACATTCTTTTAAGTATGCGAAGGATTGTTCATGTCGACGTGTTCAGTTTCATTTTGTGAGGACATCATTGCAATGATACACTCCTCATTAGCCTAAGAGCACATCTTTGGGCTACATGAGGAGACCAAGGGATCTGAAGCAAATCTATACAAAACAGGGGAAATATGGAAGCTCCACACACACACACACAAACACACACACAAACACACATGAGAGACAGGACTCAAAACCTCAATCCTCAAGGTGTGAGGCAACAGTGCTCCCCGCTGCGCAAAAGATGCTGCCCCATCATGCAATAGTGCTAGACAAAATGGAAACAAGAAGTCATTTTAAAAATATGTTCTTCAGTTTCACCAAACACAGCTTATGCCCTCTTATGGAGTGATGCTTGTCAGAACTTGTCAAAAACCACAGTCCATCTCGAGAGAGAGTCAGCTGTTCCTGCTTGTCCTAATTTGTCACCTGTTTGTCATTATGATTTCCCAGTAACTCTGGACCCAAGTGAGACCAGTATGTGTCACTTACCCTGTTACTGCAAGAATGGCAATACATTGGAATCTTTGGAAAAGCTTTGCTTTTAGTTTTTGTGTACCGCTTCACACCCCCCCCCCCCCACCACACCACACCACCCCACCCCATCCCCCCCCACCACACCGCCCCACCTGCCTGCTCCCCTATTCTGCTAAGTCTGTCCTGAAAAGGGTATTTATTCATTTTTAAAACTTTTCGGAATCCTGTCTGCTCATTTACAGTTTCTCTCAATTCTTCCAACAGATTCTCCAACTAAACTGCATGCCCTTAAAACAATTAAATGCATACACATTCTGATTAATTTGCCAGAAATTACGAATAACATATAGATACAAAATCTCCAACAGAAGGTCCATGTTTTTAGAACGCAGCCATTAATTTCCTTGAGATACTAAGAAGAGATAACTGCAACTTTTTGGTAAGTATAGTACAGGGCTATTCGAATCACGGTCCTCAAAGGCCGAGCACTGCTGGTTTTCCAGCTTTCCTTTACCTTCTAGCCAGGTGAAAAGCCTCTGGCCAATCAGAATCAGTGAACTAATTACCTGGGAGAACTGAAAGCAAGGCCTGGATTTGAAGAGCCCTGGTATAGTATATTACCCACATCACAAAAAAATGTATGCACCATTTAACAACATAAAACAATTAGCCACATTCTTAAGTGCATACGCAATAACGATAAGTAGCTGGAAGACGGGTAATTTTAATTTGATGTTTGAAAAGGTCTGCTCATCTGAGTTATAGTTTATCACATTTGGATATGCAATATTACTGATTGTGGACACCAAGTAATGAATTTCTTAGGCTAATATCCCAAAAATAAAATACAATTTCTTAAAAACTATAAACATCAGGGAATGTTAATAAAACTGACAGCACAGGAAGTGCTATTAGCGAAATTGTTCGCATAGCAATCAGCACTTAGTCACTTGTGAAAGCCTTACAGCCCGAATAAAAAATGAAATGAACACGAGGGAGGAATTGACATAAGAATGAGAGGATGCAGAGTAGGTGAAGGAGGAGAGAGGAAGAGAGGGGTGAGGAATAGGTAGTGTAGAGCAAGCAGAAAAAAAGAGTGAAAGAGGGACAAAGGATTGTGGGAAAACCGAAGACAAAAAGGTGCCTGTCTGGGTTTGGTCTTGTCAGGGTTTAGTGCACCACATTACCCAGAATGCCCTGCTCCCATCTTCCCAATTCTGGAGACTCCCAGCTGTTCCAGCATTTGTAATTACTTTGTGACTGAATTCTGGGCACATATGAATCATTGCCTGCCTCCTTTACACTTACCTGTCCGCTCCAGTCCATGTAAGATTGTCAGTTTGGTTTTCCTCCTGACCCCCGGTGACATAGTCCCTGCCTCACTGACTCCGAACACATTTTTTTTCACTATCTGTCTATTATACTTGGCATCATATATTTTTTTATTGCAATATTCCTCTCCCTTTAAGTGCATATTTACTGAGTTTATTGTACAGCTTTGCACGGTTTGCACTATTTTATTCTACTATTTTATTTCTATTTATTTTATTTTTCTTCATGTATGTTCTGTGTTGTATGTGAATGTATGTTGCACCAATACTGCCAAAACAAATTCCTAGAACGTGCAGTTGTACCTGCCCAACAAAGTGAATTCTGATTCTGATTTGAGTGATGCAGTGCGTTTGATCTCTGGGTACTGGTCTTGTTTCTGTCTCTCGAATTTTGATTTGGATTTATTTGCTGTGCCACCGGTCCTTTTTTCCAGCTCCTGACTCTGATTTTTTTTGCCCCACCTGTACCTTTGCCTATCTGCCTACCCACGTCTGGACCTTGTAGCGACTGAAGCTGAATCCGTCTAATAAAGCGATAACTTCATCCTTGCATGGAGTTTGCCTTGTCTGTGTCAGTGCTATGCCATGTCCTACATGATAAAAATGCCTCACCTGTTAGGGAGCCCAGACTGCTGAACGGTGTTCAACTTTAAAGCGCCAACTTTCTGCACTTCCTCGTCAGTCTTTTTGGAGGATTTTGGAGTTGGGTGGTTGTGCAACAGATTATGAACATATTAGAAAAAAGGGGAAGACAGAGGAAATGGGCAGACAAGATTAGCATTAACATTGGTGCTACAATTTTACCGAAACAGATAGTGGCCCACAATGATGGTTGCCCACAGTTTTACACATCCTCCATCCCAAGTTTGTGATGTCCAATTCCACCATTCAGCACTAATATGTGGGTGGCTTGAACATTTTTTTGATAGTGTCCTTGCAACCCTGTTCTCTCCTTCTAGGTAGCTGGTGGCATACATTGGGTGTGACCACTGCCCCTCTTCCAAGAGACGTTGGCGCATAGCTGGTGCCTCCATGCAGCCCAAAGGGCAGAAATGTGTCCCCCCTGTGACCACTAGGGACTCTAAATAAAGTCTTCATCTGAGCATCCAGGGACAGAGGTCACTGCTGGTACTCCTCTGTGTGCTCCGAGGTGGAAATATCGAACAGAGACACCTCGTTCAGCTCCCTCAAGTCAATATGAAATCAGATCGTACCATCATGACAATAGGTTTAGTCTAGGGCAGGGGCGGCCAATCTTATCCAGAAAAGCCATAGTGCATGCGGGTTTTCTCTGAAAATCCTTAATTAGATTACTAATTAGAGGACTGATTGGCTTAAGAGTCCTCACACCTGGGTTTGAGCAGCTGACTTAAAGGTTATCCTAAAAACCTGCATGCACACTGGTCCTTTGCAGATAAGATTGGGCAGCCTGGTTCTACGGGATCCATCTCTCCTCAATCAGTTCCAGCTACAACATCCTCTGGACCTCTTCCTCGATTGCCTTCTAGCTCCAGGAACTCAGTAGAGCCACTGCCGGACAATTACCCTGGAGGGTTCCGGATTATCCCCAGATGGGGCTCATTTGTTGCATCAGGGCAGCTGTCTGCTTGGCCACATACTTAGGCCAGTCTTTCATTTTCTGGTGATCTTCGGCAGGATGAAAAGACAAGAGAAAACAGAATAATTCACAGAAGGGACTGAATAGGACTTGCAGCTTGTATTTGCATCCTGTTGGGCTGCAGGAATAGAGACACAAAGGCTGACTGGCGCCAACTACTGGCCTGAACCCAGCAAACCACACAAGCCCTTGCTGCTTCTCCCTTTTTCAGCCTCCCTGATCCTGAAGCCTTCCTGGGGTGGGACAAGCTTCCATGCTTCTGTTCCTACGGCCAGTCACATCACGAAACTGGATTTCATCACATATACTTAGTTCTTTTCTTCGTGTTTTAAAAGAATTTTTATATTTTATTTTAATTGACAAAGACTGCTGTGTGAGCTTCTGAGTCTCCTGGTAAGGGTGAACTGGAAGTTGTGCATTTGTGTAGATGAGGTTGTCCCTGGTTTATGACAACCAGGTGTTGCACTGGAACCTTTTACAGCAAATGTGAGTCCAATGGGATGAAGTTCTATTTCATATCGGTGGCCAAGATTTTTTTGGGGTAGAGTTGAAAGAGTTTAATTACTTCTGGGACTCGTCTGCAAGCAATGGAAAAGGCATGAAATCTGTTGATGGATACAGCTTCCTGTCTAGTGCGGGCAATATTTCGGTTAGTGGTATTGGGGTGACAGCATGGCACACGAACCAAACAACAATTTATAGGTTAGTTTACAGTCACATTCTCACCGAAGGTCATCAGCCTAAATGGCTGAAATATCACTAACAGATGGCATTAGGTTTCTACAGCTACTGGGCTAACTCTATGATTATAGCCTAATAATACACAATTTGGGATTTGCAAGTCAATTTGCAGTTAGATACACTTTATTATACAGATATCTATGTCTAGGACTATTATTTCCCTGCTCCTCACTCAGTGTCAGAAAGCGTAAATACTACTGCGCACGCTACCTGCACAAATGCTTACACATACCATGCTCTTGTGACTTTTCACTGAATTAAGCTGTTTTCAGTATATTTAATCCATATTCATGCATATTTAATTTCTTTCCACTTTATCAAAAAATCAAATATTATACCATTTTAATTATTCATGGATGAAGCTCTATTTCATTTAAAATTAAGCTGAGATTTCAAAAATATGAAGGCCTGTCTAGTTAATCAAATGTCATACCATTACAAACCTTAGTGGGGTGGAAAAAGAAAAAAAAAACACTAATCTGTGTCAGACCAAGACATCCTTGAACTTACAAAGAGAACACACACACACACACACACACACACACACACACGCATCACAAACCTATTTGTGTAAAACATAAATACAGCTTTAAAAGACCATACGGCAGGCCAAACATCAATTTCCATGCATGATAATTTTATGGACACATTAACACGTTATGTACAGGGCAACAAGTCTAGTACTGTATATTGCATTAAAAATTGAGTTTGTGCATTATTTATGCAATGTTTTATGAATGCATTTAAAATGCATTACATTTAAAATGCATTACAAAGTACAAGTGATGTACGATGCATGACGTGGCATAGCCAAAGCAATATTCATTTTATTGTTCAGAGAATATGTATATTATTTATTAATTCTACAATCAATGTAATCAAAGTCGCTGTGGTATTATATTCCTCCTGAATCTCATTATATGAATATCATTTTGTTTACTACCCTTACAAGTTACCCCACAAACATAGAGGCCTAATTTATATGCCTCCGTAATTGCATTATAAGTGTCACGGCAGGAAGCCACAACTGCGCAGTGCCTCTTTGAAATGCAAAACTCGTATTCTTTAATGTGCCGGGGGTTTGGGGTTTTGGCATTATACAATTACCATCTAAGTAATTTTTGTAACTAAAGTAAATGTAATACATATGAAACAAGAGGTTTACTGATGCTGGAGCTTATCCATCTGAATAGACGATGTTCTGTGATTCACACCTTTAAATCACAGGAGATGTGCCGTGGGTGTATGTTATGGTACGTTCCCTAACCCTGTTTTAAATTCATGAACATAAAGATAATAAAAGTGCAATGTGCAATTTAAGTTGCTGACCCCGTGGAATGAACCTTCAACTGGGATTAGCTAAAGTTTTCTACATGGAACAGCAGTGGCTTGCTGAATTAATGGACTGTAAATTAACTTGAGTTCCAAAATGAGTTAGTTTTTTAAAATTCCATGCTGATCTCCATCTCAGTGTCAGTCCATGGTGAAATATGTGTGCGGTGTTCATTGCTATTCAATTCTCTAGCTGAGTCATTGCAGTCTTATCTTCATAAACAGTGTCTGTGAAATGGAATAACAGAAAACAGAAAAAAAACCTGAAAAAAATCATTTGACCTTTACAAAACTACAAAATTAATAAATTACTTATTTTCTAATACCACTATATTCAAACACATAATTATACTCATCAAATTCATGTTTATCTGTATTTGGAAGTTATGCCCTTCACTTTGCAATCATAAGTAGTAGATAGTAGAAAAAAAGAATTCTCTCATTAAGATGTCTTTAGCACATTGTCTTAGCTAAGCAAAATTTCAGTGACATACTGTAAACACTGTTTTATCCCATGAAGTTGCAAACAGGTTTTATCCATCCTGCTGGTGCTGATATGTGTCTTCATGGATGTCCATCATGCCAGTGTGTCAATGGTAACCCATCATTTCCTCCCTCCCCTCCATGTCTGGGTGCCCAGGCCTGTGACCTCAAATAACACCTCAGCACAGACCAACCCAACAATCAGCTTCCCATCCATGGCTTTCCTACATGCGGATGGGCAGATTACTGCGATTCCATTCAAACCGTACTTCTCAAAACACCTACGCTCATTTCTCCCTTCTGTAGAGTTACATGCCCAAGGGAGGCTGGACAGCCAGGTGACCATTGACCCCAAGATGTTTTTTTCCACTTATAACTACAATAAGAGTTTTTGTTTCCTTACCCTAGTTGTTTCCTGGCTTTTATTTTCACTCAGCCTTTTATTGCTGTAAAACACTGACATGCCAGGTAATCCGCAATGTGCTTCTTGTAGATCTTTGTGAAACACTTTGGGGATATGTCTTTTGATTAAAACTATAACGAAGCATTTAAAGAATTAAATTTAATTGGACAATAGTTAGTTGAAAAATGGTTCTTGAAATGGAATTACTGTTTTTTTTTTTTTTCAAGTTTTGTTTTCCAGAAAATTGAAAATTATGGTTTGAGAAAATCTATTCAGTATCAGATCTATATATAGAATAAATGCAGGCAATGAATTCACATAAAACTTAACCGTGCATGAATTGACCTTCAAGCAACTTTCATTTTTTTTTTAAATTGACTCTTCATGTATTATCTGCAGTATATATGGGCCTGTTAAATGAAAATCTCAAATATTTCAAAATGTTTTTTTTTGCACTGTTTATTGTCAATATGAACATAGCTGTTAATGCGTTTTTGTTGAATACCGCTCTCTAGTGGATTTGGACAATGGTCAAGCAACCAGAGAAAGTAAGAATTCAGTGGTATTCTCTCCGTTGTTATTCATGCTGTTTCTAAAGTCAATGTGGCAGCCAGCAAAATAAATAAAAATAAACATATAGCTGCATGCGACGTCCCATTGTACTGCGGTGCTTTTCCTGTGTGCTGAAACATGTCCGTCTGTGGAGAGAGTACAGTCTCCTGCTCCTCCTGGTTTTTGGACATTGCAGAGCAGAACTGCTGGAAAATGAGCCACGCCCAGCTGTGCCCCTCTTAACGCACCTGTCATTTGTCTCAGGAGGTGCTGCAAGGCAGGAGTGAGCATGCATGAGCACACCAGGGAAAAAGAAAATCAGCCCTCAAAAACAGCCGCAAATGAAATATCTGAAAGACTTCAGCCTAAGAGGTTTCTTTGTATTTTTATTTGCTCCTTTTGAATGTACATTGCTGCTTTTCATACTGCAAACATAGAGAACTGATTTTGAAGCTCTTCTCATTTTCTTTCCCTGTTTCCACGTTAGTTGAGTAACACCACGGTCTGTGGATGGTGCTATCAGCCTCCTACCTACCTGCCAGTGCAGTTTTATTTGCATAGAGGAAAAGTGATCATGAGGACTGAAGTGCCTAAGCAGCTCCAAATGAACCGAAATGGCTATTGAATCCCTATAAGGACCAGTCACTTCTGTACTGTAGCAGATAACTGCAGACTTATCAAGTATTGTCGGCCTATGCATATTTTTGAGCTGGTTTTATTCTTTCAAACCTCAATAAACATCTCAATAACACCTGCTTTTATATCACTATTGCGATATTTAATATTTTCTATGATGATGGTTAGACACTAGGCTAAACAAACTAGCTGTGAAACCAGATTGATATGCGCTTGGACCTCACCTGTCCTGAAGCTAGTGGGCTGCAGAAACACAGGCCTGCATTGGAGCTTGTTAATTGATTTATTGACTAACATGACAAGTGGCCTGCCCTCTCCAATTGCATGGCTGTTCAATCAAAGGTGCACTCAGTTCAGTGGCATCAATATGCAGACGCCGTCTGTCTCGGTTTGTGAGCACCTTTTACGTGCCGTGCTGCGCTCTTCTAAACCGTCCTGCAGCTATCATTTGTCTTTCTCTTGCTTTAACACCTGAGCGAGTTTCTGCATTTGTGCTCCATCTCCCCACTTCCCTTGTAATGACGTTATGTTAAAAGGGCCGTCGTCCTCGTTCTCAGCCGCACTCAGACATATGTCTGATCCCTCCCACTGAATCTGAACCGTTTCTTAGCTGCTTATTCATCATTATCTGTGGTTTTACATACAATCTGAGTTTTCACCTGCTCTGACGTGAATTGCTGCAGCTGTAAACATTTGTCAGAGCCTCATAAACCTTTTTAGGGCCTGACCCAACATGGCATTGACGTGACCTTTTTTGGAGCATATGCCCAAATTACTTCCTGCGCCCCTGACAGAATCTACTGGTGGCTGCATGCATGATTCACAACATACACATCAGTCAAAAAATATCAGGGACTCTCCCATTACTTTACATAATCGGCGTTCCTAATTTTCAGGTAGACTAACAGAGCAAAATTTATAAACTATAATAAAATGGAACATGCAATCCAGAAGTTACAAAAGGAAAGGATTGGAGCATAATAAATCAAACATATTTTCTTCTAATCAAGGAAATTGTGGTGGAATTCTAATAAAATATATAATATTTACAGCTTGCATTTAACAGTGCAATGATATGGTGGGAGTATTATATCATTAAAATGTTATATAATTGGAAGGCTTCTGATTGCTGTGCCATGTGTTTACAGACAGAAATCGGAAAGCCTTTTGCCAATTACTGCTTTGACCACAGCAGAAACATATACTATAGGAAGACGACTATAAAAAGTGGGACGTTGTGGGTCTATGCTTCACTATAAGGTTTCACCAATGCAGAGACTCCCATGAAGTATAAGATTCATTTGTCTTAAAACTATAACAATAAGTGCTGACTGATAGAAGTCCAATGAGAGGTTGTCCATTGGGTGTTTGGTGCTCACACTGATTAAAGCAGCATTCAAGATTATGGGATGTTTGAATGAAGCTTAATGTCATGTATCTTAGTTTAGGCTTTAATGAATCATACAGCAATGCCTAGTTTTGACTCGATTTCAGTAACTGTACATTTTTTTTAGAATCAGTGGCCACTGAATTAAAAATACTTGTGCAAACTGAAAATGACTATAAGTCTGGGAATCAGGAATGTGAAGGGGGCCTTGGCTGAATGTCAGGACCCCTCCCATTAGGACATTAATATTATGAACTGAAGGTGTAGATGTGTTGGAGGTTTTATAGTTTACACAGTCGTTGCATGACAACGCTGTGTGGTGGGGTATTTTGATGCGGCCTTGCTGTGTTTGATTGATTGCATAGAGAAGGTCTACACACTTCCTGCATAACAAGTTCAGCGCTGATGAACGCCGGATCCATCATAGGACTGACATTGACCCCTGTGGAGGGTAAGGAGAGGATGGTGGCAAAATTGGAGAACATGGCAATAATTCTGCCCATTGCCTCCATGGGGCTCTGTCTGGCAGCACCTTTAATCACTGGCACATTCATCCATGGTGTGTGAAGCACTAGTGAGGGTCTTCTCTGCCTGCGGACTTGAGATGGTTGCCATTGTTCCCATCATCACCTCAGCCATAACATGCAGCATTTCATAAACTCCATCTTACAGATTAGCGCACGACTATGCACATGACATGCATAGCATTACCTTGTTATAGCAGGTTTTATACCTGTGTTTCATATCATATATAATAGATAAAGGTTGGAGATTCCATATGCAGGTCCTGGGAGATCCTGAGTTTGAATAAAGCTAAAAAGGTTTTTCAATCTATAGAAGCCCGTTGTTTGATTTATTTATTTTTTTGGCTTGTTTTTTTTCTGAGTACTTCATTCGAAAATGTCCATTTTTGAGTTTCCATTATTCAAATTATTTAACTCAGAGGGCACATACTTATATGATCCCTGTATTTTTTAGTGTTATGCTAGAAGGTTCATCCATTAACAGCACTTATAACCAGTATAGGGTAGCAGTGAGTCTGGAGACTATCCCAGGAAACCCAGAGCACAGGCCAACAACAAAACACTGACAGCAAAAAAATTAGACAGAAAACAACTGAAGATTTAGCCCCAAAATTCTCTTTATACAGGGTGCTTAATGAAGTAATTTATGGGACGTCAATCTTTTTCTTTCCTCTTTCACATTTAATAACATGTTAGAAAAAGAATGAGAATACACAGCCTATTTAATTTGTTCCAATTGTCATCATGCTTGAGTATCAAACGCTTTCTGTATCAAAAGTCAAAAGTGTGCTTCACGTTCATTTATTGCGTAGCTTTGCAAACTCGCTCGCTTGCCTGAATCCAGCCATCTGACCCTCTAAAATCCTAACAATGCAATTAGTTCAAATGGGGCCAGCTGGGTTGCATTAATTCTGTTACCTGTGGGCGCAGGGGGCTGGTGATCAATTGCCATGGAAACAGAAAAGATCGCATAAACCCAGCTTCACACTGACAAACACTTCTTTGCCTCTCTGCTAAGAACAAGGAGATACTGATGTCTGTTGATCTGGCCAGCTCCACATTTATAAGTTAAAAAAGGGCTAATTTCAGATTGATTTTAATCACAGTTTTGCACTGTTTTCTACCTCAAATCTATTTAATGTAGACACTTAGAACAGTAATTATATGAACGATGCACATTCAGTTGTTTTAATGTTCAAAAAGGAAAATGACCTGTAAATCTAATATAAAAAAGACTTTATTAACTTTCTAGCTAGGTGCTATGGGTCGTGTATATATGATCTAGTACATTCTGCCTAACCTGTCCTGAGGTGCAGATCTGAACCTATTTCTTACGCTTTCACTGTGACAGTGATCAAGTGTGGCTATGCTAGACATTTCCAGTGATTGAGGAGTGCACCATGACAATTCCTCATGTTACCATAGTGTGTATAGATGAAAAGATGTTTTCTGCCAAATCTTTCCTGATAATTTCTATTGTGAAATCCTGCCTTGTTATCACTGGCATGTATACTAAGAGTGTATATATATATCTTTTTATACTTTTACAAAAAAATTGATCAGTATAAAATATTTAGGCATGCACATGTTTGTATTCATATCTTTGTGGGGACTGTCCATTAATTTCTATGGAGAAAACCCTAATCCCAACTAGACACCCCTAACCTATACCGAGTCCTCACCCTAACCATAAGTAACCAAATAATAATAATCATCATAATCATCATAATAATAAATAAGACTGTTGGCATTTTTAGTTTTATCTTTATGAAATTGAGCTTCTCCTTGTGGAGGAGGAAAAAAGTCTCTTACAAGGTCAACATAACAGGTTTTTATCAAATTGTGGGGACATTTCACAATGTAATATATACATGACCACACACAGACATACACAATCAATTTTGTCACGTACTTGGAAGGATGGAGGCAAAGGCAGGTGTCGGGGAAAATGGAAGGGGTTTTATTTAACAAAATGCTATACAAAAGGGCAAAGAAACTATACCGCGAGGAGTCAAAACAGGGCTGGGAGAATGGGGGGCAACACAGGGCACTGGGTAACCAAAGGGGTAGCTCAGGTAGGGAGCAGGATCTCACACACACAACAATACAATGACCGGACTGGAGCTCAGGATGAGGAGGCACTATATCAGGGGTGGGCAATCTTATCCGCAAAGGGCCGGTGTGTGTATGCAGGTTTTTGGGATAACTTTTAGGTCAGCTGTTCAAACCCAGGTGTGAGGACTCTTCAGCCAATCAGTCCTCTAATTAGTGACCTAATTAGGGAGTTGCAGCGAAAACCTGCATACACACCGGCCCTTTGCGGATAAGATTGCCCACCCCAGCACTATATACACCATAGATGAGGAGAAGATGAGAGGCACCTGGGATCATCCACACGAGGGCTGAAACGAGAGGCACCTGGGATCATCCACACGAGGGCTGAAACGAGAGGCACCTGGGATCATCCACACGAGGGCTGAAACGAGAGGCACCTGGGATCATCCACACGAGGGCTGAAACGAGAGGCACCTGGGATCATCCACACGAGGGCTGAAACGAGAGGCACCTGGGATCATCCACACGAGGGCTGAAACGAGAGGCACCTGGGATCATCCACACGAGGGCTGAAACGAGAGGCACCTGGGATCATCCACACGAGGGCTGAAACGAGGGGCACCTGGGATCATCCACACGAGGGCTGAAACGAGAGGCAGGGTTCGACGAGGAACAGGTGTGGCTCGTTAGCGCCACACCATGGAGAACACAGGGAAAGAAGGCGTGCGGGGCATGACACAATCACAGTTAGCCTAGCTGCATCTCTTTGGATGGCTGGAGGAACCCAGGATATATGGAGAAAACAAACATCAGTAAAACATGCACAAAACTCCGCACAAACAGAGTGGAATTGTGATTTGAACCAGAAACCTGTAAATATGAGGCAATGTTGCGATTGTGACACCAAGTCTGCGAGCTGCACACGCTGCGAGGCTGCGAGGATTGCTGGGATTGCTGCGAGAGAGTGGTGTTGAGCTGCAGCGATTGTTTGGGATTGTTTTTTTTGGAGTGTTTTGAGTGTTTGTGTGCTTTACCTGTTTACGTGGGTGGCTGTTTATTTCTATTTATTGTTCTTATTTCGGTCAGCGTGAGTGCTTGTCTGTCCTGTCTGTTAATCAACAGCGCGATTATTACCGACGGAGAGCTGCGGGTGTCGCGTGCGCGGCGTTTTTCTGTCCGCGTTTAAACTCCGTAACGAACACCCGCGGGGCGATTATAACTAACAACATCTAACGTCGGTATCGCTACCAAGCGTCGGAAAAGGACAGTTGCTCCTGAGCTTTGCTCGGTCGCCAGTCGGGGCCGGGAGGACATTTTCCACTTTTTTCCCGCTCCGGCAGTAGCCTGCTGTGAGGGGGTTTTTGTGGTTTTTCGACCTCCCAAGAGCAACTTCGATTTCGCCTTGTTTTTAGTTCATACTTGGTTCAGGCAGAAGTTCTTCTGGTAAGTAGTAGTAAGTTTATCAGGTTTAAAATTTTTAATAAAATAATAATTAAGTTCCGTTTTAACACAAGTAATAACTTATTTTAGTGTACTCCGCACGTTACTGCATTTATTGTTACGCAAATTAATCTTTATAGTTAAATACACTATATAAATTTACTGGGCTGGGAGTACGGGGTCATAGTGAGTTAGTTAATTATGGGGCCAGCTCAGTGTTGCGTTTGCAAGATGTTTGCCCTTCTGGACGTTAGTGTCCAGTCGGACTTCATCTGCGAGCGATGTAAGCTAGTGGACTCACTCATGGTCAAGGTTCGCGACCTTGAGGAGCAACTGGCTCGCATCCAATGCAACAGTGAGTTAGATGAGCTAGTTGATACGCCGTTTAGGGAGACGGTGTGTACGCCACTAACGGGGGGGAGGGAGAATGAAGAGCAGAGAGGTCGAGAGAGCTGGGTGACCGTAGGTCGTAGACGCAGGAAAAGGCGTACACACGTTACAGAGGCGGCATCACCTGAGGTGTCTGTGTCTAACAGGTTTCAGGTGCTTCCAGCTTTAGAGCCGGAAGGGACTGGGGAAGCAGGTGGGCCCTTGGGCACTGAGGAGCCCCCTCCCCCCAGAAAGAGGGAGGTTGTGGTAGTGGGGGATTCAATTATTAGGGGAGTAGACAGTTATGTGTGCACGCGTGATAGAGGGTCCCGTACGGTGTCTTGCCTGCCTGGTGCCCAGGTAGGAGACCTTCCAGATCGTGTGGACAAGCTTTTGGCCCCAGCTGGGGTGGATCCAGTTGTCGTGGTGCATGTTGGCACCAACGACATAGGCAAGGGTAGAAGGGCTGTTCTGCAGGATAAATTTATAGAAGTCGCCAATAAGCTTAGAAGCAGAACGTCCATGGTGGTATTTTCCGAAATACTCCCCGTGCCACGCGCAAGTGAGGCTAAGTTAGCTGAGATAAGGAGATTAAATGCGTGGCTAAAAGGATGGTGTAGGAAAGAGGGGTTTAGGTTTATGGGGCACTGGAGGACCTTCTGGAACAGGTGGGACCTGTTCAAGCCGGATGGGTTGCATCTGAACCGGAGGGGAACCAGTGTACTGGGAAGGCGTATTTGTAGAGTAGTTGAGGAATGTTTAAACTAGGGACTGGGGGGGCAGGGAGGTTAGTTAAGTATGTAACTGGGGGGAAACGGAAAGCCCAAAAAAATCATATTATAAGTAGGCACTGTAATAAGCCTACCCTTTGTTGTCTGTATTTAAACGCCAGGAGTATTAGGAATAAAATTCATGATTTAGAGGCTCTTATCTCATTGGACTCTTATGATATTATAGCAATAACTGAAACGTGGTTGAGTGATAAGGATGGACAAGAATATAATATGGATGGTTACACATTGTTCCGTAAAGACCGTATAGGTAAGAAGGGAGGTGGTGTTGCAGTATATGTAAAGGAAATCTTGCAGGCAAGGGAGCTTACTGATATAAGTAAAAGTACGGAAGCTATATGGGTAAAATTAGATGCTACAAACTCAAATAGCCTAATTGTCGGTGTTTGTTACAGAGCACCCAATGTAGCTGCTGAGGAAAGCAGATTGTTATACAGTGATATTAGGATTATGAGCAATAAAAATGATGTGGTAGTTATGGGTGATTTTAATCTACCGGGGATACAGTGGGACATTGTTGCTGGCTCTTCTGAAAATGAACTTGAGATGGTGGAATTAGTACAGGATTGTTTTTTTACTCAGTTTGTTAACACCCCTACCAGGGGAGATGCCATTCTTGATCTTGTTTTGTCTAATAACCAGGACAGGATTGGTAAATTAGATGTTTTAGAACCACTTGACAGTAGCGATCATAACATGGTTAAATTTGAGGTTAAGTTTAGTGCCCGAAGAGCAAAGTCCAAATCAAAAATATATAATGTTAGGAAGGCTAACTTCAATTGTATGAGATTAAAACTAGAAACCGTGAACTGGATGGAGTTAAATAACAAAACTGTTGAAGAGGCATGGGAATTTTTTAAAAGCACATTATTGCAAGTACAAGAGGACTTCATACCTGTTTCTAGCAAGAATAAATCTAGGAAATTGCAACCTAGGTGGTTTAATAGGGACATAAAGTATAAAGTAAGGAGGAAAAGGGCTTTGTTCCAGAGATGGAAAATAACTGATGATGACATAATAAAGCAAGAGTATCTAAATCTACAGGCTGAATTAAAAAATGACATTAGACGAGCTAAAAGGAATGTCGAAAGGAAGATCGCATTGGAGGCTAAGGATGACGTTAAAAGTTTCTTCCAGTATTTTAACTCTAAAAGAGCTCTAAAAGCTGAAATTACTAATCTGCAGGATAGTAAGGGTCTTATAATTGAAAACGACATTGACATAGTAAATGAGTTCAATGATAGTTTTGCACGGGTATTCACTGTCGAGGACACTAGTAACTTACCAGTTCTTATTACTAATTCAACATCGTCTATAACTAATATATATATAACTGAAGCTGATGTTTTGCAAAGCCTAGCTAAGCTCAAAATAAATAAATCACAGGGCCCTGATGGCATCTTACCTATAGTGTTAAAAGAGATGAGGGATATTATTTGCCGACCCTTAACATTACTGTTTCAAAAATCCTTATCTGAAGGTGTGGTACCTTCTGATTGGAAGCATGCCAACATAACGCCCATTTTCAAAAAAGGGGATAGAAGTAATTTGTCAAACTATAGGCCAATCAGTCTAACTTGTATAACTGGTAAAGTTATGGAGGCTATAATCAAAGAGAAAATGGTAGATTACCTGGACTCAAATAACATTTTGAGGGATAGCCAGCATGGATTTAGGAGAGGTAGATCCTGTTTAACAAATCTGTTGGAGTTTTTTGAGGAAGCTACTCAGGAAGTTGATGATAAGAAGGCCTATGATGTCATCTATTTAGATTTCCAAAAGGCTTTTGATGTTGTTCCCCACAAGAGGCTCTCACTTAAACTCAAAGCGACAGGTATTTTAGGAACTGTAGCGACTTGGATTGATAACTGGTTAACGGATAGGAAGCAGCGAGTAGTTATAAGAGGCTCGATGTCACAGTGGGCCTGCGTTCATAGTGGGGTACCGCAGGGTTCAATTTTAGGACCACTTTTGTTCCTAATTTACATAAATGATATAGACACCAATATATACAGTAAACTGGTGAAATTTGCAGATGACACCAAGGTGGGTGGTGTAGCAGATACTGAACTAGCGGCTCAGCAGCTACAGCGGGATCTTAATTTAATTAGTGACTGGGCTGACACCTGGCAGATGAAATTTAACATAGACAAATGTAAGGTACTCCATGTAGGGAGCAGAAATATAAAGTACAGGTATTTTATGGGACCTACTGAAATAAAGGTAGCTGATTATGAGAAAGACCTTGGTGTGTATGTTGATGCTTCCATGTCTCATTCTCGCCAGTGTGGGGAAGCAATAAAAAAGGCCAATAGGATGTTGGGGTACATCTCCAGGTGTGTGGAGTTTAAGTCAAGGGAGGTAATGCTAAGATTATACAATTCCTTGGTGAGACCTCACCTAGAATATTGTGTACAGGTTTGGTCACCATATCTTAAAAAGGACATAGCGGCCTTAGAAAAGGTGCAGCGTAGGGCCACAAGAATGATTCCTGGTCTTAGAGGAATGTCATACGAGGAAAGGTTATTTGAGCTAAATCTGTTCAGCCTCAAGCAAAGGAGACTGAGGGGGGACATGATCCAGGTCTATAAGATTCTAACAGGTTTGGATGCTGTTCAACCGAATAGTTACTTCAGCATTAGTTCAAATACAAGAACTCGTGGCCATAGGTGGAAATTAGCGGGAGAACATTTCAAACTGGATTTAAGGAAGCACTTCTTTACACAGCGTGTAGTCAGAGTATGGAATAGTCTTCCTGATAACGTAGTGCAAGCTGAATCCTTGGGTTCCTTTAAATCAGAGCTAGATAAGATTTTAACAACTCTGAGCTATTAGTTAAGTTCTCCCCAAGCGAGCTCGATGGGCCGAATGGCCTCCTCTCGTTTGTATAGTTCTTATGTTCTTATGTTCTTAAGTCACCCCAGGTGATATAGCCAGAAACTCATAAAACAAATTTAATAGTATCTATTTTCGCCTTGGTACAATCTCCTTTTGCAAGTCTTACTAAATCATACCGTCAGTATGTTTATCTTGTAGTTTTACGACATTTGAACGTCATAATTGGTTATTAAAAAATTAAGACATTAATAATAAATGCACAGTCTGTTCACAATTAGCGGTTTACCACGTTGCCAGCAGAAATAGTCTCTGCGCCTGTGGCATCATTAATTATGGTTCCCATAATGTGCGACTGTGGAATTTCAGTCACAGGTCTTAAGCAGTCTCAGGCTGAATAGGAAGGAAATGCACATGAAAAAAAAAAAGCCAAAAAATGCTAATTTGTCCCTTTTCATTTTTATGCTGATGCATAAACGGTCCAACGTGTCTTTAAATGGAAAGTCAGTTTGGCATTGCCTTCCTTTCAGGGAAAAAGAAAATTTCATGCTTTAGGTTGTTATCTCTACAAATGACTAGCTGGCCTTATACTTTTCAGATTGTACTTTGAACACTCTGAGGGCATTTTCTTGACTTTCCGCTGCTTTTTTTAAAGCAGGTAAAGGTTCAGTTCTGCCTTGGCTTGACAAGCTGCTTCATCCTCAGGAGATCTTGACATGATATTAAGCTATAGTTACAAGCCAATCCTTGAATGTGGAACCCATGGGAAATCTTTCAGATCAGGAACACAGCGTTTTACTGCAGGAGCCAGGTGTCTGCGCCAGTGAGCCAAACAACAATACGATATATTTAGTATCGAAAATGGATACAAACTACCATTACTTGCCACCAGGGACTATATTGTGAGATGAAAAATCTACCTTTGTTAGCCCTGGTGAATGTTAATTTGCTGACAGGATGAGAAATGGTCCCATGCTGACAGGTGTGAGCGGAGCCAGGTGCCTCTCATGATCAAGGCTCAGAATCTATGTCTCTTCTCTCACAGCGAGAGCTGGTGAAACAGCTGCAGCAACCTCGTGCAGGGAAACCTAAGATCTTTTAATTAGGAGTAGTAGTGTCATTAATTACCTTTTGGAATGATTTGCCACACACTCATTTCTTCATTTCAGTGTGAGCTTCCTGTTGCCTTTAAATTCCCAGCCTGTCATTTCTTACAGCAATTTACTCTTCCTTTGAAAGAGACTCTACATTGCAATTTAATCAACTTCTACCATCTTTGATCTCCCCATCTTGAACATGGCCATTTGTAAATGATGACAGTGCTAGATGCTGAAATTTCTATTGAGGACAATATTTTGTAATGCATCCATGAGCACAGATAGTCAGCACAGGGTACAAGGCAGGGGAACATTCTGGATGGCATGCCAGTTCATCCCAGGATACATACACATTTATTTTGGTGTTAAGGGCCTTGCTTAAGGTGATATGGATACTCTGTCGGCCATTAGATATGAGCCCATGACCTCCTGGCATGGGAAGGGATTACTGACCCACAGAGATACATAGCACCCGATTCACATAGTATGGCCAATTATGAGACACCATTTTGCCTCGCTACAGGTCATGGGACTGTAGATGGGAACCAGCAGGCCACTCATGGAAACGCCATGGATACCTACCTCATTCAGAAGTACTTGGATTAGCACTTCCAGGATTATACTCTTATTATTTAAAAAAAATGTACAACATTAACACATATAACATTAACAAAGCTAACAATTCAGGCTTTCATAGGCAAGCTGATTAGTTAATGGGTAAGTTGGTGATAGCAGAGTATACCTGGAAAATTACTGTATCTCTGCTCTGCTGGCAGATAGATGCCACAGACATACTAAAGCATCAGTCGTTTATTTTATTTATTAGCAGTAACACCACCACACTGATATTCAGTATTTAGTAGTGTATTTTGTTTTCCTTTTGTTATATAAGCCTTCCTTAATAAAAAAGAATACTTAGTTTAATTTATGTAGTATTGTATCTGATCTTTATTAAATACTTTAATAATTAGAAAAAAAAACACTTACAATTTAAGACTTTACTATGCCAGAATTAGTATTAGTGTGCTTATTTAAGTGATGCCCTAAACCAAACTCTAAATTGCTGTGAGTTTAGAATGATATGATTACACTGACTAGGCGGGAGAACATTTATAGCCTTTCAAGTAGCAGCTCTGAGGGTGAAGGTGACATTCACCCTGCGGAGCCTCTGTGGACACCATGATGGATGGACATCCGGAAGATTACCTGTAGCCAATGATATGCATACTGAAGCTCAGTATGTTTCCTGGCTTCCTCCAAAAAAAACCCTAGGAATTCCTTTTTTCAAAGCTTTGCTTGATATAGGAAAGTGTTGTTTTCATTTCAGTGGTTAGGTGGCGTTTATTGTTTGCTGTGTCTTTTAATTGTCACAATTCACTGCAAGTCATCGTTTGAAATGATACAAAGCTAGACAAGATTGTAATGTAGATTGATAGCATTAAGTACTATGAAGCTGATATAATTACTATGTGATCGCAAACATACATTTCCACAAAAAAAAAAAAAAACTGATAGGTGAAAAATATTGATTACCTGTCATGTAGCACGGGGCACAGACTGGGGATACAGGAGCAGGAGTCAAGGAGTCGGGTGAACATGGGGTTTAATTTGGGAAAATACGCTCAGGAACATACAAAGACTTCACAACATCAATGACTGGACTGGGGAAACATACTCGAATGTGGACTTAAATACACAGGACTAATTAGACACAAATAGAAACAGCTGATAACACAGGGATTCCACACGAGGTAGCGAGGGGGGCGTAGCACACAGGAAGATCGGCACGAGCAGGGCATGACAGAGCTCCCCCACAATGGTGCGCACTCTGGGCGTGCCTAAAGGGACAGAAGAGACAAGACCGGGGACACGACAGCACCTAGGGAAACAAAAGCAAGAAACATGAATGGGCCAATGGAAACAGGACCGACACACAGAACAGGCACAAAGAGAACAACCACGACAACAAATGGCAAACCACGGGGAAGGGAGACAGACACAGAGGCATCAAAGACAAAAACACAGAACTCAAGTACACCAAGGAGGGGGACAACGAAGGTACAACACCAGGGGGCACACTGACTAAATGAGGACAGGGACCAGGCGGGAACAAGGGAGAACCAATGAATGGGGAGGGAATACAGGGAAACCACCCACAGGGGTGATCACAGCAGGGGGCAAGGAGGCAAAGGGCGAGGGGAACCAGGGAGCTTGAGGGAACCCCGGCGGGCAGAAGGCGGGAGCAGCAGGGACCACAGGCGACCGCTAGGCTGGAGCCAGAGAGACCCTCGGTGACCGCGAGGAAGGAGGCAGAAGGGACATCGAAGGGGGTGAGGAGGAAGGCGGAGGGACTGCTGGAGGAGGCGAGTAGGGAGCAGAAGTTGCGGCAGGTGACAGCGAAGCCACAGCCGGCAAAGGCGCAGGCGACCGATCAGGTGGAGGAACCGCAGGTGACCAATGAGGTGTTGGAGGTGGGACCACAGGCCCCGACAAGTCAGCACAGGGGGAACTGTAGGCAACCGCAGGTGAGCCGGGGGTAGGGCGGGTGGGACCTGACCCTGGCGCAGGTATTATCTCCCTCTGCGGGACACCGAGAGACAGGGTCCTAGCCAGGATCTGCCATGATAGAGTGGTGGTTGGGGTGACCCACCAGGGGGGTCCATTGGGGCAGGAATCAGGGAAATCCCTGAGGGGTTCCACTCAAGCTCCTCCTCCATCTCTACCAAGGGGGGAGGAACGGTGGTCCGACAATCAGGGACCTCCACGGGAACTGGAACTAGGGAATCAGAAACCGGAGCAGGAACCAGGGGGACTGGAACCATGGGGCCTGGAATCGGGACTGGAACCATGGGGACTGGAGCCGGGACTGGAACCACTATGGCGGATGCCTCCTTTATAGGGAACTTGGGGATCCGAGGAATTGCAGCGCAAGCTTCAGGTGCCGGCGAGGCAAACACTTCCGGATTCAGGATTGGAAGGGGCTCCTCCCGACACGCCGCAGGAGTAATAGTGGAGACTGAAACAGACGGACCAGTCTGTATTCTCTCTGCTTTTTCTTTTTGCTTGTCGCTTTCAGCAGGGCCTGGGGCACTTCTGGAAGCTCCATCAGTTGACCATAAAGTAGTCCACAGTCCAGGGCTACCCACCGTTGTCTCTGCCACCCCTCTCCTTAGCTGCTGCAAGTTCTCTCGCACCTCTTCAAAGATGTTCTGCCAGAGCTGCATGCCGCTCAACTTACTATCTGCTGTAGGCGCATGCCACTCGCCTTACTATCTGCCAGAGGTGCACACCACTTGACTTATGTTCTGCCAGAGGCGCATGTTGCTCAACTTACCATCCGCTGGAGGCACACGCCACTTGACTTATGATCTTCCAAAGGTGCACACCGCTCGACTTATGATCTGCCAGAGGCACACATCACTTGACTCACTATCTGCCAGAGGCACATATGTCTCGATTTATAATCTGCCTGAGGTGCATGCTGCTCGACTTTGCTATCTGCTGCAGGCGCATGCAACTCGACTTACTATCTGCCGAAGACGCATGTTGTTCGACCTATTATCTGCACGTGCACGTGGCTCAACTTAGTATCTGCTGCAGGTGCATGCTGCTCAACTTACTATTTGCCGGAGGCACATGCCATTTAGCATCCACTGGAGGTGCAAGCTACTCGACTTACGATCTGCAGGAGACCTATGTTACTCGACTTACTACCTGCTGGAATGTGCATGCCACATGACTTACGTTCTGCTAGAGGCACATGCCGCTCAACTTATGATCTTCCGGAGGTGCATGCCACTCCACTTATGATCTGCTGGAGGCATACGATGCTTGACTTACGATTTGCCGGAGGTGCATGCCACTTGACTCATTATCTGATGGAGGTGTTCACTGCTCGACTTATGATCTGCTAGCGGCACAAGCTACTCGATTTATGATCTGCCAGAGGGGCATGCTGCTCGACCTATGATATACCACATGCACACACTACTCAACTTAGTATGTCTAGAGGCATGTGCCTCCAGCAGATAGTATCTGAAGGAGGCGCACACCTCTTCACTTGCTATCCACCAGAGGCACATGCTACTTGACATACTATCTGCCGGAAGTGCGCGCCACTTGACACACTATCCGGCGGAGGCGCATGCCGCTTGACTTATGATCTGCCAGAGGTGCATGCTGCTCGACTTGCTCTCTGCTGGATGTGCACGCAACTTGACTTATGTTCTATTGGAGGCACTTGCTATTTGACTTACTATCCACCAGAGGTGCACACTGCTTGACTTACAATCTGCAGGATGCACAAGCCCCTGGATATGAGGAAGAGTTCAAGGTGTTGACTTGGCCTCCAATTTCCTCAGATCTCAACCAGATTGACCATCTGTGGGATGTGCTGGACAAGAAAGTCCAATATATGGAGGCCCCACCATGCAGATTACTATAGTATTAGATTTTAAGTCTTTAACCATAGGAATGGAAATTATACAGATATAATTACCCAGAGAAGCTTTCTAAAAATACAATTCGTCCTTTTAATTAGAATGAATTGCCTGCCACTGTAAAAGAGCATTGTAGCACAGCCCTACATAATACTTTAATCCTGATCTGCTAAAACACCAACCTTAAGTGAGGATTCTAGGATTAACTGAGTCCTCCCCCGCAGAATGTCCCTACACACACTTACCCTGCTCTTTCATCACTACCTGTACCTATAACAGGGGTGCACACTCCTTGACATACTATCAGCCGGAGGCACATGCCGCTTAACTTACTATCTGCTTACTTGAGTTACAACCTTCTGGAGGCGCACATCACTCGATTTACTATCTGCCGGAGATGCTCACTACTTAGTATACGCTGGAGGCACACGCTGCTTAACTTACTATCTGCTGGAGGTGCATGCCGCTCGACTTACTATCTGCTGCAGGTGCATGCCACTTGACTTGCGTTCTACCGGAGGCACATGCCACTCGACCTGCTGGAAATGCACAGAACTTGACATTGTATCTACTGGAGGTGCATGCCGCTCAACTTACTATCTGCCAGAGGCCGATGCCGATCAACTTACTACCTACTGGAGGTGCATGCCGCTTCACTTATGATCTGACGGAGGTGCAAACCACTCAACCTACGATCTGTCAGAGGCACATGCTACTTGACGTACCATACACTGGATGCACACACTGCTCAACATAGTATCCGCTGAAGGCGCATGCCTCTTCACTTATTATCCACCAGAGGTACATGCCACTTGACTTACTGTCTCAGGCACATGCTGCTCGACTTACTATCTGCTGGAGGCAATGTTATGTGTGCCTAGGGCTGTGCTCGTGTTTTGCTTTAGCTCCGCATACAGTCAACCGCTCGCCGTCCATCTCCTCAGCCTGCCTTCCACTCCACCTCCAGGATCCCATCCACAGCATTCCTCACCTCCTGGTCCCAGTCATCCAGTCATCCTGACAGCTTTTTGCTCCATTGATTCTGTTATTGCATGCCTTTCTGACCTGTATATTGCTTGTGTATTGACCTCTGATTTTTTTCTGGGTTTTGATTCTCACCTCGCCCTTTTTTCCTTTTCTTTCGGGCTTAGGTGAGATTAGCTGTAGATTGCTTGGTAGTTGGGGATTTTTTGTTTGTTATTTTGGCCGTGGTCACTCCCGAAATCTTTTGCATTGGCTTACTTTCTCAGTGTCAATATTGTGTGTGAATAAAATACAAAAATATATCCCTTTGTCCATTGGTGTTCCCTTGCTCCCTTTACTCTGTTTGTCACTTTATCCCATTCCCCATTCCCCTTATTACCATTACGCTCCAACCCTAGACTGGAGCAAGCTGCTCAAGTTATGCCGGAGGTGCACGCCGCTTGATTTACTCTCTGCTGGAGGCATGCCTTTTGACTTAGTATCTACTGCAAGCGTGCATCGCTCGACTTATTATCCGGCAGAGGCACATGTTGCTCGTTTTACAATCTGCCGAAAGCGCACAGCTCAACTTACTATCTGCCGGAGGTACATGCCACTCGACTTACAATCTGCCGGAGGTGCATGCCACTCGACTTACAATCTGCTGGAGGTGCACGCTGCTTGACTTGCTATCTGCCGGAGGTGCATGCCACTCGACTTACAATCTGCTGGAGGTGCACGCTGCTTGACTTGCTATCTGCCGGAGGTGCATGCCACTCGACTTACAATCTGCTGGAGGTGCACGCTGCTTGACTTGCTATCTGCTGGAGGCGCATGCTGCAAGCACACATCACTCGACTTATTATCTGGAGAAGGTGCACTCCGCTCAACTTACTATCTGCTGGAGGCTCATGCTACTCGACTTACAATCTGCTGGAGGTGCACACTGCTTAACTTGCTATCTGCTGTAGGTGCATGCCGCTCGACTTACTATCTGCTAGAGGTGCACACTACTCAACTTACGATCTGCTGGAGACACATGCTGCTCAATTTACTATCCACTGGAGGTGCCCATTAAAATAACGCTGCTTGACCTATGACCTGCCAGAGGCACATGCTGCTTGTGCATAGCCCTCTGTTCCTGGAGATCGGTAGCATGGGGTAAGGTACAGCACAACAATAGCTTGGTAGCACAGTCACCACTTACTCTTACATGTTGTTACATGTTGATTATTTTCTGTTATCTGGGCTGCAGGAGTGCACACCAGTGGCTTGACTAGCATGTTGAAATTCAAACAGAAATATGTCAGTACCATATCGTTCGTGCGTCAGTATTTACCAATATGTGAACAAGCGACGTGTAGCATTGACTGATAACCGCAATGGATTATGGTCCTCATAGTTCCTTTGATTGGACCTGCCGTTTTCCAAGCGATTTCCGAACAAAACGTTCAGCAGCAGCATCTTACGAACTGCCGCCATCAACTAAAGCATGGTGGGAAATATTTAAGGCCAATTTATACGATACTACTGATCCCCCTCCTGCCCCAAAATACATTCATAACTTCCCGATGTCACAGTGGAAGGTGTAGATGATGTTGCTCCCGGCTGTGTAGCAATGCCACGTAATGCAGCGCGAACACCTGCTAAAACCGCACGTTCTATGGCCTCTAAGTGAGCGGAATTCGCCATGTTGTCCTCCATCAGCCCTAATCTGCAACCACTTAGCGCGCTTTCGTCGTTACTGCCCATTTCTATGCAGATGGGAGTGAGGAATTTGCATATGTTCTCAACATTTAGAGTCTACATTTAAGATTTATATTTAACATTTAAATATAAGTTAACATTTAAGATTTATATTTAACATTTACATTTAACATTTATAGACATACCATTTATATTTACATATGATAAACAATTTTGAAAATAATCTACACAGCAGAAAAATCTGATGATCCACACCATTGACTTCTAGCTAAATGTCATAAAATCGCACCAAATGTTGAGGGTGTTATCTGGCTACATGAAGTTCCAGGTATCTCATGATGCAAACCGAGGCACTGGTACTAGCAGGTTTTGTTTGAAAATGCCTGGGTCGCACATGTCTGATGTGTGCTTCATGCATCATGTATGAGGGTGGGAAAGGGGAGAGAACAAGGGAATTGAAAGTTGTTATTAAAGAAGTGAATGTAAATCTAGGAATTGTGAGGAATTACTAATGATTCATATTGTTGTAACATGTTTATATATGTCTTTTAATGCAATGTCAGTGGTAATGTTTGGTGTACTGTGGTATGTGAGTGAGCGGGGCTAAGAAGATAAAAGGCTTCCCATGTACTAAAGGAGACATATATAGAGGCAGATGGTGTGTGAAAGTGAAGGGATTGTGGCCAGGTCAGGACATTGTGGCACTATGGGCACCTATTCAATACAGCTGTAAAATATCTGTACATAGCGTCTGATTTTTGAATTGCATTTTTTACTATTTTTTTTGGTGGAAGACTGGAAGCAATGAATGAAACTTCTTGCATTGAAGTGCTAGTGCGGGGGAGACATCATTGCATCATTTCATAGGTGCAGACGAGAGGAAGGGACCCCTTAACGCCTCTATGTGAACCGCTCAACTTATGATCTGTCAGAGATGCGTGCTGCTCGACTTTCTATCTGCTAGAGTTTCTTATCCTACTTCTGAAACCTGCTGAAGAGAGGTCATGGTGAAACTGAAATCTTAACTTATTGGTGCTTCTTCCATATCACTATATATCTACCATCCATTTTCTGAAACTGCTTGTCCTGTTCAGGATCATGAGAGAGTCTGGAACCTATCCCAGAGGCTATGGCCGCAAGGCAGGGAACATCCCAGGATGGGGTGCCAACCCATCACAGGGCACACTCACACACCGCTCTCTCACACAGGGGCACCTTTGGGGAATTTGGTAACTCCAGCCTCAGCATGTTCTTGGACTGTGGGGGGAAACCCCACAACAACACGGGGAAAACAGGTAAATTCCACACATGGAGCAATGGCAGAGAGTCAAAGTCCCCAAGGTGTGAGGTAACAGTGCTAACCACTGCACCACAGTGCATGTATTGTTTACTTTTTCTTTGTAATCAAAGGCATGACTCTGAGGGTAACAAGTACAACTTTACTTGGGACATTTCTCTAGAGTCCATTAAAAATGACCCTGTTCATGAGAAATTACCCATAGAAATAGAAGTTAAAATTTGCCAGGAGTTAGTAAGTGCCATGCATCCAAAGGCCAAAGTCTGGAAACTATTCCCAACATTATTGTTTATACTTGTCTTTGAAACCAGCAGCAGAGCTTTATTCTCTATAACTGTTGCGTTGGGGGGTAGCTTATCGTCCTACTTCATCCATGACTTCCCTTTGTTTTTATGCTGTAAACCAATGGAGAGATCGATGGCTTGTTAAAACACAGTATATTCCATTCAAAAATGTATACTGTCAAATAGTGGTGCAATAGTAATGGGCACAGTGGTGACCTACTGTAATGATTAGGGAAGCGAGCTTGCAATTGAAAGACTGCTGGTTTGAAGCCCTGACCAGAAAGGACCAGGAGGCTATTTGGTACACACACACATAGAATGGGAAATTTAGATATACCAATTTGCCTAACTGCATTTTTTTTACTGCAGGAGGAAACCTGCAGGAGTATCTGGAGCAGAACAAACCATCTCTACACAGTCACATTTCGGGAATCACAAAGTATGGAGATGCGTGACAACTGTACTGTGCTCTTAAAAATGTTAATATTATTACATGTAATGGAAGTGTGCCACAGTTAAAATACAATTCATGCTGATGATTATGCGATGGTATTATCTGCAATGCTGCTAATATGAACCTATAACAAAGCTTTCATGCTCTCAATAATGATATACAGAAGAAACCGTTAACTGTTGGTCTATATTTACTATAAAATGAAACAGCATAACAAATCTAGCCATCCAGTAATTTTATTTTTTGTTCTGCATTTTATTCAATCCCAGCATGATGGGTATTCATAAAAAACAGCATTAATGTAAACAGATTCTTTTGTAGACACTATTTGTACTATACAGGGAATAACACAATATTCTCCACAAGTGCTGGGAATATTTGTGCGCAATTGATTCTTCAATTACCTAATAAAGTGCGAATGGAACACATTTACGTTTTAGCTGATTCTTGTTGTTCACTAACCAGGCAAATATGATGAAAAAAATATTTTCTTCTATGTCCCTGAACAACATTGTTCCTCAAATTAGCCATTTAATTCTATGGTGGTGTAACTCACCAGTGAACATCTTCTATTGCTTCTCATTCCATTTTTTCTCTTGATGGTGAAATTCACATGTAATTTGCTGTGACCAAATCCACCCTGTCTGCTTTCCTATCATTCATTATAGTTTAAATGAACATTGAGGAGGTTCCACAGTGAGAAGTTATTAACTGAAGTAATGATGACTAATGTCCTCCTGATAAATGTAGGCAGGTTTCAGTGATAGACTATGTGGAGGGTGAAGATTCTGAAACCTTACACTTCATTGCCTTTTCACTGTACCATTTTTATTTGAAAGTATATAAGACGTAGAATTCTTCATTGTTTTGGAATACATGGAAAGGCAAGCGTTTTTATGCTCTCAATTGCATTCTTCTTCTTCTTCTTCTTCTTCTTCTTCTTCTTCTTCTTATTATTATTATTATTATTATGTGGGTAGCACTGTTACCTCACAACTTCAGGGTTGGAGGTTTGAATCTGGGCTCTGCTCTGATTGGGATTTCCATGTTCTCCCTGTATCATGTGGGTTTCCTCCAATTGCTCATTTTTCCTGCTACAGTCCAAAGACATGTTGCCTCTAAATTACCCATCACATGTCTCCTGTGATGGTCTGGCATCCTGTCCAAGGCAGGACTGCCAGCTCTGGTCAGCTGGCTGGTGTGAGATTTTCATATCATAAACAGAAGGTGCTGGAATACAGTAGATGTTGATGACATGGCTAAGAATGTTTTGGAATACAGTACGTGATTAAGACATGACTACAGATGCGTTGGAATACAGTAGATGTTTATTACATGATTATTGATTTGTTGGAATACAGTAGACGTTTATGACATGGCTATGGATGCATTGGAATACAGTAGGTATTTATGACATGGGTAAGGATGCTTTGAAATACAGTAGGTGTTTATGATATGGTTGGATCAAAGCCTGTTAGAAATCCAGCTGTTGACATTGCCCAGCCCAAAGACAAAATCCTAGTTCGACAAGAAAAGATCACTGTAGGAATATGGAATGTACTGAACATGAAACAAGGAAAGCCAGATATGGTACAGTAGTAAAGATCAG
Organism: Paramormyrops kingsleyae; assembly: GCF_048594095.1. Lineage (NCBI taxonomy): Eukaryota > Metazoa > Chordata > Actinopteri > Osteoglossiformes > Mormyridae > Paramormyrops > Paramormyrops kingsleyae. Next base: position 18,651,097 of record NC_132812.1, read on the forward strand.
AGAGGGATCACTTACCAGTTAACATCTTAAGCATCTATTGAAATAAATGGACTGGACTAGTATACTTTCAGCCTAAAGAGCATTTAATACTCATGAAATTGACAAAGGAGGAGTGGTGTAACTTTCACAATAAAGAAGGACATCAGAAAGAATGACTAGATGCAATGTTGTGAACAACCAACTGATATCAATTCGATTTCAAAACAAAACATCTGCTGTATTCCTACACATCCTTAGCCATCACAAACATCTACTGTATTCCAACAAATCCATAATCATGCCATAAACACCTACTGTATTCCAAAGCATCCTTAACCATGTACAGTAATAAACATAGACTGTATTTCAAGGCATCCTTAGCCATGTCATAAACATCTGCTGTACTCCATTACATCTGTAGTCATATCTTAAGCACCTACTGTATTCCGAAGCATCTTTAACCATGTCATAAACACCTATTGTATTCCAATGCATCCTTAGCCATGTCATAAACATCTACTGTATTCCAAAGCATCCTTAACCATTCCATGGAAGAATATTCAATGTCTTCTAATGTGATTGGGGCCATATTCTAGCCACAGCCTGACAAGACACTGTACCACATGGAGGACACATAATAATATTGCATATTTAAATATTAATATATAATGAAACTCCTCTCCAAAGCTTTTACTTTGTCTTTATAATTGACTGGCACAGGGACAGGCGCAGAGCTAAGCAGACCACTGGTGCATATGGGAGGCACGATGTCTCTAAATGAGCTGATGTTTCTGAGGAGCCTGCTGCTGGAGTTAGCTAGTTAGTTAGTTACTTCACACTGTCGATTTTGAGATGCAGTCAACCTGTCAACATGGCCTTCCACCAACAGCAAGATATTAAAGGAGGAAAAATGTACACTGGTGAAGCACTGATGCAGATCCTAGCGCATTTTGCTTGTCAATGTCGCTACCTGCCATAAATCATATGCGGTCTGACACCTCCAATGCATTTCACTGGGCACCTGCTGAATTGCAGAATTGGGTAATTATACAGATAATGTGTGAGCGGTGGTTGAGTATGAAGTGCCATTATTTGTAATTGTATCGACTGAATAACAAAGCACATGATCTTTTCACATATTTGTAAGCGTATCCCACCCCCCACCATCACAAACCCGTTTTGCCATCACATTTATGCAAAGGCATGAGCTATGCTACAGCATAGTTTCACAGTAATAGAAGTCAATTTTCCTGGAAAATATGAGGCTAAACCACAAGGAGGCTGTTTCATGTTCAAAGAGAGAAGGACATGCAGCAAGAGAACTGATGCAGCAACTGACTCTTTAAGCAATATTGCCCACAATACCCCTACTGATAACATTTTACAAGGAAGGTCTTTTTGCCACTGTCCTGCAATATTTGCATAATAAAGAAAAGTAAGTAATTATATAATATGCTTATGATGGCAAACGTTGACAGCAGCCTGAGAAACGCATTTCCTGGTTGCTGGACAATTAAAAGAGCTCAAAAGGACTTTTTTCCAATGAAGAGACAGACATCGCTGTCTGAATGCTTTCTTTATGTTTAACTTTTGAATATGTGTTATCAATTTAGGTTGTTGCCGCAAATCATTTTTATCACTTATTAACTGCTTCTCCTGGTTATGTACTCATGCAAATGAGTGATGGGCTGCCCTTTTTCTTAAAAGATATCAAAGCAAATATTTACTTTATCATTATTGCTATCATTGGTCTTCAGCAGACATAACAGGGTCCAGAGTAGCTAAAATATTCTACTTTTGACGCAAATGTTCCAATTACATAGCCTCAGAACTAGTGAACAGTCAGAAAGGAGTATTTTTTAGCAATCTTTAGAATAGAAGTTATGCCCCAGGTTAGCAAGAACTGTATAACCGCTTTTGTTTTAGGCATCAACAACAATTTTTCAGAAGTCTTCAGAAATTATGCTCTGACAACTTTACGTAAGTGAAATGTCATAGGAGTTATAAGTTAACTGGGTGCATATTGTATCAATCTGCTCTACACCTGGCCTTGGTATTTACAAAGTCTTCTAACCGCTGACGCAAATTATTGCTTTAATCAGTTGACTTAGATTTTCCCTTCCTTAAGATTTTAAGTTGTATATACTTTTAAAAAGTGCCACTTTACCCCTGGCGGATTTAAGTATAGGCGACATGGGCAACTGCCCAGAGAGGCATCTTACCGGGGCGGGGGGCGGGGGGGCTGCACAAAACAAATCATAATGGTCACATTTGCGTGATCGGTTTTCTATTGCTCATTTTGCATGTCATGCTGTGGATCAATGAACCTTGTTTCAGTCGGCACCCTTATTCTAGTTTGTGAGATAGGCGGGGTACTTCTTTTTGATGCTTGTGAATCTTATTTTGTATATACTGTGTTTTTATATCTGTGTGGTTTTAAATGTATCATTATTGATATGTATTGTTCCAAGCATCTTAATAAAAATGATACACCATATGATGCTTGTATTTTGTTGACTGGGGGTTAGAGATGGACAAACAGTTTTTGTTGGCGGGGGGGCGGGGGGGGGGGGTGAGCGATGGACACAGTTTTTGCTGAAGGGGGGGACATACATGCTATAACCGCCAGTGACTTTTACTCTTGGACAACCTCACTATACTACAAAAAGATCTGCAATGGCAAAACCAGTAAGAATGAGACAACAGTGCCAAAACCCCAGTGTGATGTAAATCCTCATACCCCTACCACTAGCTTACTGCTATTTCATTATTGACCGGGCTGCAGTTTTCTATGTGTCTCACTCTGCTAGGTAGGAACATCCATACTACTGATGTCCAATCAGAAAATAAAACAATACAACCAACACATTCAATAGACAATTTCACTAGCATAAATGACCTTAGAGAGTCAGGACCTCAGTTTAAATTTCGTTGCTGCGGAAACATCAATGACGATAAAGCATCTGATCTGGTCTTTACATCTCTTCCGAAGGACAGCACTGTTCCCATCACTACACTGGGGCATTTGGATCCACACAGACCACAGGATGGGCTAACCTGCTGGCCACAGTGTCCCCATCACTGCACTTGGTCATTGGAACCCACATTGACCTCAGGGATCCACACAGACCACAGGATGGGCAAACCTGTTGGCTACACCAAGACCTCTTCCAGCAGTAACCCAGCTTTCTTAATTGATCTTCCATCCAAGTACTGACCAGGCTTAAACCTGGTTAGCTTCAGATGCATGGCCCAGTTTGAACTGCAGGTATAGTAGTACAGCCACTGAAATACAGTACTGGGGTGACACTGTTGTGCATTAAACAACACTGCCTCACACCTCTAAGGTTTTGGGTTTCAATCCTGTCTTTTTTGTCTGTCACTGGAGTTTACATCTCCCCTCATGTTGGGCAGATTTTCTCTATGTAGTGGCAATTAATTTTCAAATTCCACACTGTGTGTGTGTGTGTGTATGTATGAGTCATTTGCACATTACATTGTGGAGACCAAATGTCCACAATGCACCACTTTTTGGGTCCCCATAAGGGAAAACTCAATTTTATAAAAATGTGTGACTGCAATCAGAAAACTAAAAATGGCAAAAGTGTTGCATTTCGTTTGGTTACTTATGGTTAAAACCTTAAGGTTAGGGCTGTGTGTGTGTGTGTGTGTGTGTGTGTCCACACCCATTGATGGCATCTCTCTCAGGAGGTACCCCTGCCTCGGTCCCTGGTCTGTCTACTCCCTAGGAGCCCCACCCTCCATCCACATAATATCATTCTGCATTTCCAGGAACAAGCAGGTGATGAATCTGCTTGTGGAAAGTAAAACTCTGAAATGCAGCATGTACAGTGCTGGGAAAACAATCAATGAAAGGCTTCTGTGAATCACTTCCCTTGCAGAGCACATTCAAAGGTGAATTTAGAGATGCACGGTGTGACATACAGGGTGACTTAAGCCTATGAATACAAAGCTGCTCACAAATAAGACACAAAGCCCCAATTCTATCTAAGCATGCTATTCATACCACATTTCGGTAGTTTGACCTTCGCTAAAATCTCACAGAACATCTAAGTTCTGTGAAAGAAAACAACAAAAATACTTATATTTATATGTATTTTTCCTTTTTCATTTACTGTAATGCAGAAAGACTGCAGTTGACCTATGATGCTTAGATATAGACATAAATACTGCCCCCAAAATATAGTTATTTTGCATATAAGACATATGGTGCTTAGTGCTGTTGCATTTCTCTGTGTCATATTTGACTTTGATTTGCAAAACTCTTTAAATTCATTGCATACAACAAATTTTAGTCTATTTAAAGCCCAGTATTTGTTCTGATAGCATTTCTTTGTTATTATTTTGTGATCGTCCATTTTAAAATGCAGAGGATGAACACACTTGTAATCCAATCAAAGAGAAGTAAAGCTAAATTAGTTGAGTTAGAATGTGTGTTAGTTTATACAATGACAAAGCAAATGCATTTAGAAAAAAATATATCTATACAACACTACACACTGTACAAAAAATGAGTGGTACAAAGGCTTGCTGGATTGAAATATGGTTGGTAGTTTTTAGTTCTTTGAGCGTGGAGTTTGCATATTCTCCAATATTTTCTATGGGTTCTATCCAGCTATTCTGGTTTCATACCAGTTTTACAAAGGCGTTTCATTTAGGGGAGCTTGTGTCTCGAAAATTTCACTTAGTGTGTGATTGTGCATGTTATTCCATGCCTATGGTATACCCTGCCCAGGAAAATCTGATATGGAAAAATCGATACCATTAAATATGTTTAAATGAATAAATCTGCCTTTATATACTTTAATTGCAAGATCAGAAGTATTTTAAGAGATGTGAAATTAGGTGAAATGAGGTCCTTAGTGTTTTGGTAATTGGAATTCATACACAGTTGGAGGTCAATGGTAGCGCTTTTAAATTAAGAGTATCACTCATATTCATACTTGGATTCTGCAGATTAAGCTAAGTAATTGATCTAGCACAGGTGCTTGTTACTGGGGGGCTTGTAGAAGAGGAACAGCTGGGAGTTCTGTATGCAAATCGGGCCAGGATTCTGCTTACACTAGAACATACTTTTAAAGAACCTTGGCATTTTCATGGCATTCTTAGTGTTTATCTATTTATTTACAGCTGCATGCATACTGACACAGGTCTCTGTGCATTATGTCCACAGTGTCTGCCTTATTTCAACTTTCATATCATGAGATTTTTTTTACTTTTGTCAAAAAGATTAGAATGTTTAGATTCTTAATGAACAACCACACTCTAGTAAATTTGCATGCAGTAGAAAAAAAGTAAACAACAAATAACATAAAGCGATTGTTGCCATATAATAATGCACAGAGTCTATAACGTGGTGTCCACATGATATATAAGCACTGAAAATATTTGGGAAGTAAATGGAACAGACTACTCATGCATACTCACGCTTTTTGTGAAATGGATGGTTAAAAGACAAGTTAAGAAGGTATCTGGTGCAGACAGGTGGCATCTATTGGCCATTCAATGGCAGGCTGTGGTAGAACAAGGGCTGGAATGTGTAACTCAAAGACCCCCCCAGCCAGACAAACAGGCAATAATCAGATGGTGTGATTGGTGTGGCGGTGAGTAGCTCAGCAGGCTAAGTCTCTGGACTGCTGATTGGAAGATGGCTGGTTCGAGCCCTGGCCTTAGCAGATCAGTCATATGTCTGTGGGCCCTTGAACGAGGCCCTTAACCCCCAGCTCCTGGGGTGCTGCGTGCTGCCGGACCCTGTGCTGTGACCCCACCCAAGCTGGCTCGTGCCTGCATGTGTGTCTCATGGAAAGCAAAACGGGGTGGACAAAGAGAAGCATTCCCATGTACCAGCGTAAATAGCAAAGAAACGAATTAACATCAGCATTAAGAGATGAAAGGGAAAGCTGATATAGGTCACAGACACAAAGATCTATTACCCTCTTAGATTTTAAGGAACATATTAGGACAATCAAACTGCTATGCCATTCAATCGACTTCCTACAAAGCATAAGGTCAGGTTATGGGTGAAATATTTAGGAGCCAACAATATCCTTCCTCAATTATAACTAAGATTTTAATCCCCTTCTGTAAACCAACCAAGAGGCCACAGCTGAGTAGGGAGATTATTTGAAAGTGATGGTAGAAGTTTAACGCGTTTGCACATGAGTAAGCATCACCAAATCATATACTGATACAAGTCAGAAAAATTACCAATTTAATAAGTACACAAGCACAGAAGATAATAAACATATAAATACTGGTGGTGACATATGCAACTTATGGGTTCGGTCAGCTAGAAGAAATAGACATTATCCTAGTGGCTAATTTATTCTTGGTCATCTGTTAATAAATTAAAGGCATAACATGATGCTTTATGAAGCAGGTATATTTATAACACATTTATTGTTCTACTCCCCATATTGCATCTCTCTCATTGTCCCCTTATTCACCTGTCCCCTCCCCTGCAACTGTGCTGCAACAATTTTACTGTTTCACCAAATTCTTCACCAAAATGATGCACATGAACAAAGTGATTGTGATTGAAGAGAGATATTTCTCACTGACCCATTTTTAAATGGACAACATGAAAAAAACCTGCAAGTAGCACCAAGAACAAGACACTCATTATTTTCTTTGTCAGTAATTGCTGCTTTATTTTTTAATTTCCAAAAATTTGTCACTCAAATGGAACAACACTCTGACAGATTTGTCAAGGTACAGCGTATTCTTGCTATTTTGTCCATTTCAGCCTCTCAGTCACTCCTGACAGAATATTATCCATGAGCCTACTCTTCAGACTGCCTATGTCACACTTCCATGACTAACAAATCTGTATTATAGAGTCATATCAGTCTGGAATCCAGCCCCTGTTTCAGGATCATCTGGAGTGGAGAGGACATCCTAAGACCCTGAGACAGCAAAGACATTTAAACAATTATTTGCCAGTCAAGGAGTATGTCATGAGGACAATATTTTGACAGAAAAGAGCATCATACCTTGATACGGCACAGTACCATCTTAGGACCATGATGCCACTCAGCTGCACTTGGCACCCGAAGAAAGTGTTGGTTGGGGAGGAACCTTTTCCTGGTCCATGGCATCAGATGCTAGAGCGGGAGAACAGAAAATGAAACCAATGTTTCAGTAACAACTTCAAGGCAGCACATTTGACATTCTTGTTAAAGTAACTGTTCCATTTGTCAGTGGGATCTCCATGGTGTTAGTACACGCATGTCTGGATGTGTGACTTTCATTTGGCTGAAGGCACCCTCTCAGTTCCCGTTTCTTTTTGTGTTCCTCTTTTGATGCCTGTGATGCTGACTGACTCTTTACGCTGCTGTGTCCCGTGTTCACCTCTGTCAAACGTAGCAGCTGGTTTGCCTAATGTGAAAGGATAAGTATGGCTTTTAGAATATGTTTCCACCTCATACTTTTAAAACCAAAGTATTTTATGTCATCAGCTCATAAATTATGTTCCAAATAGGTTACATCAGTTGCCGCAGCCATGAACAGAATTGGGATTGTGAGATGCTGTAGTGTAGTTTGTAGCGTACTTTGTAGTGTACTTTATAGTGTACTTTGTAGTGTACTTTATTAGGAAAGTAGAGATGCTAAAAATGGGTTAATGGAAAAACGGGGTAAGGGAATAAGGGAACAGCGGTGGATATGGAGGGTATCTTTTAATATTTTTTACATATTTTTATGGCTGTCAAAATTAATGGGTTAACGGGGATTAATCCATTATCATGATTAATCTGATTAAAATTTTTAACGCAATTAACCCATCTGCAGCGCAGAATGACTCAAAATCCCTGAAATGTCTTTGTCAACCCATTTCGGGCAGTTTTGGTGCGTTCCATTCGCCCTGGGAACTTGTATTCCGAGTTGGATTATGAGTTTTGAAGCCGGAAGTGACAACATGCGCGCTCCTGTTTCTCGGAGATCCGAGAAATGTCTCGGAGCACCACAGAGGATCCCAAGTTCAGAATCCAAGATGGCTGCGCCTTTTATCAACAGAAGGGAAAGTTGTAGTTTTATACTGTTTAAGCACTACTTCTCATTTGTGGCTCATTAAATCGGTCGCACACACTATGCCATCCAACTTATCTGTGGACGTGTTGCTACAGAGTTTTATACGTAAAGCACCGCGCGTAATATGTTATCAACTGATATTGCTAACAATGGCAATTAACTGGGCTAGAATCAGATTTCATGATTAGTCGGATTATTTGCCGGATTTACGGTAGTTCGAAAGTAGTGAACGAAAATAAAGACCATTTAAACTGAGGTACCTTAAATCCGACAAATTGTCCGGCTAACCTGAAAATCTTGCTTTTTGATATGAGTCCATGGTATATTGCACTTCTGTGGCAGATGGATTGCATCCGACTCGTATTCAAGTTGTTCAATGAACATGTTAAGTGCATATATATTCCCTTTTTTCTTGAGTCTGTTTGCTCAAGCAAAATGAAATGTGATTAATATAGATTAAAAATGAATTATATTTCATCGTGATTAATCGAAATTAATCCACAGCAACCCTGTGATTTTAATCGTTTGACAGCACTAATATTTTTATTTCACAAGACTGAATACTTAACCTGATGAAAATGTCACCATGAGTAAACCTTTGGGAGTCAGCATGAGTAAAACAACAGGCAAAACCCCAACTACCATGTGCAACCCACAGCTATTCTCACCTATGTGCAAAAAAAGGAACCCAAAAGACAAACACTCCACCTAACACCTAACGGACTTTCCACTGATCTCCTCTAGTCTAAAACTGATCTAATCAACATCCACAGTTTACAGTCCAGCACCTTCCACCATCCTCTCCCTCCTAAACCCCAGCAAAGACTTTTTCTTGGTATGGTGGGGGAATGTGTATGATCTCCAGCCCTACGTCCAGATACCCCTCAGTGACACCATGGAGGAAGCCTCTGATCAGATTCATACAGCATCCATACAAGGATGGATTTGACATTCAGGAAGGTTCTTCCCACGTTTTCTTGCCAATGATAACGAAGATTTTGTCTCTCCAAATGTGCTTGCTGAGCTTCCAGTGGTACGTACAGTAGTAGTATGAAAACTGGGATATGTTTTGTTGTGAATATATTTCTGCTAGTTCTAATGTTCAGTATTGACTGTCTTGAGTATATGGAGAGAAATACAGTAAATAAATATTTCCATCAGGCTGCAGAATTCATCTTGTGGAGTGTTTGGTGAATTTATTTTTTTACTTTCTCTGTGTACATTAATTAGAGAAAATAGAGATGCTAAAAGTGATTTAGTTTGAGCACAGTAGTGTGTAACTCATTCAAACATAATTAGATCATAGGACTTGTGTGTGCAATATGACGACAAAATAGCATTCTTATAAATAATTGTATAGTTTTAACTGAAGTGATTCATTTTGCAAAAAATCTGAGGTGGTTCTGCTACTTGGGTGAGAGGTTGTGGTAATCCTGTGTAGTGTTTTGACAAAATGGGTCCTATTTTCAAAATTGTGCTGAAGCAATCGAAAAAAAGCTGTAATATAAGCTGGTCTGTCTGGGTGTTTTCTCCTTTTCTTTTCTTCTTTTTCAGTTTATTCTCATTATGAGGTCTGGTTAATGTCAATGTTTTATTAATTCATGTCTTAGTGTATTTTTGTTTTTGCTGCTGTCCAGCAACATTGTTGAGCCCAGCTGCCCTGCCTGCATGCCTCTGGACAGGTCCGCGTGATTTTGGCCTATCATTCCCTAAACATTCGAGGGCGCCACCGGCGTTCAGTGTCCCCATCCTGCCGCTTCCGTGCCAGTCTGCTCTGTCCTTGGGGTTCTGGGTGAATTCGGCTATGATGCCTGAGGCCTTGGTGTCAGCAGAAGTAAATTCTACACAGAGGTGCCTGCAGAATGAAGTGGATGCATAAAATATGTGTGTGCATGTGTGGATGTGTTTGTGTGTGTGTGTGTGTGTGCATGTGTTTGTGTAGTGAAGATGTACCTTTCCTTGTGGGGACCAAATGTCCCCATAACGTGATGAATACCCATTTTTTTGGAAAACTTAATTTTCTAAAAATCAGTGACTGCAATCAAAAAACTAAACATGCAAAAATGCATTTTGTTTGGTTACTTGTGCTTATGGTTAGGGTTGGAAGGGTGTCATAGTTAGCATTAGCATTTTTCCCATAGAATGAATGGACACTTCCCACAAAGATATGATTACAGGTCTGTGTCTTTGTGTGTGTATCTTTGTGTGTGTGTGTGTGTGCGCGCGTGTGTTTCCTTACTGCTTTCCCACATGTACTTGCTGGATATGATTTAGGTGGTGAAGTGGACCCTTCAAGAGGAGAGAAACACTTTTCCCGCTTGCTATTTTTACTAAAACTGGTGATTCAAAATTATTCTTTTGTAATTAACTTATAAATGTTACACTCTGTGTTACACAAGTATTGCTTCTTTCCAATATCATTAAGCAGACAGTGACTTTTAGGAACAACAAGGCTAACTATGGTGTTTGTTGTGTCTCCGTAAATAGCTGGGTGGAGATTAGATTAATGCAAAACAGCTGCCTGTGACTCATATTTTATTGCTTTAAAGTGTAAATTGTTCCCTAACTTAAGGAATTTGATTTTTTCTTGAAAGGAGACCATGTTTCATTTCTTGTTCAGAACCACCTATCTAATGTAGGCCAGAGGAATAACAGAAGAAGCAAAGCGCATAAGGCAGGGGACACCCAGGACAGGAGGCCGCTCCCCTGCAGGGCGCACGCAAGCAGTCAAACACCCAGGGAAATTAAGAGACACCAATCCACCTAAACCATACATCAACTGTCAGATACCAAAAGAGATCAGAGTCCCAGAGGACGGCGCATTAGACTTCACAGGAACTGCGCTGTAACAGAAATCAAACCCTCTGTCCTACGGCCACAGTGCTGCTCATCGAACCATAACACTAACCCAACTTAAGCTCTGCATTTCAAAAACTAGAAACGTTCCTCATTTTATAAAGGTTTAGGGTTACGCACATCAAACAAAGGAGAAAAATGTCTACTATAACCAGTGCATTATGCTGCATATAATACCACCAGTATGATCATCTAATTGACAGAACAGCAGATAATTAGTAATCTACTTAGGGAGTTGCAGCGAAAACCCGCACACACAGCGGCCCTTTGCGGATGAGGTTGGCCACCGCTGACCTAGACTTAAATAAGGGGTCTAAGACAGAGGGGTCATGCTTTACATGAGCTAGTTGGACACACATGTATATACAACACAGTCAATAACAGTGTAATAAACTTATTAAATGTCAACGTAATCACATCCCTCATTAAGTCAGGACAAAGTCTGACATGAAGGCAGTCTGGGGAGTTGCAGCCTATGTAGTTCACAAGATGTTCACTTTCACCAGATCACTAGATTGTACACAAAGGTAGCACTTCATGACATTAATGTTCAACTGTAGATAAACAGAGTGTGCATTGTAGCATGGATATCTTCTGGCTTTTTGGGTGAAATAGACTAACTAATGATTTAATTTGTGTGCTGCAACTCCCTAATTAGATTACTAATTAGAGGACTGATTGGCTGAAGAGTCCTCACACCTGGGTTTGATCAGCTGACCTACAGGTTATCCCAAAAACCTGCATACACACCGGCCCTTTGCGGATAAGATTAGCCACCCCTGGTCTAGGCTATCTTAACATTGCTGGTGTCTTTATGTATGTCTGTCATGTATCCGTATCCTGAACCACGATGCCTTTTCCTTCTTCTCTCTGCCTGGGGTGAACATTGACTGACTGGGAGTCTCAAGGCCAGGATCCTTGACCCACAGCACAGATGTAATTGTGCCACTGGCTGCCCTGAAAAAATGGATGAGCTGTTCCAATCCTAACTATAGATGCTTCTATTTCTGAGTCGTATAACATTGGCCTGCCTCGGGGGGATTGGACAGCCCCTGGCCTTGGACCCCAAGGGTTTTTTTCCCCCCTCTAACTACCATAAAAACTGCTGTTTTCTCTTTTTCATTATTCTGGCTTTTTTCCAATCAGATCTTGAATATCATATGCAGTGGTTGTCCCTTATCCATGGTTTCGCTTTCCGCAGTTTCAGTTACCTGCAATGAACCGTGGTCCAAAAAATATCAAATGGATATCTTCAGAAATAAACAATTGATGTTTTAAATTGTGTGCCATTCTGAGTAACGTGATGAAATCTCACACTGTCCAGCCTGGGACATGAATCATTCTTTTGTCCAACGTATACACACTGCATATGCTACCCGCTCGGGATGTGGATCATCCCTTTGTCCAGCGTATCCACACTGTATATGTTACCCAGCTGGGATGTGAAACATCCCTTTGTCCAGTGTATCCACATCATATATGTTAACTGCCCGGGACGTGAATCATCCCATTATCCAGCGTATCCACACTGTACATACACAACCTGCCCAGGACATGAACCCTCTCTTTGTCCAGTGTATCCATGCCATATACACTACCCACTCAGAATGTGAAACATACCTTTGTCCAGTGTATCCACAACATAAATGTTAACTGCCCGGGACGTGAATGATCCCTTTGTCCAGCATATCCACACCATATATACATGACCCGCTCGGGATGTGAATCCTCCCTTTGTCCAGTGTATCCACACTGTATACGTTACCCAGATGAGATGTGAAACATCCCATTGTCCAGTGTATCCATGTTGTATATATTAACTGCCCGGGATGTGAAACATCCCTTTGTCCAGTGTATCCACGCCGTACATACACCATCCGCCAGGGACATGAATCATCCCTTTATCCAGCGTTTCCACATTGTATACATTACCCAGCTGGGATGTGAAACATCCCTTTGTCCAGTGTATCCACGTCGTATATGTTAACTGCCCAGGACATGAATCATGCCTTTATCCAGTGTTTCCACACTGTATACATTACCCAGCTGGGAAGTGAATCATCCTTTTGTCCAGCATAACTGTGCTGTATACATTACCAGCCCATTGATCTCAGTTATTGACTGTTGAGGTATCTCGGTGCTCATGTTCAGGTACCCTTTTTAGTAAATTGTTTTGTTTATTATTAGTGATTGTTGTTAATCCATTATTGTGTCAAATATTGAAATTAAAGTTTACCATAGGTATGAATATATTACAAAAAAAAAATTAAATCACGCATCCACTGGGGGTCTTGGAACACATCCCCCACGGATACGGAGGCACTGCTGTACCCTCCAGTGTCTGCTGTGCTTTCTGCCAGTGAGAACCTAAAATACTGATGCACTGACACCATACAGTGCGGAAACATTCAGGCTGCATGTGGGATTTCAGTTCTGGGGTGTCTGTTGACTTGTTTGTTTTCTTACTGCTACATACATTTTAAGGAGTGGATTTAAGTATATATTATGGGTAGTACCATTCATCCATGCATGACATAAGCAATTGGGGTCATCCCAGTGGATGGATGCACTGAGGTACTGCAAAAGTACCAACGGTTTGTCATCATCAGTTCTGTGAATTCTCAGAATAAAACTATATAAGCTGAGTAGTGGTTAGGAAATCAGGTGGTGATGGTGCTGGCTTGATGAATGGATTATTTAACGAATATTAGACAGATTGTTACATTGCATTCTTTTGAAAATAGTCAAAAGCAGTTTCTACTGCTTACAGTGTGAGTTGAGCTTAAGTAAAGAGGAGCATTTACGTCCAAATAGTCTCCTGATTAGTGACTGCCCACCCCAGCAGAAGCCAAACCACATGGCTCTGCTCTGCAATTAGCCCTGAGCACCTCCACATGAGCACCAATGAGTCAAAGGTGAAAGAGAGAGGAGCTGCTACTGGCCCCCAACTGGAGGAGCACATGCTGCTTCTGGCAGCACACTGGGTTGAGTGTGAGAAACTATGTAAAGCAGAGACACACGCATAGGCATCGACACCCTGATGGCTAAGGACTCACACACACGCAGACACATGCAGACACACGCATAGGTATCGACACCCTGATGGCTAAGGACTCACACACACGCAGACACATGCGTAGGCACTGACAGCCTGATGGCGAAGGACTCACACACACACATACACATGCAAACACACACGTAGGCACCGACAGGCTGATGGCTAAGGACTCACACACACACGCAGGCACACGCAGATGCATGCATGCACACACAAGTTCTCAGCCGAAAACCTAGTTTTCCAATAGACTATAAATTGAATCGCACCTCTGAGCACAGTACTTAAGCTGAATTGCTCCAGTAGAAGTACCATGCTGTATTAATCGGTGAAATGTAATTAGCAGTGGATAAATGTATCTGTCAGGCTGTGCAATAATAATTAACATTAGATGGCAATTCTGTGTGTATGGTGGTCTTTGTAGGCATGCTGTGCCTGCCGTGTGAGTGGAAGATTGAGACAAGAAAAAACAGAAGTAATATAAATTAATATTCTACTCCCTTGAAAACATTTCTCCAGCAAGGATCATGCTATTTATTTTGCATGGTCTCTTAACAGAACAGAACAGAAAAATTTAAGAAAAATAATTTTATGGTGGAATTAAGTATCGATCCAATTTACTTTCAGTGAAACATCCGTTGTATTTTATATTCCTAAATGATTTAACTTTTACAGTCTGGTCTTCTTAAATAAAATGCTTTCCCTTACTTTTGTATCAGGGATCAGCATGAGATCCAGGTTTATGACATGAGAATGTCCAATTTCTGACAGCTCTTATCACTAACACTGTTTATCAGCACATAAACACTGATCTGACACTGAGTCTCTTTGAAGCTGTCGGTGTTTTCCTTTATAGATTGTCAGGATTGGTCCCTGCCTCCCATCCTGTCAGTTGTTCCTCAGTTTGGCCAGCAGGTGTCACTGGCTATTCTGTTCATTCCTCTGTGTTTAGCACCTTCACTATCCCTAGTGTTTTACCTTGCTCTGCAGGCCACCACGTGGCTGAATGGGCTGAACATGCAGCTAAGTAACCAAGCATTCTGCCGTCTTGGGTTCAAGGCTGGCCAGAGGCCAAGCCTATTAACTGGAGTCACGGTATACAGGCAGTCCCAAGGTTATGAAGGAGATCTGTTCCCTAGGTCTGTTGAATTTGTAGGTAAGTCAGAAAAATAGGAATACATTGCAGTAATAATAAAAGTAACTACATATGGTACTGTACAGTACCTTAAGCTGCTGCACAATGTTTTCACAAGTGTCACAAAGTAGTGCATGTGCTCATCATTATGAACCTTCGTATTTAACTCACATCTTTAATATAATAGGTTATATGGTCGTCTGTCCCATAATTTTTTTTCTTTTTTTCCCCTTTTTTCTTTTTTATTTCTCAAACCATCTTCCCTATGCCATTACGCTGTATCACACTCTCATGACTATGAGCTATTTGTATATGTACTCGTACATCAGGGGTGCCCAACTCCAGTCCTGGGGGGCGGAGCCCTGTATAGCTTATAGTTCTTTCCCTGTTCCACCATAAATGATTCAGCTCAAGAGCTGTGTGGTAATTAGCACAAGGAGATTAATCAGGTGTGTTAAATGAGGGGAAACCAAAAAATGTGCAGGGCTCTGGCCCCCCAGGACTGGAGTTGGGCACCCCTGTTGTACATCCATGAGTGCAAATGTTGGATGCCTAACCCGTGACAATGACATTTTCAATTCATGGGAAGATGTGACAAGACATGATATCTGAAATAGCTCATTTAACTCCCTTAGGCAAGTAAATAGTCTTTGGCTTACACAAATAAATGCAAAATGAATAAATCACACTCAGCATTTTTGGAATTAATGTTTTTAATGTCAAAATGTAGCTTGGTGACATGAATTACTGGCATGCAGACAGTCACCTAGCGGATGCACCTGCATTTTCCTGCTTTACAATGGCTGTTGTCTTTTCTTGACCTGACCTTGTTAGGTTTTGTATGAGAAGCTGCTTACATGCATTTTGGGTTTTTTGATAAATGAGGCCCCTGGACCTGAGGCCTATACTGTACACTGTGGTTCAGCTGATCACACCAGCATATTCACTGCCAAGGAGAACGGGATCACTGAGGTGGTGCAGCTTGTGATGCTTCCCACATATAGTCTGTGTCACTATGATGTTTTGACCCTGTTGAGACCATCAGGCTGAAATTGCTGTAATAATCCAGAATGAGATCCCTTACCTCACCATCAGATGTGCTTAGCTTCTCTGAGGAGCTGTGTAACCACACCTGTGCTCTAAATAGCCTGGTATCCCAGGCATGCTGTCGTTCTGCACTGGGGTGCTAATGTACTGGCCCTTGAGGCCATTCACTTAGCTACAATGCTGAAGAAGCTCTTCCTTTCTACAATGAACTGGCCGATGTTCTCTGAGGCCTTCTCTTGAGGAACCCACACACCCTCTGCAAACGTCCAATGCCATGGCAGTTTGCCCCTTCTCCAGATGAGCCAATGATACTGCAGAACTGACCCGAACTGGACACTGCATTCGTCACCACATCCTTGACTTCATTCAGTAGTAGTTTCCTCAAGTCAAATGCATCACTGGGCTCTTGTGATCCTATCTCTGCCTAAGACTTCCCTGTGTCTTGGTCTTTGGTGGGGTCACTGAAGGTGGATGTGCTGTCATCTTTGTACAGGAAATGAGCCCTGCTGTGTGTGTGCCCAAGCAGGTGGTTGGTGAATGAGTTGTTGATACAGGCAGCCCACTCCCTAACCCTCTTCCTCCTGCTGCTGAGTCCTGCACAGAGCTAAGAGTCTTTTCCTGAGCATAACACTGAGCTCTGCCAGTGGTGTCCATTTTTCTCCCCTTGCCTCTTTGTACTGTTTCCTCAGGGATTCAAGTTCTTTCCTCGTGTTGTGGATTGTTGCTTTCCAGATGTTGTGGTGATTCTTGCTAATGTTTGGTTGCGTTGCTTCCCTTTCGCCCTGAACTCCAAACCTCTGCGGCCATGCACACTACCATGCTGCTGCTATCAGCACTTTGTCTGCATCCTCAACAAACTTGTACCACTCAGCTATTTTACAGGCTTGAGGCCACCTGACTTTCATCTTCTCAGACTTGCTATCAGACGGGACTGTTTGCACCACATGAAGGCTCTAGCAGGCCGCTTCTGGAGCGCCTTTTCCGTCCCACTAGGTTCTTGACCTGTACATTGAAATAAATGCTTTACTCATATAAAATTCTATGTTCCTGACTTATATCTTATAGAAATCTTGAAATAATCTGAAATAGCCCTTTCATTATAAAGACAGGTGGAATGGTAGAGATGGTGCGCTTTATAATATCAAATGCCACTTTAAGTGTACGTTAAATAACATTTTATGTAAGTCCACGTCTTTTACTAAAGGTAACAATGTTAACATGTGGTGACATATGTGCACAGCCCAGGCTGTCCTTGGGGGAAACAATCTTTTTAAAGGAAATTCATTCTTATTCTCTTAGGAAAGAACATAATCCAGTGACGTTCTTTATGACTCTTTGAAACACGAGGCTCAGAGCAGGAGCAGATGCAAAGCGACAATACACAAACCACAGATGAAGTGGCATGTTATTGCAACAAACATCACCAGCACAGGATCAGCTAGGATTGTTCGGCATCTCCAAAGGGACAGGTCGGGAAACTGCATTGAGCAACAAAATCCATTCTTAGCAACAGAGTGTAATTCTGTGGTTTTACAATAACTAGATGGTTGGCTGAATTACTCAGCCTTGATAGGCACCACGTAATAGCTGTTTCATTATCTTCTTCTGTAAAAGTTGTACTGAGCTTTAAAATATTCTCAAAAGTAGAGCACGGTGACAAAGGGAAAACAGACTACAAAATAAACAGCTAATGTTAAGTAGAACATCTGTATAAGTTAGCCAGATTCTTAAATATGCATTAACAAATAACATGCATTTATGGAGAAACGTATGTTAACATTTTTGATGCTTGTGACCATTAATATTATATAAAACATATTAACTGCAATTTAGAAAATACAGAGATATTCCGGTCACACACGTTCATTTTCATGCGATGCCAGTTGCAACAGTGATCTATACAGAGGCAATTATTTTTTTCCCCACACTTAATGCTTGACTGCATCCAAGTGCAGCTTATTGCTGCGGACATCACTCCCCCAAGTCCCCGGAGTAGCTCGAGCAGTGCTTCACATTACAATAACATTAAAAATGCACGCTGCACCTCTCTTTCTGTAGTATTTATAGTGGTTGATTGCTTTGGTTATTTTAGATGTGAAAATGACTTGCATATGAAACATAGCAGTTTTGGGGATCACTTTTCTCTACATTGAATGATTTATGGATAACACCAAAACTTCTTTCAACACATACACATGTCGGGTAAACATATCTTTACGGGGACCGCTCATTCATTTCTATGGGAAAAATGCTAACGCTAACTCTGACAACCTTAACCCCGACTGAGCCCTAACCATAACCATAAGTAACCAAACAAAATACAAGATTTTTACTTTTTCCATTGCAGTCACAGATATTTTATTAAATTGAGTTTTCCCTTATGGGTACCAGGGGAAAAAAAACGAGTATTCATCACATTGTGGGAACATTGTCTCTCATTAAGGTAAGGTATACCTGCTCTCTCTCTCTCTCTCTCTCTCACACACACACACACATACATGCACGCACATTTTTTCTAACATATTGTATTATTTTTTCTTTAATTACAAAGGTGAAAGTATTTTCCTTTCATTTATATTTTATTGACTTTACAGATTAGAAAACTATATATAATTAAAAGTGAAATGCTTCGATGTATAAGTTCTGGTCCACTTTCTCTTATAACGGTGTACTATGGGTAGGCCAAAGCCTTTTATTGGGAGCTGAAAAGAGGAAGGTTTCCCATAAGTGACAATGAGCTGCTCCACCTCGCCCCTGCTGAGGCCGGTACAGGTAACATTACAGCAAGCCGGCCTCCGAGCTGACGGATATATTTGACAGCTGTGGGTGAGTGCACTGCTTCTTGGTTCACTTGCTCCCGCTGCCATATTTTGTTGGCATGTCCCTGGTAAAGTGGGTCTGTACTCAGCGTGGCGGAAAGAGAGGCTTAGAGTGACACTCAAACAAGCCGCCTGAACTTAGGGGGTAGGGCCCTCTGGCCTAGTCCAGATAGCACCAAGTGTGCATTCAGTAACAGAGATGCCAGAGTAACAAAGAAGAAAAGGAAGAAAAACATCTGAATTGTGCAAACAACACTGAAATGTAATGAGGGAATATAGTAAATTCAAAACAATATTCAGAATTATACATTGTTATGGTAATTTTAAATCTTTTTCTAGTTTTGACAGTATGGCATACACAAAAACAAGCAATCTTCAGAGAGCTGCAACATCTTCTATTTTGAGCTCCTATGTACTGTAGCACATTTCATGAAAGAAAAACAATAGTCTCTACTTTATTGTATAGTAATATTGTGAATAACAATGCTTCCAGTGAGCTCTATTCAGAGAGCCACCAGCTGTGTTTACCTCTTTGTATTATCTTGATTTATGTGGGTAATAGTGCTTCTCAAAAACACACCCTGAATGTAGCGCCTGTGTACTTACAGCGACACTCGCTCACACTCGGCTGATAGTGTGCAGCAAATTCATGACATTCTTAAATAAACAAATTCCAGTCACCAGTGTTTGTTTTCAGATATCCACTTTCCCTAATTCATTTTTGTTCTACCATATATCAAATCATTTGCCATAAAGTACTGGGGGAACAATATTGTGGATAATGTTAAAGATTCCAAAATAAAACATTTCAAAGAGCAGTGCGATGGCACTGTGAAGACACATTATATCTGCTGACATCCAGTACAACACAAACCATCCATCCATTTTCTGTTCCTGTTTGCCCTATTTGGGGTTGCTAGGATTCAGGAGCATATCCTGGAAGCAAGACAGTGAACAACCTAGGATGGGGCACCGACCCATTGCAGACAGAACAAACTGTCACTGTTTTGTGTTCAATTTCGTATCGCATATCTAATGAAGCACAAAAACGTAGACAAAACTCACACAAACAGAAGGCAAACTCTGCACACTCAGAACGTTGCATAACCTTAAATGAACCTCTCAAAAATGTACGGGATACTGAAACCACAGCTGAAGCTCAAACTGCCCATGCCAGCAGATGCTTCCTATCATATCCCTGCATACAGGGATGGTGGAGTCAGTGGTGCTTTAACAGACTTCAGTTGAACTGTAGCTACAGAGCCAGGCAATGTTCTTTCCCGCTGACCCTAATATTTCTGCTTAACTATACTTTGGTTACACTTTAGCCATAGGTGAAACATTTAACAACTTTTTTATAGGATGACATTGAAAGAGCACAAAATGTATGCCATAAGAATGTTCCAGGCACATAAATTTGATTTTTTTTGATCATCTCAAACAAATCAGGAAGAATAAGTAAAAAAAAACACCAGCTTCACAAAGGCTGACATGAGAAATGCATAAGAAAAAGAGGATGATGGCGTGGAAGATGGCGTTTTACATTATGAGTATCTGATGCTGCCTTTTGGCCTAACAAATGCCCCTTGAGTTTTTCATGATTTTTATCAATGTTCTTCGTGAAATGTCAGCCTGTTTGGATGTTATTCTGGTATTTTCCAACACTCTACAGGAGCACCTTCAATTTGTCCTTTGGGTTGTCCAGAAGGTACATGAACCGCCTCTATGTTTTACTGAAAAATGTGAATTTTAATCATCTCCTTGGGTTTTCTAACTTCTCCTGAAGGGGTGCAGATGGACAATGGGAAGGTCAAAGTAATTACTGATAAGTGGTCAACTGGGAGGATTGTGGTCCTGAGTAGAAATCTTGGTTTGTCACTCAATACATTCTGGATCTGGAGCTAATCCAAGATATCCAACACACTGTCACCATCTGGACTGTCCTGGGCCACCAGGACCCAGCCATACAGAAGGTGGCATGTCCTGACCTGGGTTCAGATTGGATTTGTACTATACTGCAAAAAGAGATTTTACAGAAAACACTAATTTGAACTTATTCTTATTGAAATATGAATATGTAATACTGCATGGGTAATTTCTGCTCCATGGATAGTTTCATTTTTGTAATATCATAATTTGATGGCACCATATGACAATAGGCATATAGCACCATTTTCAGCCCAGGCTAATTTCTGTGGAGGGCATTTTTGAAAAACACAGAAAGACACTTGCAGAGGCAACATCTGGTGGTACATTGAGTTCCAACACTGGAGGTGTAATTAAGTATTCTTTCATTCTAACTCAGCCTACAGGTCACTTCATTAGGTATAGCTAGCTATACTGAGTAGAGGCCACTTTTGCCTCCAAAAGTGTGTCAAGGTAAACAAGTTCCAAGTTCAAATCAGAGAAGACTTTCAAATACCCCTTTTGTACTGCGCTGTTATTTTAGTGTCTGTGGTCTTCATGTTAGCTTTAACAAGTCTAGCCATTCTCTGTTGACCTCTCTCATTAACAAGGTCTTTTTGTTACAGAAATGCTATTAACTCAATGTTTTCTTGTTCCTCATTCCATCCCTGAAAAAACATTGTACACTGTATGTCCCAGAATGGTGGCAGTGACATTCTGAAATCATAATGCATGGCACCAAAAATAAAATCACATTCAAAATCAATCAAAATGAGGTGTCCCTCATGTTCTAATGGTTAGTTGAATGGTAACTAGACATACAACTACGGGCATGGGTTTCACTAATGTCTTTTTTTGTGTAACATTTTTCTTTTTTCAGTAATGCATTTAATATTTTTACTTCACTCGGAATTAGAGAAACAAAAAAGACAATCGTGTATTTTTGACTGGAGACAAGAAGCACCTCACTATATGTAAATGTCTTTTAAGTAGGACACTTTGGGGAGCAAATGGAAAAGAAACATTTTTCTGCAAGACAGGCCAAGGTTAACGTTAAATCAATAACTCATAACTTAATACTCCTAAAATTAAGGAAACAAAATGAAAAGGCAACAAAAATCATACAGAATGAAGATGTTTTTAGACAATGAGTTGACAATTTCTTTCAAATGCAGTTTAATTCGCTTATAGTGTTCATGTCTGTCAGGGTGAAAATGATCACCACAAGCGGATGATCATTATAACCGATTTTTTCCCCTTTTTCTTTACGTCTCAGGCAGACAAATTCACATTTGTATATTTATTACATGAATATAAGATAATAAAATAGACAGCATCAATATTTACAGAATTTTATTTTATTGACTCTTTCAAAATACAGTACAGCTGTTTCAATCACTTTTCAAAAATACACTTTAATACTGTATTGCTGCGGCGTCTGCATGTCCCAGCATGCCTCGGGAGCACATGTATATAGCCCCGTGTATGTCTTGTATATAACCCCTGTTTGTATTTTTAGTGTAGGTACTTCTTGTGCTGTGTATCTGATTGTCACGTGTGGCTTTAACTGTGGTTGTATTCGGTTCTTGCCTGATCCTTGCGTGTCTTAGCCATTGTGTAATTACCCACCGTGTGTGTGCCTTACCGTCCTTAGTGTATCTTCCCTGTGTTTCCCTGCCATTCATAGCTTTTGTGTTATTGTTGCATGTTGTACGGTACCTATAATGGAGTAACATAAAGAAGAATTTTGTGTCAGTCTGCCTCTTGTCGTTGTCATTCGATGCTGCAGCAATTCATCGGTCTGATATGCGCTTTTATGCTGTACAATATTGTACATAAAATATAGCTTATTGTAGTTTCGCCGTTGCTAGTATTTGGCAGTTTATCATATGCTTCTATGAGTCTATATTTGTTATTGAGAGAAAATTACTTTCTTTTTCCCGTCATGGGAAAGAATTAACGTAGTTTTAATTTTTCCTGTATGTTGTCATGTATAAAAAGACCTAAGATGAACACTGTGTCTTATTATTGAATTATTGAAACAGTATTTGTATAGGAATGATCCTGTCACAAGCTTTTTGATCCATATCAGCAGTTGCTCACCATAACTGTGATCACTATAAGCAGGTTCCACTGTACTTCATGAAATCAACAGATGTTCAACTGTTAGAAAAATATGAACATTGGAAATAAACAAAATCACTGGATTCTGATCTTGTAACCGCTTATCCTGTGCCAGACAATAGACAAATTTTGACAGTTTCCTCCAGAAATTTAATTGACAGGTGGTGGCAGTTCTCTTTCAGCCCCTGGATTTCAACACCCCTGTTGTGGACCAACAATCAAGCCACACCAAGCCACACCAAACCCTGGCTGGGATTGCTGGTTATTTTTTTTCCCTTGCCCCTTATGATTCTCTTGAGAAAAGTAAATAATACCATAAGATTCATATGTCATTTAAAATTTAAGATGGTGCTGTCATGGTTTTTCAAATAGGTTTGCTTCTAATTTAGGTATGTTGCTGTGATTTTCAGCTCCACTGCTATAAGATAACAGACTTGAAGATTTATCAGTCACACATTTGAAAAGGTGACATTGATACTGAGTTATTTATAGAAGTATAATGTCACAATCTCACAAATGGCAATAAGACTTGGACACTTGGTGGCCCCAGTAGGTCACACTGCTGCCTCCCATTTCCAAGGTTGGGGATCTGAAAGCCACTTCTGCACCTTGTGGAGTGTGCATGTCCCCCCATGGTATGAGAGTCTCCTCACAAGACGTGCAGCTAAGCTATCTGCTGTCTGTAAATTGCCCATAGAGTAGATGTGTCAGTATGTATCTGACATGCAGTGGAATGGCATCCTGTGCTGTGTTTACCCAGCTTACCCTGACCAAGGCGAGCAGTAAATATAATGATCCTCACTCTGTTGCTGTCCTACTCTAATTAGCTTAAGAAGAATAGCTACTGAGCAATACTTGTTTGTTATATGTTTGAATAAACAAGGTCGAGACCAACTCTGGGCCTGCCTGCTCACTGCCTGTAGCATTTCAGTCACAATCACATAAGAAATTTGTTAAAATTTAAAAATCTAATGCCAAAGTACAATTTTAAGGCTTTCCTTAATTTGCCTCTTATACAAGCAAACAAATAAGGGTTAAAGTTACCCTAATTTGAGTTCCAATAATTTAGCAGAATCAACAAGGCAAAATATGCTGATTAATAGCCACATACATTATGTAAAAATTTAATAATTCTTTTACTTTCAAAACTGTAGACCTAAAAATTATGACAACCTGTTTGATATTATATCTGTTTATTTGAGTTCTTGGCATAATTGTGGCACATAGCATAAACTACCACTTTTTAAAGAAAAATGAGGTTCCATCTGGTTACTGAGAGTCTGTGACCTATACAATTTAACCTGTTAACCTGCCCATATGTTTGTGGATAATAACATTTGGCAGTCAACCACCTGGGTTATTGTATCAGCTATTTTTTGCTTCTTTTACAAAATAACATTGGACCCGGGTGCCTGCCGTGGAAAGCTGGTAATGCAATTGGGATTTCTTACATGTTCACAGCATACTAGGTGGGTTTCAATCTTCAAACTGCTTAACATATATTTTCATATATTTGCAATGCAAGGAACACTATGAATGTTTTTTGTATGTAGTATGTTGAAAGTACTTTTGCAGTGGCTATTGCTTTCCAAAGAACATAAAATAAGAAGGAAATATACCATTATTACCGTGTTAATATTAACTTTAGATAGCACGTACATCCCACATCAATGTGACAGAAAGGCTGAGGGGCATCACACGTTCAGGGTTACCCAGACATGTCTGCCTTTTGGGCCCCTGTCTGGGTGTGTGTGGTATATCAAAATTCGTTACAGTGGAGTACCAAGTGAAGGAAACGACACCAATTTTCCAATATACGGTAGCCGCTCAGTATCATCACACAGCATTTGCATGCCTCGCACATACGTTTACTTTAAAAATTAAATCTAATCCTAACCCTACACTGTACGTGTCACGCTGCTCACAAGTGACATCAACCTCTGGAAACCATTGGCACTTTGACACTTAGCTTATTGTAACTTTTGTTGAAAAAGACTGATATTGTGTCGGTTGTGTGTAGATTGAAAAACGACAGTAAAGTGTAAGGTTACTATACATCTTGGTTTCCCTGCATGCAAATTTTCGTTTTACAGGGTGGTTAGGGAAAACTCATTTATATTCATAAGGGGAGTGCCACCTGATTCATCAGTAAATGTGAAAACTCATAAATAAAAAAAGTCCTCTTTTTCGTCTCACCAAAAATGGTAACCCTACAAAGGCCATAAGAAACAGTGGACAGCCTAAACTGCAGTCCTAGAGGGCCGGAACCCTGTGTAGCTTAGTTCCTTCCCTGTTCCACCATAAATGATTCATCTCAAGAGCTGTGTGGTAATTAGCACAAGGAGTTGAATCAGGTGTGTTAAATGAGAGGAAACCCAAAAATGTGCAGGGCTCCGGCCCTCCAGGACTGGAGTTTGACACCTGTGGCTTAAACCAGCGGTGGCCAATCTTATCCGCAAAGGGCCGGTGTGTGTGCAGGGTTTTGGAATAACCTGTAGGTCAGCTGTTCAAACCCAGGTGTAAGGACTCTTCAGCCAATCAGTCTTCTAATTAGTAATCTAATTAGGGAGTTGCAGCGAAAACCCGCATACACAGCGGCCCTTTGCGGATAAGATTGGCCACCCCTGGCCTAAACTGTTGTCAGTCAAAGCAAATCAGTCAGAAGAGAATGTCAGATAGTTGCGGAGGGACTCCAGATTTTCTCACTTACTAGTTAATTATTTACACTTTACTAGTTAATTTTCTAATCAGTAGAAAATGCATACAGCTGTGACTAGTTAGGTGTCCTTTTTAAGATGAACCTGATTGTGCTTGTTCTCATTTCTTGGGTTAATCTGACTAGGTATTATATGGGTTGTTGTAATTTATCTAGTTTTTATGGTAATTGTTTTGAGAGATTTTTTTTCTTGGATATAATTTTGCTCTCTGGAACTTACTTTTACCTTCTGTCTCCTCAAATTCTTCTGAGAGTGGGCTAACAGTCTGCCATTTGGGTCACTACAACTGGGAGAAGAGATTTGAGTTGTAACAAAAAAAACAATATAGTAATTTTCTTTTTGGAAAAACCCTGGCACTTTGCCACCGAGGGCTTCACAGTTGATTTTAACTTGCTGGTTATTTTTCACTGCTTTTAAAAGTAAATTATACATGGTCCCATTAGTCATAGCACAAATTAGAAAGTTTAAGTAGGTACTGCATGGTTTTATTTTGCTTCCATTTAATTATAATTAAAGTAAACTATTTCATAAGACAGAACTGTGAGTTAACTATACAATGAGAATTTTATATTTGAATTCTGGGATTTCTGTGACTGTACAGTTTTGACACTTCATTTACATGTGATAACTGCTGTGTTTGGGGAGGAAATGATGTGATTCTTTCATCTGGAGAAAACCGATGCATAGTAAAGATTTCCGAAAGCAGTGACAGTCATTCCCTACAAAGAAATTCTGAGGTGAATGATGTGGTTTGGGGGACTGAGGCTCTTGCTATCCTACTGCCCTGAGGATCCCTGTGTTTCAATGAGGCACCATCCATCATGGCTGCCAGCAACGGCAAGCCTAAGCGACAGTTTCATTACCCATTATGTGAATATATGACCATATTCAAAGGAATCACCATAAAAATGCAGAGAAGTTATTAACTAAACTACTGTATGTGCAAAAATTGAACTTTTACATAGGCAAATATTAATTTGTCTAAATAAAATTTAGGACCTAGTATTAGTGAATTCCTTTAAAATCTGTTGTTAACAGGCCCTGAGAGAAATTGAAATTGCAAAACCACATTCATTATATTCCATAGCTTTCATTATTGAGAGAAGATTTACATAGCAGCCCATTTCAGCCACTTGATGACATTAGAAAGTAAGGTACTATGATATGATTAACAACAGATGGATCAATAGGTCATGAAATCTTTGAAACCTGTACATAAAAGAAACAGGAGAATACACATTACAGTGTGTAGCTGATTTCTTATTAGGTGAAGACAGGAAGTGCAAAGATATAATAGGAGTATGCATTCATTAGGGTGCCAATCATTCTGTTTCTATCTTTTTTTTTTATTTCATTCCTGCTACTGAAACTCCCCAAATGCCAGTTCTGAATCTCTAAAATATTTACATGTGCAAAAATAAATATCTTATATACCACTCGTAAGTTTAACAAAAGAAAAATGTTGCTTATCACTTTTTACAAAAATATTATAAAGATATGTATAGTAGAGGAATATTATCCTCAGGAAATTGTCTATTTTATATAATAATAATAATAATAATAATAATAATAATAACAATACTAATAGGCTGTTTTGGCAGAGTGGTTGTTGTGGTTTTGCAATTCTCTTTTTCTTTCAGCGCCTGAAGGTAGCTTTTGACATTTCATTCAAGCCGCTCTTAATCTACTGTTATCCTCTCCCCATAGACTCTTTATTATGTATTTATATATAACCTTTTCCCAGATACACTCTATTTTATGAATTCTTAGGGAAAGTGTACTCTTGCCTGAAAGACTTAATAAATTGGCCTAACTTGGTCAGTTCTAAAAACTCTTAGGCTGACCCCTCCAACAAATCCGATAAATTGAGATTTTTATTTATATTTAATGCTGTTTACCTGATTTCCTGAGAAGCACAGTCACTGCACTCTGTGCAGCTTCATTACCTGCCTAATGTTAAGCTCAGTCCCTAAGTACAAGATCAACGGCATTCTGGCACACTGAGAGCTTTAGTTTCCAGATATTTTTGCCCTTTTTCTTTGACTTTCCCCCTTTGTGGCTTTTTGTGTAATTTATGCACATTATCAAAAAAAAAATTATAACGTTAGCAGTTCTGTCATCTTGTCCTAAGGGTGGTAGGAGATGGATAATCACCATAGTAACATATTGTGGTAAGACATACCTGATTAGGCTGGTGAGGAAAATGAAAGAATATTGTTACAGTGTAATGCTACAAAGAAAAAATGTTACTTATAATAAGGTAGTCTGCCTGTGGACCTTAAAAATATGGTTAACATATTTCTGAGCTTTTCTGAGCCAAGCACACTGCCACAGTTTAGCTGTAGCACTCGGTACATCGTATGTGAGGAAATGTTGACTTTTATTAATTGTCACAGAGCTGAGGTGAAAATTCCTTGTTATTACATAACAAGTTGCAATGGGGCAAAATGCCTGACTAAGAAATACCAGAAGGATTCAATTCATCTCTGAAATGTTTGTCTTGTAGGACTAATATTCCAATGTGTGTTACATATTAAAGGTATCAGGTGTAAGTAGGGTCTATTAATCGAGAGTACGACATCCAATAGCACCTGTTCTGTGTCATATGTCAGCTAATGGTAATAGATACTTATCCTCTGTAATATGGCTATGTTTTCAGAAGGGGGGTAATGAGCAAACCAGGCAAATATCCTTTGTGGAACAATCACTACAAATGTGGCTGAGTCATAGAATCACCTTACTAGACATTCTGGCTTATGCACAAGAAATATATGCCAGTTAATACCTACCAGTCTGTACCTACCAGTCTATACCTACCAGAAGTACCTGCCAGTCTGTACCTACCAGAAATACCTGCCAGTCTATACTTACTAGTCTATATCTACCAGAAATACCTGCCAGTCTATACTTACCAGTCTATACCTACCAGAAATACCTGCCAGTCTATACCTACCAGAAATACTTGCCAGTCTGTGCCTACCAGCCTATACCTACCAGAAATACCTGCCAGTCTGTACCTACCTGTCTATATCTACCAGGTATAGCAAGGTATAGGCTGAGGTACAGCCTAAGCTACAATTAATTCAAATAGGTATTTGTAGAATTTTTTATGGACTGGTATTTTCATAAACGTAGGTTATACTGTATGATAATGTACGACCACTTTATGTATATAAGTATGAATGTAAGTAGAAACTCAGAATTGCATGCCAGTTTTGGATCTCATCACTCCTGGCAAGGTAAACTGAAGGCCTTGCAGATGTGTTTAGTCAGTCAAGAAATATTGATTGAGTATAATAGTTTAGCTGGAATGTCTCAGAGGGGAAGCAGAATGTTTGGTGTGGAATTTATGAGTATGGCTGTGGTTTAAGTAAACTTTCCTCAGTTTAAATGAAGGTCATTTGGGTATTATTCAGATTCCTTCCTTTCTTTCTGCAGTGAAGCTTAAGATCAGCCAGTTTTTTTTTTTTTTTTTTAAAGCAGAGCTAAAAAACTGGTATTAGTAGCTTTTTCAGAAGGATTTTATGCTGAGCTATATTACATGATTATGAACATGAGATGACATGTTTTTTAGGAAATATTTCAGCACATATGACGTTATATAAGCATGGATCTAATAAAGAGAGAGCATTAAAATAATTGCTGTTGCATTATCTTCATCGTTACTTATTTCACCAATCATGGATTAATAGTGCCACTTCCCAAAATAAAAGTTTTACTCATTTGCCAGTGAATTTATCACTATGGAAACGTTGAAAGTTCCATTATTTATGCTATAAGAACAAATCTAAATGGTTGCTAAATAACACAATGTTAATGGTGCTATTCAGTGTGTGTGTATGTCTGTGTGTGTGGGGTGGGGTGGGGGGGGGGCGGTCTGCTAATAAAACAGGTTTATGAAACAATGGAGACATATAGTTTTGAAGCAGAACTGAAAGAGAATTTCTTACACAAAATACCATTTCCAAATCAACCATTTATAGCTTGGACATGGTAGCAATACAATATCATGGGTATTGTTGACAATACAATATAATACCACAGATAGGCCTGTGGCCTTGCACTGCCAAGCTTATGGGTTAGATTGGTGCCCTGGCCTTGTGTCTGTGTGTGTGTGTGTGTCTGTGTCTGTGTGTGTGGTATTAGCATGTTTTCCAAGTGTTTGCCAGGATTTCTAGCAGGTATTCTAGTTTAACCTTACAATACAAAGGCAGGGATTGATTTATCTGAGCTGCTTATAGTGTTTGGGTGTCCTGTGATGCAAGAGCACGCCACCCAGGGGCCTGTGATGGGATTACAGGCAGATTCATCATGACTCTTTAGTGGATGCCTACTTATGGAAAGTGAATAGAAGCTATATCTATAGAAGATATTATCCAGAACAGAAGAATGTTCCTTATAGAAATGTGTTTGCTATGTATGTTTATGTATATTTTTTAAATAAGGTTCCTAATTTTACACTTTATATTCAATTAAAAAATCATGCGGTACAAAAATATTTGCAAAAGATGGAATAGAAACCTTCAGGAGATCCAAATGTATTCAAAATTACCTGTGCTATTATCATGTGTGACTTTACTTTGGGCAGAATCGGTTGGCAGTTTGTTTCTGTAGCCGTTTTGTGGTACATTTTGTCATACAGAGATTGCATAGATGCACACCTGCAGGCTTGGGCACGAATATTCTGCTCAGACATAAAGCATGACTGTTTCATGGAAATAAATGCAGCAGCTTTTCATTGTATGTCTGTGTGTTCATTGTATTTCATCGGATGCTCCTTTCAGTGTTAACAAATAGTGATTTTGTTAGATAACGTGGAGGTGGGATGGGGGGGGGGGGGGGGGGGTAAAGCTAAAACATCTGCTAGCAGCCGGCAATATTATTCAGAGCAAAAGCTTGGAATTCTGCCTGTTTCTCATTAATGTGTCGTGACAAAGACGAATGAAGACATTCATGTTCCAAAATACATACCTAAGATATGGCAAACAATAAACATCAAACTGAAATACGTGGTACTGATTTAGTCTAAAATGAGGTTTTTTAATTACTAGGAGGTGAGGTGTGCAAACATTCCAGCTTGATTTATTTTGCCCCTTATGTTTGTAACTAAAATCCAGAGTTTCTGTTGAAACAATAATGGCTAAATAAATAATTCTATTGAAACATTACTAGTTCAACAGAACTGTCTCATCAGTCTTCATGAACATTTTGCATGGATAAGAAACAAATTCCTTCGGTGTAATTTTGTGCATGCAAATAAATGATAGCAAGAAAAGTCCTGACAGAACTAGCAGTATGATTGAAACATGTCTAAGCATTCAATTCACATTTACAGCCAGTGCAAAAGGCCAGTTTTGTGTAAGAGATTCCTTTTTAAATCATGCAATAAACCAAAATTCCTTGGGTTGAAAATTGCTTTTAATTCAAAATATCTACACATTTGTCTTTTCAGTTGTTCACAGGACAAAGAGCCTTTTATTGGGCAATATTAATTTAATAAAAATTTTTGGAATTGTAAACTTTTGCAGAGGAGAGACAATGCAGTTCCCCAATTCTTCCTTTATAATGTGTATTAAGTCTCCGGGTCCCTTAAGTTTATAACTATGTGTTAGTTATAGCAAAACAATGGGAGAGTCAATCTCAGATGAAGGACAGAACCACGTAGCACAGGGAATTTGGAAAAGCAGATTTTTTTGTGAAGATTTCTCCTTCCATGGTAAATAGAAGAGAAGGTGGTGGAAAACACAACGGGAAGGGGGGGGGGGGGGGTGGCATCACTCATCCACACAAACAAACCACACCTTTGACAGGGATGGGATAACAGAATGAATGATCGCCATGCACGTGTACTTGGGAGAGCAAGGCAGCCTTTAGATCCAGGATTACTGAAGGAAAAAATAACACGTGCCAACCCCACCCTGAATATATCATAATCAAGGAAGACCATGCAATCCCCCGCATGACCTTGGAGAGTAACCCCTCCCAGAGAGAAATGATAAATGTGTAAACATATGCACATAGTACTTTTACTAATATTTTGCAGTAATTAGATTAGTTGGTAGAGTGATGAGTGGTTTGAATGAACTAGAAACTGGAGTTTTACATCAGCTGTGGCTTCTGCCCTAAACTGCTATTCCTTTTAATATGTTTTTAATGGCCCTACCTTTGACATTTGTCAAAACAAATTATTATGCATCTCTATTTTCCTTACACATAAAAATGCATTATATGTATATTGTACTTTCTATGATAAATTATGTCTATATTTCATATCTTCACTATCATTCAACCTAATATTATTCTCTTCTTGCTCCTGGTTTTCATCAGTTATTAAAATATGGTTGTAAGAAATCTCTCCTAAGAGTCTCCGTGGGCCAAACCCCTTAGGAAAAGTCCACTGAACATCCACAACTATAGCTAGAGCCTTAGAGCAGATTCAGATGTTTTGCTGTCAGCCCACCCACTGCTGTTGTTCATTGATTCTCTGTGAATCTAAATGAAATTAGGGATGCTTAGAATGACAAATTGAAAGTTTCAATTTCAAAGCACTATAGAATGCCCTAGAACAATCACTGGTCCTGCTCTCAAAATGGCCACATGCGGCCATCACAACGTGAGCGGAGAAACTAAACTACTTCAATCAGACCTTTGATTGAATGTGAAGGTGTTTACCTATTAGTGGGATGAGAATGGTTTGCCTGGAAATTGATATTTCAAGACCTTCCAGTACATTGACTACTCTGTCTGATTACTTCCATACTCCTTTAGCAACCATTTACCCACGACAGATAATACTAGTCATCCAGCAGCGCTAATTTACAGACAGTATTCTAAGAAAATGGACACAGGTTTTTTTTTTTCCATTCAACAATAGGAATGAAGACACATCTTCAAAGAGGATATAAATACCCCCCACTGCTGAATCATAGCAGCTCATTTCTGGGCTGTGCTGGCCGACAATTACTTTTTTTCACTTTCAGCAGTGCTGCATATTAACTTTTCCCCTTCTCTACCCCCAGTATCTTTAGGTGTTTATTATTATTATTTAAATTGTTATTGAAGCCTCTACTATCTGTGTGATATAACTATACTCCAATGTTAAGAACCAAAGTTAGGGTTATTTATATTATGGTGGGATGGTCAAGATCAGTCATGGATGTTTAACAAGCATTTCCATCAGCTGACCATAACTTTAATCTATCTGTGTTCACTTGGGGGCAGTAACTTTTTCTAACCTAAATATTGCATGTTTGAGTACCCGAATTACAAAAAAAAGGAGAAATCACTATGTTTTTCATCTCTATAACCCCCAAAAGGTCAAATACAATGATAGAGACATCAAAGGAATGTGCTTAAAATCAGATATTCAAACAGTACTTTACAATTTATGTAAATTTAATACTAAATGTAGTAAATGATGAATTGTAATTTTAAGATTATCAGTAGATTATTCAGATTACATTATTTAAGAGTGCATTTATTCTATGATGCTCAATGATTCGTGTATTACGTGGAATTAAAAATAATAAAATTAACTTTAGAATTAGATTAATATATTATTAAATTCTTGCACAGAAAGTCTGAGCTACAGTGAAAATGCTAGATTATTTCAAAGTGCACTCAGCAGCTTTGCTGTTTTATACTTTAAGCCTCAAAATGTACATCACCCAGTTCTAAGTATAGTTCCATGTATAATTTGCTGCAGTGTGAAATACTTATTCGGTGCTGCGTTTTTACATTTGAAAATGCACTGCTCTGAATATGAAATACACTAATTATAAGGGTATTTTTTTTTATTTCTGAAAAAGAAGAAAAGCATCTGATTTTTAGTAAAGTTCATAAAGTAACTTTTGGTGTGTATGTTTTGCTCTAAAGTTCTTTTCTAAATACTCTAAATACAGCGCAAGGCATGACTCCCAGTCTACCACAAGGAACATACATAAAATGAGTCATTTACAGTTACTAGTTCACCTAACAGTTTTATCTTCATGGTATCTCTTCCACACTTACGCCCATATTCACAATATCAATACATCACTCCTGGTACATTCCCAACCACATTCAAGCAGACTTAAGTAACTCTACTGCTTAAAAACCCAAACTCAATCCATCACACTTTGAAAACTACAGAACAGTGTATCCATTTCTAACCCCTACTGATTTTCTTCCACGGAATTACCTTCTAAATCCTCATCAGCTTCAAAGCTGGACACTCCATGGAGACCACCTACCTGACTTTTGTGGATTACCCTGCATGGTCTGCAACCTCTTTCAACTTGGCATCATACGGACTGCTCTGAGGTGATTTGAATCTTAAAGGTAAATCCTTGTAGGTGTCTATGGAGCACAGGTGTCTAAGTCCTATCAAGCAGCATTTGGTGTACCTCAAGGTTCAAGTCTTTGTCCACTGTTCTTTCCCCTGAACACGGCAGTCTGATCCACTATGTGATGTGATGGCTCACTGGGATCTGCAGTTCACCAGCAGTGGACAATAAGCACCACACAGGTAGATAATATACCCACAGTATCTACATTAATTGCCATTCGTTTGATTTTACCTACTTTTTACTGTGCATTTCAAAAGCTGTGTTTTTGGGGGCAGTGTCTGGCTCAGTGGGTTAGGCCTCTATGCTCGTAACTGGACGGTTGCCAATCTATGTCCGGTCCTTTGCAGAATAGTCAAGGGGTGCTGGATAAATGGCTGACCCTGCTATTGGACTCCAAGCTTTGCTCTGAATTGTATGCATGTGTGGGTGTTCCTCAAAGGACAGCAATATGGCATATTCAGAAGCACTCCAATGTACCTGTATTCATCTGAATGGGAAATAAAACATCACTTCATTCCAATGAGCTTCTCCCGAATTGTTGGCCTTGAATTGTTGGCCCCTGTGTTATTTGTCAATAAATACCAATATGTCCTAAGCAGTTAGTTAGGTAACTCATATCCGTTCTTCAATGAAATTAAACCACCAATGTCAAAAACATGCAAAATATCAAATCCACATTTTCTTGTCCGACATCTTCGGAAAGAATTATTCAAATTGGTGCATTCTGGCCAAAGTACTGCATGTCTTATTCAGAGAAAGATAGATGTGTAAAAATGTCTCTGCCTTTTAAATTTGAATGCTAAAAAAGTACTTTTGCTTGCTGTGAAATGTACGAAAATGCCATATGATTAGTCCTCTAGCTTTGAAATAAATAAGCACTCAGATTTTTACAGTTGCTAAAATGTTTTCCAGGGTAATGGTGGCTTTTATTCTTATGAATGCTTATCATTCAACATAACATTGCA
This sequence comes from Paramormyrops kingsleyae, assembly GCF_048594095.1. Lineage (NCBI taxonomy): Eukaryota > Metazoa > Chordata > Actinopteri > Osteoglossiformes > Mormyridae > Paramormyrops > Paramormyrops kingsleyae. The sequence goes on from NC_132812.1 coordinate 18,686,075, forward strand.
ATGTGCATAGCATTTGAAAATTCTGAAATTAATTTGATTTGTTACATATACATAATCTATATGTACACAATCACACTTATAAACAATGTATTGTAGTGACAAGAAAATTGTTGTTTAAGAAAATGTAAACTTCTGTTTTTTTATGTTGTTGGTATTTGGCAAAAAATTGGGTTTTATAACACACATGCGCACAGGCAACCAAATACATGCAAATCATCTCTGCAAAACCCATTAATCTCTTACCGTTGGAAGCATTTCCGTTTATAACATGACCTCTCTATCCCGTTCTGACCCTAACAGAAACACTGTAAATGTCATCACAGGACTGTTAACATGGACTTTATTATCACACAACCATCTATCTACAATGCAGTGAAATAAACAAAAGTGAAAGATTTAAAGAAAAAATATGCATTAAAGATTTAATAGTAATACTAATTAATGAACATTCATACTATCCTTGTCCAATTACAAGAACTGGATCTTTACATTTTTATTCAAAGGATTGCCAAAAAGAAATTTTTTGCACTTGAAATAAAACTGTATTGTTTATGGATGGATGCTACTTGAGAATCAGCTCCCATGCATCATTATAGGATTCACATGAGTATGATAGGTAGGTATAATCATACGCTTTTAGGTATAATCGAGCACCATGCCTCTGTAAAGTGAGGTTGACATTCTAGGGAGATTTCATATCAAGTAACACCAGGGGACCAAGGCACTGCTGGATAGTTGAATTTTCTGGATAGTTGTCTTGAATGTTACAGAATGTTACCCTTTTTCTCTTTCCTGTTAACGTGATAACTCACAAAGTCTTTGACAGATCCGTTTAAAACTTTGCAGGCATGTTGTCTGGGTAACGGGCTGGAACTGATAAATTGCCTAGAAATTGAAGCAGCAGTGCAATAATGATTGGACAGACTACTCTAAAAAAGTTTCTGAATACTGAATATACAGTCCTTAATGTATTCAGATTTGTATTCCGATAGAACACTCAAAATGTGTAACTTATTCTGAATACTTTTTGAATAACTTTCTAATATTTCCAGAAATTGATGTGTAGTCTAGTTCATAAGAATGGTTCAACAAGTTAAGCATATTCAAATTAAACGTTAAATGTAAACTGAAAATGCACTTTAAATCTCAAGTAAAAGGGAAGCAAAAGCAAGAAAAAACTAATTTTTCACTATAATTTTATTATTAATAAAAGCTGAATATTTGAAAAAATATTCAAAAAACTACACTTATAATGAGTGTAGCGACATGTTCAGGTTGCAGCGCTGTTTAGTTCGTGATGCTTATCTGGGGGTGGATTGTCTTTTAATCTGCTTGTGCTGAGTTCATCCATTTGCATTTTGCATTGAACGTTTTCTTCCACTGCAGCATGTTTTCTCTGCAAAACAAGCCAAAAATAAAACAGTACTTTACAAAGCAAGAACATACAATTATAGGCTGAGAACATTTGGCTATATAGTAAAAAAGGCAAAACATTGATAATATTGTCTAAACATACATTGATGGGGAAAACTGATACTTAAAATCGAATTCTTTCAAATTACAAACCGTACTATTTTTAACTACTAATTAGTGCACCAATATGTGACTTCAGATCCAGCCTTCATGTAAGCTAGGCTAGTTAGCTAGACATTTACCTTTAGGTGTTTTTCAAATTCAGAGTTGCATCCTTAGGTCCAGACAGGCCATTTTATAGCTGATAAGCTTAGCTGGCACCTCACATAAAGATATTCTTACCTTTGACTTCTTTTAATCCAAAATGGTGCCAATACCGATAAAGACTACACACGCCAAGCTCCAACATTATGGCTACTGCTCCATCTGTTCTCCCAGACTCATGCAATGGAAAGGATGTGCACAGGAGGGAGTGTGTTCAGGCAGAAAGATTTGTTGCTTTAAAAAAGACAAGCTACTTCAAGCTGGAAAAATTCTATACATGATTTAAGAGATGCAGTTTAAAAGTATTCAGTATTTAAATTTCATAAAGTAACTCTATTCTTAAATAAAGCTCTATAAATATAGCCCCAAAAACTTACTTTTGTATTGTGAATACATAACGCCAGTACTTGTATTCCAGTACAACCCAAGCCTGGTGATAGCCAAATAAAAGGGCAGTCTCAGACACTCAATCCCATTAACACTGTAACCCAAAATGTATTTGACGGATTATTTTCAAACTTTGCAGACACAATCAATCACTGACAAACTGGAACTGATAAAATTCTGAGACACTGTCAAGTACTGATAACAAAGAAAAAGGCAGTTTTGACACATGATTTTATTAGAGTGATAATTGAAAAAACAGTTAGTGGCACCAGTTAATCCTTTAGGCAACTGCTATGTTCATTTATTAAACTGGAACTATTTTATGTTGCATTATGATAAATAGTGTGGATAGTAATAGTAATGCATGTAGAGCCGTAGAGCGATGCAATGTATGTCTATGGCTGATTCCAAGTAAAAAGCTGCGTTACCTGAACATTGGTGTTTTATAGTGATTCCCTTGTTGTGGAAGTGCACAAACACAACAGCAACATAAATGGCCCCTTAGAGTGCCGACTTGCTGACCAATTTCACTTTGCCTTTGTTGGGGGAGATGGGGGGGGGGGTGATGCTAGCTGTCAGGATAAGTTCCTGTCTTGTCCTATTCTTCTGTATTCACATTTGGCCAGCAGGTGCTGCTAGCCATCTAGTTTGTTCCTCTGTTGTTTGGCACCATTCTTAGTTCCCATTGTTTCCCCTTGTTCGCTGGCCTGCTGCATGACTGAATGGGCTAAGTGGGTATCTGCAAACTGTGCTTCCCTTCCGTTGTCGGTGTTAATGATGTTGGATATTTTGAGTTTCCTGAGCCCCTTGTTTATCATGTTATCTTGTTTTTGTCAGTATCTGCACGGACTGTTTGTTTTTTGTTTTTCTCCCCCAATTGTGGGGCAGGAGATGATTTTCCTAGCCCCCCTGCTCAGCAAATTTTGTTAGTAACAGTCCGGTGGCCATTTGGCCACATTCGTCGTGGGGTAATTTACCATAGAGGAATTTAATCGCATCACATAGCTCTAGTCCAAGTCAGCGATGGCATGAAAGAACAGGTGCAGATCTGATTCAGTTCAGTTCAGTGTTTTGTGTGGATTATGACCAAGTCTGGTGGAATGTGTTTTCGGTACATTATATTACATTATTCTGCATACAATACGTAAATGGACCACCGCAGACGCTCCACGTATTAAGCTGTTTGCACCAGTGCTCCAGGGGCACCGGATAAATGGCCTGACCCTGCACTCAGACCCAGCCTCTGTGTGTGAGTGTGTGTGTGTGTGTGTGTCTGTGTAAAGAAGAGTGATTTACCATGTTTAACCATTTAAAAAGACTTCAACCATCAGGCAAGATAAACTCATTCACCAGTATTTCTTATTGGTTTGTGGATAATGAATTGGTATACACTAAGTGAAAGAGCCAGGAATTACAATGTATTGATTCGTAATACTGTTCTTCTTGAGAGCAGCTAATCCAGTACATATACTGTATATAAGAATTTTCATTTTTTGTTTAGTTTTTTATTGTGTAAAAGGACCATGTCAGTGCAGTCATGTCTCTATGTCATGTCTTTCGGGAGGTATTATGATTAGAGTTTGTACCTGTCCCGTATATTATGCATTATGCAGTTGGCACATATTTTCCATTCTAATACTTTTTCCTAAACTATTTTCTTTTTTTTCCTTTCTTCCCAGTAAATTAATCAGAGCAACTGTATAACCAAGACAAAGCAATTTCCCTTTTGGAGTAATAAAGTTCTTTGAATCTTGAATCTTGAATCATAATCATTTAAACATAAAATGCCGTGCAAATTGTCTCGTATATTTGTACCTTGCAATTTAACAGGCATTTTATACCAACAATTTGTGTTTCTTTGCTAGGGTTTACTTTTCACAAGTTAATAAATGGCCAAACAAGTGATCTGGCATATTATACAGAAGTACGATGTACACTAGCAAAACCAAGTTGGAATGGGAGACATGTGATGCATTACTACAAAGATCTGAGTGAATAAATTTACTAAAATCCAACAGTATATGTACAGTTTGCTTCCTCATCTCACTTTGCAGGCAGTTGTGCAATAAATGAATAGGTATAGTTTCATGTCACAATTAGGATTCGGAGCATTTGGTAAAAAGACATTTTACGCTACCTTATCTTGTTAAACATTATTACTTTATATATATAGCAGTTTTTATATGCAGTATTTTTTACATTTACTATGTACTATTCTCGTGGTACCTCTCAACTGAGTTTGATGTGCGAAAGCTGTGTTCCTGTGTTCGGTGTAGTGCTGGCCCAAACGATTATTCTTTAAATAACAACAACAACAACAAATTTATTTTTGTATAGCGCATTATCACAACATTACATTGTCCCAAAGCGCTTTACAGCAACCCTGCCCAAAGCCCCCAGTGAGTAAGCCATAGGCGACAGTGGCAAGGAAAAACTCCCCAGAAGGAAGAAACCTTGGGAGGGACCAGACTCAAAGGGGGAGCCCATCCTCCAGGGGCCGGCAGGGAGAGTCAAATACAGTAAATTGGAGCAGGGGGAAGATGGCAAGCCGGTGCCAACGCTCCCTCCAATTGGCAGGCAACCAGAAGGCAGGGAGCGGGTCATACAAGGAAGATGACACAGGCAGAACGGCAAGCTGGATGCACGGACGTCATTGGTAGAGGCGACGTCACATGTAGCAGGGTGCGCTGGACATCTTGATAGATTGAGGGCTCCAGGCAGCACCCCCCAGGAGAAGTAGGGGAAATAATATATGCAATTAGTCAAAGTAGGGGAGACTATAGGCAGTGCCAAAAGTTAGATGAGTGCAATATGAAGTGCAATGCTCCGGCAGATATGGCTATGGCAGCATAAGTAGGAGGGAGAGGCAGGTGGGAATGCAGGCATGGGGAGTCCCTGAAATGACAGCACTCCAATCCCACAAGCGATTGTGAAGCTAGAGTGACAGCACTGTCAATTCAGATTATCCAAAGCCAATGGCACCGATCCCCACCCAGCTCTACACCTCACACTATAGGTCTAACTGGGAGTGAGAAGCTAGCTAGAGCTAGAACTAGTGTCCCTATAAGCTAAACTAAATAGGTGTGTTTTTAGTCTAGACTTGAATATTGAGAATGAGCCTGAAATCCGCACATCCGGTGGAAGACCATTCCACAGCTGAGGAGCTCTATAGGAGAAAGCTCTGAAGCCTGCCGTAGCTCTTTCTACCCTAGGTACTAACAGATATCCCGCACCTTGAGAACGAAGCAAGCGCGGGGGGTTGTATGAGGTCAGCAGATCACTAAGGTATTCTGGTGCAAGGCCATTCAGTGCTTTATAAGTTAATAGCAGTATTTTATAGTCAATCCGAGACTTAACTGGTAACCAATGAAGGGAGGATAAGACTGGTGTAATGTGATCAAATTTTTTATTGTTTGTGAGAACTGCATTTTCAGTGTTTGTGTGGCTGCTGCATTCTGTACCAGCTGAAGTTTATGTAAGGATCCAGACGGGCAACCAGAAAGGAGGGCATTACAGTAGTCCAGTCTGAAAGTTACAAAGGCATGTATTAATTTTTCTGCATCACAAAGTGAGAGCATCTTACGAAGCTTGGCTATGTTCCGTAGATGATAAAACGCAGTTCTAGTAATACTTCTTATGTGAGCATCAAAACATAGATCTGAATCAACTAAAAGACAAAGATTTCTAACCACCATGTTAGGTTGTGTAGGAAGGCCACTAATGCTGAGGTGGTGCAACGTATTTCTTGCAGCCTTGGGACCAATCACCAGTACTTCTGTTTTTTTTGTGTTTAACATTAGTAAATTTTTTACAATCCAACACCGGATATCTAACAGACAGTCTTCTAACCGAGATAGGAGTGATGTATCATCAGGGTTAACAGATATATATAACTGTGTATCATCTGCATAACAATGAAACCCAACACCATGATTTCTAATAATGTTACCAAGAGGTAGCATATATAGGGTAAACAGTAGTGGGCCCAGTACTGATCCCTGTGGGACACCGTATGTGACTTTGGTGGCCTTGGATGATTCGTTGTTCACATGGGCATACTGATAGCGATCAGTTAAATATGAGCGGAATCAAGAGAGTGCTGTCCCCGTAATGCCAACTACACCTTCTAAAGGGTCCAAGAGGATATTATGGTCCACAGTATCAAATGCTGCAGTTAAATCTAGTAATACCAACAGCGATATACAGCCACGGTCTGAAGCCATAAGTAAATCATTCATTACTTTGACTAGAGCAGTTTCTGTGCTATGGACTGATATAATTCATTACTATTATTTTTTTGTAGGAAAGAAGACAACTGACGAACTACAACCTTTTCCATGATCTTTGAAATGAAAGGAAGATTTTAGATAGGTCTATAATTTCCTAGAACACTAGGTTCAAGATTTGGTTTCTTTAGGACGGGTCTAATAACAGCCATTTTAAAAAGTTTTGGAACGTATCCAAGCTTAAGAGATGAGTTTAACACATTTAATAGGGTATTGCTAATCTGTGGTGCAATTTCCTTGAAGAATTTTGTAGGAATTGGGTCTATGAGGCTTGTAGAGGATTTACAGGAGGAAATTAAGCTCAAGAGTTCTGAGTGTTTTATAGGAATGAAAGATTCAAAAGTCTCATTATTGATAGGCCTAAGACTAGCAGGAGTCTGGCAGTCATAGGTAGCTAAGGACGTGCATTGGATGCTCTGTCTAATCTTAGTTATTTTACCATTAAAAAAAATTATAAAGTCATCACTCTTTAAGAACTTGCGGGACTTGCGAGTTTAATGGAGAATTCTGTGTTAACCTAGCCACGGATTCAAATAGGAATTTTGGATTGGTTTTGTTCCCGTCTATTAATCTGGAGAGGTACACAGACCTAACAGTCACTAGTGCGTGTCTGTATTTAGACAGGCTCTCTTTCCATGCAGATTTGAAAACTTCTAGTTTAGTTGAGCGCCATTTGCGTGATGCCTGTTTGAGTTCACGTGTATGATCAGAGTACCAGGGGGCAGGTTTCTTATCTCTGTGCTTTATCTTCTTAAGTGGGGCTACAAGATCTAGTGTGCTACGAAGGGATTTTTCCATGTTTGCAGTTGCCTGTTCAAGTTCATTTATACACGATGCCTCAGAAAACACTAGCAAAGGTAGCTTATAGTTAAGCTTACTTCAGTGAGCAAGGAACGATTTAGGCTAGAGTGTGTAAGAGTATTCCTAAACTCTGGAAGACCGCGTTCGAGCCTTCTTTGCTGTGTGTTTCTCCAGAGGCTCCGGAGCTCTGCTGGTAGACGCAATCATGTTGCCTTGTGTGTGGTGGGGCGGGGCGGAAGGCAAATTTCCTTTTTGCAGGATGGTAGAAGATGTTTCATTAATATTTATGAGAAAAGTGCTACATGATTGGCCAGTGCATGCCTTACAAAATAGTGCAGCACTGCTGTCACCGGCAATATTAGACAAAACTATATCGGAATTCAGTCTATAATTGATATAGTTTTAACAGTGCCAGCAGTGAAACAACTAGCCAGCTTATTAGCGGAATAACTTTGTATTGTAAATGAAAACCATGCCGCAATAAAATATTGTAGCTCTCGAGTGGTGAAGAGATCATCAGGTGGACAGTAAAGTTCAGTTGTTAACAGACTGTTTTATTGCGTGATTCTTAAAAGGACAGCGTTAACGTGCTCCCTCTACAATACGTTTTCCCTTATAATATGTTTAGCTTATCACTTAGTGCATTGCAGTTAGTTTTACACAACGCATCGACACTAAAAATCCACGTCGACGCATTTTTATAATCAACATCGTCGATTACGTCGAATAATCGCCCCAGCCCTAGCTCGGTGTGAATTTTTTTGTGCTTTATCTGTAGTACATTTAGTGGTACAGTAATCATGGCCCGTAAAAAAATGAGCAGTGATAGCAGCACACCAAAAAGGAAAGTAATGCGAGTAACTGTAGAACTTAAAAAGATAATTATAGCAAAACTTGAAGGATAGCGAGACTTGAAGGTATGTTTACTCTCGCTTTGGAGAATGGGATTGTCATGTATTTGTTTATTGGTTTTGTATGTGCACTTTTCCATGTGTGTATTTGGTTTATGTTGATTTTTAATGCATTTTATCATTAGTTAGGTAGGTAGATACGTTTAGGCAATCAGTTGGGGGTCTTGAACAAATTGAATTCATTTACATTGAAATTCAACTTGGAACTCGACCAAATTGCAACTTGACCACCCTTCTGGAACGAATTCAGTTTGTGTTCCAAGATACCTCTGTACACGAACTCTTTGCTATAACTGGAAAGTAGCAGGAAACCATTTTAAACTGAATTTGAGAAAGCACTACTTTGTACAGTGTATAGTTAGAGTATGGAGTCTTCCTTTAAATCAGAGCTAGATAAAATTTTAACAACTTTAAGCTATTAGTTGAATTCTCCCCAAATGAGCTTGATGGGCTAAATGGCCTCCTCTCATTTGTACATTCCTTCTGATTCAGGCCACCTATTGCATTGACTTCATCGAGTCACTTATTCCTTGTCCCTCATCATTATATTTAGTTTATTATTTTCCTGATATCAGTAAAGATGGTCAGTCACTGATGTGTATGTGTGCAGACATGCGTGTTTAAGAAAGTTTATATAGGGGAGCACAAAAGCCTTTACTGGCTCCAAAGAATGCTACCCAGTTAGCTGTGCCATTTTCAGTATTTCTTCACATTGGAACGATGGCCTCGGTCGGAACTTAAATACTTAAATTGTTAAATGTCAAGATAAAAAGACAGATAGATAGATAGATCATTTACAGCAGAAAAGAAGCAGGCAAAATGCACTTCCATCACTATATTTGTTAAAAAGATTTAACTTATACTGTAAATCCACAGCTTGGCTTTTCACAAGATCACCTTGCGACAAAGAAAACAGTATCTAGAGGACATCATGGACCTCCAACACGTTATTTGATCCATCTTCTTTAGGATAGGATTAGAAATTCTTATCTCTATCTTGTATTTTAATCCATGCATGATTAATTCAAAACACAAAGGAATAAGAATCCATGTTTGAGTACTGTCTTCTCCAACACGCACAGTTAATAGGAGCAGAATTAAGTTTAACTTCTTCAGATAGCTACAATAAATACCAGAAATAAGGAAAAAATTCTGTAGGGTTGAAGATGAGCAAAACAAACCAGCCAAAAAAGTGTGTTGCTTGAGTGTACCCTAAGCCAGTTTGTCTGAAGGGTTAGATGCATAGATATAAAGTTAAGTATTTTTTTCAGGCACATATATTAGCTGCTTTAAAAAAAAAGTATACCCTCTTAGATTCTGAAATGAGACAAAAAACACTAATGCAATGCAAATTGCCTGCCTTGTGTGCTCAGACTTTTTCACCAGGCTGAAAATATCTTCAGTGTTATTCCAACAACTCAGATAAGCCACTTTTGCATTTAACAATTGGAAGATACTTTGAAATGATTACTGACTCCAGTTCCTAGTAATGTAAATCTGACAGCACTGCGATTATTTGTGAAAAGTGGAAAAAATAAAACTGAGAGAACCATGCGGTTAAAAGAGGGGATTTCTATACTGATCTCAGCTGAAAAGCTTTGGAGCTTAATGTCATTTTCAAATTTACGAAAGCATCCCAACTGACACCCCTTCCCTATTCAATGAGAGCAAGTTCTGTTTATAGAGTTTGTGGCAATTGTTTGTCCGAATTATCAGCAGAGTTTCCATATGGCGCAACCTGTCCATCTTACTCTGACACTTTTGGAAGAGGTTTAAGGAATCACAGAACAATATTTTTTGAACGTGTAAAGTTTTGAATACATTTGACATTCTTCATATTCTCCGCAAAGCTCTATAAAGCTTTCATAACTTATAAAGAATGTGTGTGTGCAAAGTGCATTTTTTGTACCATGTTTCTTTAGTCCTGAGAATGGTGCAGTCTGCCATTGGGTTTGTAGTGCTGTCATAATACCCAACACTACAAAAGTATTTTTTTTACTGCAACATACAGCATAACAAACTCACTGCCTCCAATTCATTGAACAACTAGTATAACTGTTTGACCTAACTAGTCAATGGGACTAGCAAAAAAAAGAATTTTCAAAGAAGCTTTATAAACTGATTAGTCCCTGCATCTGTTATCACTGTGATTTTATACAAAATCAATCAATCGATCAATCATAGTTATATTGCACTGTTTTAACTACAGGTTGACAAAGTGCTTTACACACATTTTAAAAGAAGAAAAACAATATTTTTTGAACGTGTAAAGTTTTGAATACATTTGACATTCTTCATATTCTCCGCTAAGCTCTATAAAGCTTTCATAACTTATAAAGAATGTGTGTGTGCAAAGTGCATTTTTTGTACCATGTTTCTTTAGTCCTGAGAATGGTGCAGTCTGCCATTGGGTTTGTAGTGCTGTCATAATACCCAACACTACAAAAGTATTTTTTTTACTGCAACATACAGCATAACAAACTCACTGCCTCCAATTCATTGAACAACTAGTATAACTGTTTGACCTAACTAGTCAATGGGACTAGCAAAAAAAAGAATTTTCAAAGAAGCTTTATAAACTGATTAGTCCCTGCATCTGTTATCACTGTGATTTTATACAAAATCAATCAATCGATCAATCATAGTTATATTGCACTGTTTTAACTACAGGTTGACAAAGTGCTTTGCACACATTTTAAAAGAAGAAAAACAAAGAATTTTTAAAAGGACACAGGAAATAACAATAACCACAAAAAAAATTAAATAAAATCAATAATAAATAATAGGCCAAATAAACTTGTTATTATTATTACTGGTATGAATAATAATAATAATAATAATAATAATAATAATAATAATAGTAAAATACCACCTAAAATGCGTGACTTTAAGTACCCATGTTTGGGATTTCTTTAAATAGGTACAGAGAATTTTATGGCAGTTGGACATATATCAGAATGTAACGCTCTTTGTGCAGCTGAACCAATGCTTATTTTCATAAAACTGAACATTCAGCGATATGATATGTAAATCATTTTCCAGCTTTAACAGGAAGCTTGTTAGGTTGCTAACAATGGCATTAGTGCCTTTCGTGTATATTATACAGTACATTCTTGTGTATTTGCTAATATATAATAAAATCATGTTTTTTGATATTTTATCAGTTCAGAAAGTCCACAAATCCATTGGCAGTGATTAGTGTTTTTTTTATCACTATCATAGGGCTGGTACAGTGGTTCACGGGGTTCGCACTGTTGCCTCATACCCTCAGGGTTCAATTCTGACTTCTACTCTGTGTGGGTGGAATTTGCATGTTCTCTCTGTGGTATGCAGGTTTCCACCAGGTGCTGTGGTTTCCCAGTCCAAAGAGATGCTAATTAATGTGTTTAATTGGCCACACAGTATGAGTGTATGCATGTGTACACCCTGCAGTGCACTGGCATCCCATTTAGGATATACCTGTGCTTCCTGCGATAGGCTGCAGGCTCACCATCACCCTGACCAAGATTAGTAGTGGCCTAAATTGTTATTTAGGCAATTTATCTGCCATATTTTAAGACTCAATTAGTGACCCCCTCTGGCTTCAAATGAGATTGTCTCACATAAGAGCAATGTAATCCTTTAAATGCATACCAGTTTTGGCAATTTGAATATGCTTAATTTAATGCATATCCATGTTTTCAGGGAATGTAACCTGTTAATGTCCTTTACATCTCCTTCAAATAACCCTCTGGCCAGTAGCCTTACAATACCACTGCCCATCAACATAAATACTCATAGAAAAATAATATGGGCAGCTGAAGCTGAAGGTGCAGTACACTAAGTTTCTGTGCCAGAAACCATGACGACAAAGAGGCATTTTACTACAACCTCTGGAATATGATTTTTAGGAATGATAACATTCCTGAAACATGAAAGAAACACATTTCTGAATATACATTTCTCTTTCAAATTAAATCTGAGTAGTTGCAGAACATATCAAATATTTTGTTACATTAGCCTATAGATTTATAAATGGCTTTGCCAAGAATGATTGTACCAACACTGTGATTAATAATTAATTTAAAGAATAAAACTATGTTGTAACACTTGACGGGGCACAAGTCACTTAGTAACTCAGTTACTACTCAGTTACTCAAGTACAAATATTGAACAAATATAGTACCTGCATGAAATACATGAAGCAGAGGTCAGCAGTGACTGCAGCTACACCACAGCCTGCTCCTATAGGCTCCTTTGTACATGATATCAGTTATAAATACATTGTTAAACATGTTCGGCTGAATACTGTGTTTTGTTAATTAAATTGTAAAATCTATGTTAATAGTTTTAAGTGAATAGAAAATGATGTTTTTCTTTGATTGAATTGGCATAAAAAATAAACAATGCATATTACCTTGACATCCAATAACCACTCTAATGACAAACCAAATGCATCTTACAAATAAGCGTTTGTTGTGGCACATTTGGGATTAGCTAATGGTCATATTTTTCTGGCATTTAGAGACAGTGAAATGAGGGAGAAAAAGTATTTATTTACAGCTGAATGAAAGTGAGAATGAATGAAATGGTGTGACATAACATCCCAGAATTACCGTGAATGATGTAAATCCCTTATGCAGTCTTGGTCAATGTTAAGTCAATGTTGACTCTTGGTGCCCTTTTAAATGGTATTTGCCCAGATTGGTCCGCCTTGTGAGCGGGTCTTCAGATTTTCCACTGTTGTGTTCATAGGTGTGATGACTGAGCCCATCTATCTGGTTCCTGGTCATTTTCTCCCCTCTTTCCCTTCACCTTTTCCATGCATTATGGTCTTTTCTAATGTACTATGCCTTTTCATAATATGCTCAAAATAGCTTCATTCAGGTCATTTATGCTTCATATGGAAGTTCACACTTGAATTCATCAAGAATTTACTTGTTTATTTCACGGTCCATGTTATTCCTAAAAATCCTCTCCAGAAAATATCAAAGAAGCCAATATTGTTTTCACCCTCATTCTTTATTACTCAAGTTTCAGTCAGAGGAGATGTCATTCTAAATAAGTGCTCCATATAGTTAGTAGGAAGCCAGACAAAGAAGCAAAAGATATTTAAAACAATTAAAACACAGGGAGAAATTTGTTTAAAAGATAACAATGCAATAGATGGGGAGGAAACAATGCGAAAGTTTGTAATAAAGCAGATGTATACCAAACTAATCAGGAGCAGCCTTCAAGTTGATTGTTTTATGTTACAGTCAGAATTCATACAGATTGTGTTTCATTTTCCATAATTACTAATAATGTGATGAACATGCATCATTCCTAATACGGGAATTCTTTCATTACTGGGTAAAAGTAAACACACATAGAAATAAACTATGCATGTGTTTTTTTTTTTAATAAAAGCTGTAAAAGAACTGCTTGCTGATATAAACATACCTTATGCTTGGATTTAATAAATACATTCAAGTACTTATTGTGGGTGGGACATTGGGTTGCACTGTAGAGTCTCACCTCAAGGTATTTTCTTTTTTCATAAGAACAAAGGCTGAATACAAAACCACAACAGACTTGTCATAGAACAAAGAATGAATGCTTGTAAACAATGTGCTCATCCTACACTCTACATCAGGGCTATTTAAATCACAGTCACCAAGGTCTGAGCACTGCTGGTTTTTCAGCCTTCTTTTACCTGTGAGTCAGGTGTTTAGCCTCTGGCCAATCAGAATCAGTAATTATTAAACTAACTACCTGGGAACTGAAAACAAAGCCTGAATTTGGAAAGGAGGGCCAGATTCGAAGAGCCCTATTCTACATGTATGTTCACATGCCGTGCATTTCGTGCTGCACTATTCAGATATATTCTATGCTGTATTCTTTGTTTAGAAACTGTTCTGCCAAGAAAAATGCTATATAATATGTTACCTGTTACATGTAACATTTGACCGAAACCATAATGTAGAAAAATCAACGCTTGTAGCATTATGTCACGGAAATCAGTCTGTAAATGCAAATGATGGTATTAAAAGTCAAGATCTGTTATAATGAAAAAAGCACGGAACTAATTACCATAAATCGTGGGACTGCTGGATGTCATAAGGCTATTCCACAGGTTTTTAGAAAATCAAAGTCTTCAAAAATAGCACTGTAATGCAAAGGAACTTTATTTGAAGTTCTCCAGTTAACAGCTCCACCTCCAAAATGTAAGAATGCAAATTTCCAAAAGTATGCCAGCTGACTAAACAAAAAAAAATCTATAAATATTATATTGCATACATTTTTGGCCCATGGACAGCAGTTACTCAGTGCCAGAGTATTGTCAGAGCACCTGCTTCCTTTAGGTTTCAATACCACTGAGCCTCCTGTATTATTTGGCCACACCCTTAGCTCACACTGCAGGCCAGGTTCATAAGCATTTAGTTAAGTCAGTGTAATTTCTCTTTCAGCAGTAAACCCAGCGTCATACACACACTCTGTATATTTTAGGGTAATACACACCCCTGTTGAAGTGCCTGGTTTTTGTGATGTAAAAAAATAAGACCACCTGTAGTGCGGCGTATAACCTGTACAATTCAATTGAAATGTAAACAAATCTGTAAAAAATATATATATAAAAAAAAACTTATAATTAGCTGGTTGCATAAGTATGCACACCCTTAAAGTGATACTGGAAGCACCTCTTGATTTAATTCCAGCATTCAGCCTTTTTGGGTAGGAGTCTATCAGCATGCCACATCTTGACTTGGCAATATTTGCCCGCTCTTCCTTGCAAAAGTGCTCCAAATCTGTCAGATTGTGAGGGCATCTCCTGTGCACAGCCCTCTTCATCACCCCACAGATTTTCAGTTGGATGTAGGTCTGGGCTCTGGCTGGGCCACTCCAAAACTTTAATTTTCTTCTGGTGAAGCCATACTTTTTTTGATTTGGATGTATGCTTGTGGTCATTGTCAATCTGAAAGGTGAAGTTCCTCTCCATGATCAGCTAGCTAGCAGGCAGCTGTAGGTTTTGGGCCAAAAATTGACTGGCATTTGGATCTGTTCATAATTCCCTCCCCTTTGACTAAAGCCCCAGTTCCAGCTGAAGAAAAGCAACCCCAAAGCATGACGTTGCCACCACCACGCTTCACTGTGGGTCTGGTGTTCTTCTGGTGATGCGCAGTGTTGTTTCTGCGTCTAACATACCTTTTGGAGTTGTGGCCAAAAAGTTCAACTTTGGTTTCATCAGACCATTACACATCTTCCCACATGCTTTTGGGAGACTTGATGTATTTTTTTTTTGCAAAATTTAGCCTGTCCTGGACATTTGTCTTTGTAAGAAAAGGGTTCTATCTTGCAACCGTGCCCCATAGTGCAGACATATGGAGAATACGGGAGATTGTTTTCACCTGTTACTGTTGGCCTCTTGGCAGCCTCACTGACCAGTTTTTGTCTTGCCTTTTCATCAATTTTGGATCAACGTACAGTTATTGGTAATGTTACTGTTGTCCCATATTTTCTCCACTTCTTCATGGTTGTCTTAACTATGTTCCATGGTACATCTAATTCTGGAAAATTCTTTTGTACCCTTCTCCTGACTGATACCTTTCAACAACGAGATCCCTTTGATGCTTTGTAAGCTCTCTGCTAACCATGCCTTTTCTATAGCATGCAACTGAGTAAATGTCAGGAAAATCCTACTAGGACAGCTGAACTTTATTTTGGGTTGATCAGAGTCACTTTATGGCAGGTGTGTACCCAAAAAGACTGAATGCTGTAATTAAATCAAAAGGTGCTTCAACAAAATATTATTTTACAGGTGTGTACACTTATTCATCCAGCTTATTGTACATTTTATTTTTTATATTTTCCCCCTAAGATATTTGTTTGATTTTCAGTTGAATTGTACAGGTTATAGTTAGATTAAAAGTGGGAAATGTTTTGAAATGATTTCTCGTGGTCTCATTTTTCTTCCACATCACAAAAACCTGGCATTTTAACAGGGGTGTGTCCACTTTCTATATCCACTGCGGTACTTAAAATACAGAGTCAGTAATGCTGGAAATGTGGGGCATGTTCCTCTTTCAGAAAATACAGGACACAAGGTGGAATACTGTACGAGGTTTAACCTGGATGAGAGCTGATCACACATTAATCACCCGCAGGACACACTAAGGGGAATGATTGTCTTTCATTAATACAGGCAACATTGCATTAGAGAGAGGTTAAAACTGGAACATGAGAGGAAGAGCTGTGTGCAGTTTTGGATTCATAATTGTGCAGTTATGAACCAGTAACATGGAAACAACTCACTTTATCATCTCACGCATGAATCAAAATTGTGTTTCTACAGAGCATCACACTTAGAACAGAGATGACAAACATGGTTGCACATGAAGACACTTAGGCTTCTGTGGAATATTGAGATATTATAGTTAAATTATAAGAAAATAGCCATATACCAAGATGCACTTTGTGTAAACCTCAAATAGACAGATTTCAGAAATCCAAATCATTTCTATTATCCCTCATATGCTCCCGTGTCAGCTTATGCCAAGTTGAGAACGTTAACACTGCCATACAGGGCTGTCAAAAGCAACAGCACCAGTGTGACCAGTATAAGATGGAGTGCAGTCTAGAAAAAATCCACTTCATTGTAGTTCATTCCAGAAATACCACGGCATACCAAGGGGCAATTTGGAGTCACTAATTCATCTTCGTCTTCAGGCTCAGAGAGGAAATCACATTACCTAACAACATCTCAGTGGAATATGGGTAGGAAATGAACTCCCTGCAACAGAAACCTGGGACCAGATTTCGGCATGCAATCCTGAATCTATGTGGTGACAGAGAAACTGAAGCATCTGTTGATATCCTCTACGGAAGCTCATCCAGAGACTTCAAATTTTGCTAAAGTAAGGGAAGGATAACCTGTATTCTGAGACTAAACAGTTACCTGATTAATCATCTGAAAAATAGCAGTCATTTGTTTATCTGCATGTTTATGACAGCTTAATGTAGCATTTCGTGAAATGAGTTCTGAATATTTGCTCTGTTTTTAAGTCACCTTCTAGTTTATAGGTCTTAGTTAAAATACATTTTATTTATTTACAATTATTATTATTTTATTAAGCTATTCAGTTTTTAATTTTGAATTACTGTTAATGTACAGTGTGCACCTGAGTCACAGATTTCATTCTCTTCATGTGGCACCATGTTAAGAATGACAATAAGCTGAACCTTGAATTTTGTACCGGTTTTATTTCTTAATTTTCAGCCTATGTGCATATGGATTCTTCAAAATATCCCCTTTCAGTATCTGTATTTTCTTCCAAGTAGGCATATGTTATTTTACATACGTGACATAGATAGACCACATACAAGAAATTTACATTGTACATTATGAGCATTTAAACTGGTATATCACAAATTGTGTATTTCCATTACATGGTTCGTGCAAGACGCTAGACTCTGACTAGAGCTTAACTAGGATTTAGAATTTGCAGACACATTTGCATGTTGATGTGTTTGTATGGAACCCGAATTAGTGACCTCACAGTTGAAAGGAACATATCCTGAATTGTCTTTTAAAAATACCTAGACATGCATACAGTATGAATGAAATTGTAAGATATGCAAGGAGATGTAGATGAACACTTAGTGGCAAAAAAAATTATATTTTGCAAACGCAGACTGAAACAAATTAAAACGTATGCATTACAGAATACAACTATGATGCAGCTGTCAACAACAAATGAAAACAAAGATTAGCAACACACACCATCTCTTCAGAGTCTGTCATTGACTGAGTGCACATACACTATTACACCACTTAAAAATATGACAGAAAGATGTGCCTCTTCAAATAGGCCGATGCTGTCATTTCATTGGCAGTTCAAAGACAAAGAGTGATAAATAATTATCTGCTCTAACTGTGATTTGGGGGAACTTTGACATTGATTGTCAGTTCTTGCTTCTAAACTCTTAAACACAAATCATCCAAGTCTTCTGAGTGATAAAAAAAGAGTAGAATCATACAATAGATGAGATATTTCTTTGGCAGTTTAACTTTTTCCAGTTTGTGATCAGACTTTTTTTTCTTCTGTTTAGGTATCAAAAATAACAAATTGCTTATAACTACCCTGTCCCCTTGTCCCTACATTAGAAGGAAGTACTGAAGTTTCTTGTCTAGGATAAAAGACACAAAATAGTTTCCTTATGTAATTTCAGCTGTAACTGGCTCACAAATGGTCACATGATATGGAACTGTATTAGTAATAAAATGTACATATTTTCACTGCATAGTAACCTTTGATGACATACAAAACTATAGCATGAATGAATTAAATTTTTTTTAGAGTTCTTGCCCACAGCCTACGGGTATGTTTCCCATGAAATTAGTTTTAACAGTTACAGTAACTATTGCCAATCATAGCATATAAAGACGTGCTTCAGAAAGCTCAGGGGATATACATGGCGGTGTTTTTCATTTCAGAATAGGATTGTACCTCATACCACTTGCTCTTTATGCATGCGTGACCGAGCAGTAGGTACTGTACAGCTTGCATTTTTCTTATTAGCCATTGAGACAGACATATAAAACCCTTTAAATATCTACCCTCTTGCCTACCCGAAGGCAAATGAAATGAAAAGTAACCGTTTGAAAGTTGCACGGGATTAATTTCTTTTGCAGCACTTACGATGTAATGGCAAAGTTAAGAACACTCATGAGTTGCGGCACATAAAGGATTACTGCGGCAGAATTGAATTAAGCGGTCTTTAAGAGCTTGTTGTTCCATATTTATGGTGCATTATTCCGAGGCTTTTTGGGAAGGCAGAGACATATTTTAATCAGGTTAGTATCAAGAGTGTGCAGAAATGGCCAAAAATATAACACATTCCAATTATTCACAGGCACTTTTTGTATATGCTTGAGAACACCAATACATTTAGATGTCATTCATCATTGTAAAATGGACTAATGTGGATATTTGTTTAGATTTAGTAAATTATACACATTTATCATCCAGTCTGAAGGGCTCTCATAGGAAAATCATGCTCTGCAAGAATATGAAACATTGACCTTGAAAAAGGATAGTAAAAAATACATGAGCCTTAATAGATTGCTCATATACTTGTAGCAATAACATTGATGCCCACCCCTGATAATTAAAGTCATTGATTAAAAATTACAGCTTCTAAAAACATATTTCATTTCAAACAATGTCCAGATGTTTTCCTAATGTTGGCCATATGCCCTCTATCAAACATTTGTCTTACAAAAACAAATATTTCATAGTAATAATGCTCCAAGGTCAAGATTTTAACATAAAAGTGAGTTATAGCTTCTTGTAGATGGAAAACCATGCAGTACAAAATTGTTGTTATGGAAAGGAAACAATCATTCCAGTGAAGCCAACCAGAGAGGGTGTGTAAGGATAACTATACATGCTAGCCAACCACAGAGGGTGTGTAAGGAAAACTATACAGGCTGGCCAATCAGAGAGAGTGTGTAAGGATAACTATACAGGCTGGCCAACCAGAGAGGGTGTGTGAGGATAACTATACAGGCTGGCAAACCAGAGAGGGTGTGTGAGGATAACTATACAGGCTGGCCAATCAGAGAGGGTGTGTAAGCATAACTATACAGGCTGGCCAACCAGAGAGGGTGTGTGAGGATAACTATACAGGCTGGCCAATCAGAGAGGGTGTGTAAGCATAACTATACAGGCTGGCCAACCAGAGAGGGTGTGTGAGGATAACTATACAGGCTGGCCAATCAGAGAGGGTGTGTAAGCATAACTATACAGGCTGGCCAACCAGAGAAAGTGTGTGAGGATAACTATACAGGCTGGCCAATCAGAGAGGGTGTGTGAGGATAACTATACAGGCTGGCCAATCAGAGAGGGTGTGTAAGCATAACTATACAGGCTGGCCAACCAGGGAGGGTGTGTGAGGATAACTATACAGGCTGGCCAACCAGAGAGGGTGTGTGAGGATTACTATACAGGCTGGCCAACCAGAGAGGGTGTGTGAGGATAACTATACAGGCTGGCCAATCAGAGAGGGTGTGTGAGGATAACTATACAGGCTGGCCAACCAGAGAAGGTGTGTGAGGATAACTATACAGGCTGGCCAATCAGAGAGGGTGTGTGAGGATAACTATACAGGCTGGCCAATCAGAGAGGGTGTGTAAGCATAACTATACAGGCTGGCCAACCAGAGAGGGTGTGTGAGGATAACTATACAGGCTGGCCAATCAGAGAGGGTGTGTAAGCATAACTATACAGGCTGGCCAACCAGAGAAAGTGTGTGAGGATAACTATACAGGCTGGCCAATCAGAGAAAGTGTGTGAGGATAACTATACAGGCTGGCCAACCAGAGAGGGTGTGTGAGGATAACTATACAGGCTGGCCAATCAGAGAGGGTGTGTGAGGATAACTATACAGGCTGGCCAACCAGAGAAAGTGTGTGAGGATAACTATACAGGCTGGCCAATCAGAGAGGGTGTGTGAGGATAACTATACAGGCTGGCTCCATGACTGTATGTGCTGACTGTTACACCAATGTTCACTAGAGCCTTAATGGATACCAGAAGACACAGCTTTTTCCACTGATTTGATTTTATAATTTTAGTGCCATGTCCTGCTACTTGTTTCTCCACTTCTCCACCAACCACCTGCAGATGGGCACTTTTCCAGCATACCTCCTTTCAGAGTCTCACGTCCATCAAGTCCATGTCACTATTTGCTTCCTGTGGTGTCCTTTGCAATAATCAGTGATTTTATGGGTGGGACTGTTCCAGGTCTGGGTTCTGTGTGTCTGTTTTATTTGAGCTGACTACAATAAAATCAGATTCTGTATTATAACATATATACTGGGAATATTTGGGAGAAAAATATTTTAAGTAATTAAATTAAATACAAGTAATCACAGGGATTCATTTATCTGTAAAATATCAGCAGCTGACAAGACATCCATCCATCCATCCATCAATCTTCCCACTTTTCCTAGTCAAAATAAATGAATACATAACCAAATGTATTTAATACTCCAGCTAATAGTATTTTTGACATTTTTTTGAAACTCAGTGTTTTTTTGCAAGGAACCAATATATCAATTTAACAGTAAAAACTGATGCTGAAGGTCACTGAAATCACTATCTGTCCGGTTCATTTTTCAGAACATCATAATCTTAAATTCCAAGTCAAGGTTGTAGAACTACAACAGAGGACAGGCAGCACAACAGCAGAGCAGAAAAGCTTGTAATCATCCTTATCAAACACCCTGCACAAACGTCTGTGATCAGAAGCACTCTATAGCCTATGGTCTAATTATAGTGAACAATGGCTAATCGCAAACTGTGATCATTAATAAATCCCCAGATCACAATTGAATAGACTTCAGATTATATAGATTCATGATATAAAATTACAGTAATGTATATTACATATTTCTTGTAACACACAGCACCATATTTGGTGAAATGTTAAGCATTTCTTTCTGAGCTTTAAAAACCAAACCACATTAGTGGTGACCAGTAATACCACTAAACTGTCTCCAGTCCTTATGTATTCTTAATATGTGCCTGGATAGCTAGATTCCTTTTTATCACTCATCAAAAAAGACTGAATTAAGTGGAATCTGAGAACCACACTCCCAGTTTGGACAAAGTGTATCGTTTCAGGCTACAAATTTTCTGTTGGTCAATCTGTCCTCTCATCCAACTGAAAACCTGCTCACACTTCTATTTTTAAATGGTATAAATATTTAAGTGGCTTTCCGCTTAAATTTAATATGTTTATTGTTATAAATTGTTGCTAACAAAATATTGGTAACACTTCATTTGAGGGGGCGCAAATAATATACTATATTGCTATTATTTATGTCTGATATCACGTTAATTCATCCTTAATGAATCGTGACATTTTATCTCAAGCAGTTACTATATTTGTTACTGTATCTGTTAATTCTGTGAACCTTTTTCAACAATTGAAGGAGCTACAAAGGAATTACTACAGCAACATAAAACAAGTGAAATACTGATCTCATGTTTGTTCATCATTAATTAATCAAGGTGCCTTTTTTTTCTCAAGTAGCTTCTATATTTGTTTATAATTTATACTTCAGTAGTAACTGAATTATTACTCTTTGTGCTCCGTCAAGTAAAGTGTTACCAAATATTCTCCCTTACATTAACAAACCAGAATGCACCTGCATATAACTTAATTCAATCAAAAATATCTTGTCAGCCTGTTTGCTTAATGCATATATATGGGTCAAAAATATATAAAGTCATTTTTACTCATCAGTTTCCCCATTATGGATATACCTCTAATGAATGCAAATTAAATTTAAGAGGTCTGAAAATATTAAACAAGTGCTCAAATGGCATGTTCTGTTTAATATGATTTGCAGTATAGTGATTCAGTCAATCAAAAGCTTAGTCATAGTAAAAAGGTTTATTAATTAAAAACTCAGCAGGAAGGAAAATCCAGCTTGCCCCTGTGGTCCACCAGGAATTGAGTTTAAGACCTCTGAAATTCTGGCTAGCGTTGATTTGGCCAGACTAGTATCTTCTCAATATATAGTGCAAAGCTCCCTTAGGCTAACAATCATGCCTAAAATACAGACAGCAAATCAGTTACAAATAATCAATGAGAACAGCTCTGTTTCTGGTCAGTCTGGGCACCTGGAGAAGCTGGATTTTGAGAAGAATCACATAGAGACAAATCCATATTTAGTTAATGTTTAACATCCATTCAGTCATTCATTCATTTTCTGTATCTGCTTGTCTGATGCTGGGTCAAGGGTCCGGAACCAATCCCGGAAACAACAAGCGCAGCCAGGGAACCACCCAGGATGTGGTGCCAAACCTTTGCAGGGCACTCGCTGGTCAGTATCATCAGTAAAACCTAAAATTACCCTGTTGTTTTGTGTACCTCCAATGTCACCATTTTGTTTGCTTTTGAGCTAACATCCCTTAAGGTGACAAAGCTTTTAATTGACATTCTGGTGAAAATGATTTTGTGCTACAAAAAAAAATCCATTTGATCCAGTACAAGGTCGCAGCTTATATATAATCCATGTGCTAAATTTGCAGCCATATTTTTTCCCGTAGGTGCCTGAGCCACAACTTCACTACACCTTACTCAAGGCTAAGAATTCTTGCATTGTAATTGTAAAATGTCAAAAATCAATCCCCACATAATGATTTCTGTAGTATGAACATATTTACTATGCTAAACTACTTCCCATTGACTTTAGGGCACACTTAAAAGGCATGGAAAGTCACAATAACATATTAAGAGAAATACAGGTATCACAAGCTGCTCCTCCTCAACAACAACTACAACAACAACAACAACAACAACAATAATAATAATAATAATAATAATAAATCAGTACAATGTTTTAAAATGGAAACCTATTTCTTTAAAATTTTCTGTAACAAACAAAAACAGGTAAAAAGCATATGGGATGTTTTAGGGGAAAAATGAGAGAGAGAGATTCATTTATTGTTTATAACCCAAGCATTTTTTTTACTGTTATTATTTTTTATTCTTTTATCTTCTTTGTTCTCAGTTCTTTGTCAAGCATAAAACATCACAGGAATCACCATGAAACTAGGTACAAAAAAAGGAAAAAATCATACGCAAAACATCTAAAATGACATTGGCAGAGCTTTTCAGGAGGCACAGAGTGACAAGTGGAAATGAGTGTTGTCATAGGAACACCATAGTCACTGGGAGACCAGCACTGTCTGTGAGCCTGGATGGGAAGATAGAGGTATACTGTAATATTTCTCTTAGTATTCATTTTTCAGCATTGTGAAGACATTTTTATTGTACAATTCTTACAAGACTCAAGTTAAAACTTAGCATAAATTATCTTCTAAGGGTATCAGATTGCCATCTATTTAAATCAAGTTTAAAGTGGTACGACCTTACATGTCTGATACATTATACATACGGATATACAGTAATTTACCTACACATATGACGTTTAAAATACCTTATTATGTTATTATATGGCAGTTATGGCCTTTTTCCATCCATTACAGGGTCACGACGGAGCCTTTCCCAGGATACACAGGACACAAGACCCGATAAGCTGTAAATCCATCGCCATATTGACCATATTTCTGCATTTTAAACCAAGGGATGCATTTTTCCATTTGAACATTTTATTTTCACTCCATATATTTCAGATTTTTTTTCTTTAAAAAAAGTGAAGGGGAGATGCTACCTTCAGTGTTCTCTAACAGGATGTACATACCTTTGCTAAAATGATCTCACAGCACCCCATAAAACATGTTATTTTCCTTCCGTTGTTGTTATGGAAACCTGATGGCCACCATTGTGAACTCTGTTTGGCTATATTCTCTTTGAAACAAATTTGCTAATCATTCCACACTAATCTTAATAAGACTCTCTCTGGTTCATAAGAAAACGAATACAATGAAAAATAACTGAATTAATGGTTATGGCTTGAGCTTATAAGCTTTTCAGGAAAGTTGCTTATATTTCCATGGTAATGTAGTGAATCTACAAAACATTGTGTTTCTTAGCTCGCGTGCATAAAATAACTGAATCAGTTTTCTAATATTTTAGTAAGTGATTGAACGTTTTCCAGATTACATCATCTTCCATTCAGGAGTCATAATGTGGCATAAACTTTAAAATCGTAAGTTCATATACCATTCTGGTTTTATTGCCCCTCGACACTCCAGTTTTGCCACTGAATCCATATTTTGACCAAATCAGTGCATGATAAAATGACAATATTAACAACATTTTGTTTTCATCAAATGGCTCTACAGTGAACAAACCTAATTGAAGTTTTTCCCCCCAGCTACATAAATTCTTTTAAAATGAAGAAAAAAATAACAATTACATTATGTATTACTGAAATAATTTAAAATGAGATTGTAAAATGTATGTTTAAAAATGCATAATGGAAAAAGAACATACCATAGCCATGAAATAAACTATACAAGAATAAGGATTACATTCACCAAAGTCCTTTTGGCAGCCTATAGGTTGTCAATACCCAAGAAATGAGTTTCTTTAGCCAAAATTTTACAAGTTAACATTACAGTTTCTAATTTATCTGATTTACAACTTGACCTTTCCTTTAAATATTAAGATATATAAATTAAACAAATAGTAACCAATAACATATTTAAAACTATCAGGGCAGGAAATATCAATTCTTCCAGTTCAGTTAAGCTACACAGAATACATAATCACCATGCCTTGCATAATACAATAATAATCTGCACGAGTATGAGAACTAGACTCACATTCTCTTAATTATAAATAAAAAGTCAAAAGAAGCTGAGAGGTAATGAATATATTGGAAACTATTAAAAAAATAATTGGAAATATCATTGACTCTAATCTTGCACAATATGAATGTATAACAAATAATGTTCTGACAGCCGAAGAGAAGAAAATAATACATGTTCATCAATTTCAAGCTGTTAATATTCCTTCCTGGCTAATAATAATGTGCACCATAAGCTATAAATATTAAAAGATGATGTATATAAACTATCACTGAACTTCTAGTATTTTGAAAAACAGGCTGGAAACAGTTTGTCACATGGATGTGTGATTCAGTTACAGTTAAATTTAAAGATACATGTTTGTGGAGTAAGAGATCTGCAGGAAGAATGGAGGAAACTCAAAAAATATATTTAAATATCACAGAAATAGAGAAATGAAGGTCATATATAAGCAGAGGAACTAAACATAGTTGTTCCAAACTTTTATTTAGACAGTTTCCGTGCTGCAGTTCAATAGAGAAACCTTCTACATTTTTCTCTGTCAACCTCTGATACAACACCTGAAATTTTATCATGGTTAATCTTATCAAGAGAGTGACAGGAAAATGTGTTACATCTAAACTGACAAACTTGCTCTGTACATACAGCCCTGCCCCTTGCTTCTTTTGGATAAGGAAAATACCCCATATCCTTTTCACATTACTTGTTATAGATGATATGAAATGCATTAAACCTTCAAATTTGATGTATTTTGACTCCAACAGAATGTGAATTGAATTTTCCCAGGCTTTTCTCAATTGGCTGTCACAACACAAATCAACAAGTTCTGTCATTCCCTAGAATATGTATTTGAGCGCTCTCCGGTCTGGAATGTTCTTGAAACGAAGAAATGGAGAAGACCACAACGCCTACTGTGTCGGGTGTCCGTTTTATGTCGAATTTATTTATTTAATTTAAGTAAACCAGACGCAAGACAAGACTCTGCAAAGGTATTTTGAGGTGACAGACTGGAACTTGTTTTGTGGGCTGCATGGTGAAGACATTAACAGGTCACCGAGTTAATGACCACATCACCTTTAGTGTGGATGTAATTATTCACCAGAAAACAACGTATATCAATGAATATCAAAACACTCATTGATAAGAAGAAGAGAGTTTTAATTAATGGGGACTAGAGATAAGAACTTAGAGATTCCTCTGTAGATGAACATCATGGAAGGAAAAAAAGAATATAGGCAGAGAAGTAAAGATAAGCTGGAGAATTGGAGCATAAAGGAGGTATACCATGGGGTGAAGATGATGACTGGCTACAGCAAGGTGGAGGACCCTAGCAAAGTCGGGAACCAGGAGAAGACAGACATTTTAAAGCTGGAGGGGTGCACATTGGGAATATGCAGGCCCTGATGGCTTCCAACGGTACCTGTTCCAAAATGCTTGAAAGCGAACACCTACAAAGCCTCATACATTGTCATCTATCTATCTATCTATCTATCTATCTATCTATCTATCTATCTATCTATCTATCTACCGTATTTTCCGCACTATAACGCGCACTGCATTATAAGGCGCACCGTCAATCAGTGGTCTATTTCCAGACTTTTCCCACATACAAGGCGCACCGGACTTTAAGGCGCTTTAAGCAGAACAAAACAGTCAGATAAGCCAGTCAACCAAAATTAATTTTACATCACGTGTTCACAATGACTGTCAACATTGTTCAAACGTTTATGAGCGTCTTCACTACTCTTTCACACGTAAAAAACAAGAGTCTTATACCGCTAAATCAAAAGTCAGCGTATTTATAATAACTCAAAATTGAACACTTATAATACGGTCCTATACCGCTAAATCAAAAGTCAGCGTATTCATAATAACTCAAAATTGAACACTTATAATACGGTCCTATACCGCTAAATCAAAAGTCAGCGTATTCATAATAACTCAAAATTGAACACTTATAATACGGTCCTATACCGCTAAATCAAAAGTCAGCGTATTCATAATAACTCTTGAAATTGTTAATTTATAATACGTGAAGCACTACACAATACACTCACTTTTAAATACTAAAACATTCAAATCGCTTCGAGTTCAGTATGCACAACAGAAATTAATCCACGTTTAAAGCGCACTGGATTATAAGGCGCACTGTTATTTCTTAAGAAAATCAAAGGCTTTAGAGTGCGCCTTATAGTGCGGAAAATACGGTATACTGTATTGCATTTTAATGGGAGTACATTATTATGATGTGGACATTCTTGGAATTATGGCATCATAATCACACGATCTTTACACTAAGGATGCGGTAAATGTATCTTGGCAAGGCTACGCAGGAGTGCATGCTATAGATGAGGCCACCATAATGCATTATGGGAATAAAGCAATCTTCCTGAGAGGAAACAGAGAGGAGCAGGTGCAAAATGAATGGTCTGAATGAATCTGGAATTCCTTTTATAAATCTTCTCCATTTAACGTAGTAGAGGATCTATTAATCAGGCAGCAAGCATACCGAACCAAGACTGGAATCTGCAGATGGACTGGAAATTAATGTGTAAAAAGACCAAAATATCTAGGATAACTGTAGGCTTTCTTAATTGAAATATCCAAACAAAATCCCTTACTTTTAAAATTTATTCCGGTCAATTTACTTTGTAGTAAGAAAGACCCCTTGCTATGAATTAACCAAATGCTTGTTAAGGTTACAATGCTTCTTAAGGTTAAATACAAAGCTTATTTACATGTGACTGTGACTTACAGGAATCGCAGTTGATCAGCCTTTGGCGTGTTGATTAATTCCCTGAAATGTGCAAATTCACGTCTGCTTCCTCTTTAACATACCTGGTGGTTTATTCCGTTTTTGTTCATTGTGTCCTTTTAGCCACATCCATACCCAGTCCAGGTTAGCCCTGGACAGGATAGCAATCCCCAAAGAAAGATTCCATGTCCTGGCCAGTATACTGTCACACGACTGACCTCTCTGCTCTGACCAAATACAGTTTCAAAATGCTATAAAATTGGTAGTACTATTTGTTCTGGTTTAAATTTGGATGGAAGAGGTGGGTAGTCCAATTCCAAAGAGTAAAAGTCCAGACCAAGATTTTGTTTCAACCAACCAGTTGAGTACTCTCTGACTGTGATGTTAGTCTGGACGTTTACTCTCTGGACCCACCTCTGGCACAGGGAGGTGGTACAGGGCACAAGGTGGAGGAACACATTGGACGGGATGCCAGTCTGTCACAGGTCACAAGGCAGGGGACACCCTGGACGGAATGCTCATCCATAACAGAGTACAAGGCGGGTAACACCCTGGGCAGGATGCCAGTCCTTTGCAGAACATGCTATGTATTGCCCCATTATGGTGTATTGAATTCTTGCATAAGAGTTAATTTATTGATTAATCCTTGTTGTTAAACTGGAAAACCTAGCAAGTATGTCCCATCGGTATTATGTCTGAAGGAGCTGCATATTTTTGCATTATTTTCTTTTATGACAGTCCAAATGTAACATCTCTTCAACATTACAAGAAGTATTACATAAATATTTCTGCTGTAGTAATACCAGAAGTGTAGTTCTCATGATCCGGTCTTGGTCTCAAGACCGCTTGACCTGATCTCAGACTTGTCTCGGTCTTGAGCCCATTTCATCTTGATCTTGCCTTGGTCTTCGCCATAAGTCTCGAATTATTACAAAACATATTATCCAAATCGAAATGCAAATATACTTCTTTCCCCTCGTTAAGCAGAAATGACTTTTTCTGCGCTGTCCTCTTGTAGCAGTGCTACTTAAAATGTACTATATCTCCCAGCTGCCCTGCTATTAGACAGCTTCAGAGGGTGCAGGGGCTGCTGGGAAGAGATGTAGAGCAAGCAGGACCTTTAGAAGTGAATGTGAAAGATGCCGGGAAGATCATGATCATCGGTCTTTGTTCATAGGACTCCCAATCAGGGTCATAGCCAGATATGAGGTCACGAGGTCTGGACCTTGGTCATTTTTTAAGAGCTAAAAATAAAATTTGAAACTGAATATTCACCTGAATAATAATAATTAAAAAGTTTGCAGTTGAAAATGTCTGTGGCCCAAGTACATTCCTAATTCAATTCCAATGTGTTAACAGTGTCTGCTGTGTTTGTGTGTGTGTGTGTGTGTGTGTGTGTGTGTGAGAGAGAGAGAGAGAGAGAGAGAGAGAGAGGGCTAGAGCATTAAGTATCAGCATGATAGAGCATGCACAACTCGTTAACTGCACGTGTGCACTTTACTGAAAGCAGTTCGAATTCATGTTGTGTAATTCTTTCAGTCATCCATCATCAACTGCCCCTATTATACTGGACTGTTTTGGATTTTGTAGTGTTTATTGTTTAGTGTTGATTGTTAGAGCTCAGTAATAGGGTCTTTTGGAACTGCATAAATGAAAATATAGCCCAAATATGGGTGCACTTAACCGGAAAAAAAAAATAAAATTTTAAATTCCGATTGTGTATTTCAAGTCTTGGTCTTGTTTTAGTCTTGATTAAAGGTCTTGATCTTGTCTTGGTCTTGGTTGGGATGAGTCTTGGTCTTGGGTTGGATCAGTTTATATCTTGTCTTGATCTCACTATCATACAGTGTTAGTTGAATTTAAGTCCCAGCTGAATTTCACAGATGTGATCATTTCAGAAATCCTGTACTCAGAGGCAAACTTTCAATATAGAATGTGCAGCTATGTGTAGAAACAGCAAGAGAAAACTGTGCCATTTAAGACAATTTTGAATTTTTGGTCAGGAAACATCGTCGAAAAATAACTGAACAAACTCATTTAATGCAGAGATGCTCCTGGGGTTTCAGCACAAGCTCTTATTTATTTGAAGTAAGAGTTTTTTACTGAAAGACAAAAAAAAGAGAGCAACACCTTATCGGCTTTACTTTATGAATTACATAAATCAATATCACCTCTGTGTTTGATTTTCTTTTTAAACCAGATCTGGATGAAGTGGTTGCATTCCACTTGATACTCTTTGTGTGTGTAGGGTGCGGGGGAGGAGGGTTAGGCATAGTCTGTCTCAGGAGTGGGTCATCTGAGAGCGTTTGTTCTCATTGTTCTCTGTGAAGGCGTTAACTGATGACAGAGCCAGTCGCTTCCCTGCTCCCATTGTCATCCTGAGGATAGTGGTGCTAGAGACAATGGCCCCGTTGGCCAAAGGATATTGGAAAAAAAAATAAGGAAAAATAAGGACTCCTGGCTGGCTGAAGCTAGAGATGTTCTCCTCAGATGATGCTGCAGACCAGGTGGAACTGGAGCGGTTGCAGCCATCAATCTGGCCAATTGCCCTGTCATGGGACAAAACAGACCCCCCCCCTCCCGACCCGTACTTTCATCCTGTCATGCACATATTAGAAGGTATCTTTGCCATTTTCCTCCAAAACCCCTCACAGCATCACCGAGCATGTCTGTAGAGAGTGTCCCTTGTTGCAGGTCAATTATTCTTATTATTCAGCAATTAAAAAATTCTCTGGCAGATTGAGTATGACAGCATAAAAAGATCAGTCAGTTTAATGCAATGATACAATATGCAAATATGAATACCTGGAACAGTCATCAGTCATTCACTGCATGAGTTACGAAGTGCCCACATGCGGCGACAGACTAACTGCCTTGATTCATAAAATTGTTGATCAGCTAACATATTCATGCAATTTTTATATATAATGCAAAAGAACAAGCTATGCCACTTTTAATACAAAAGACTGGATGTCACAGTAACTTTCTCCCTGAAGATCGCATTCAAAGAAAGAAGTGCTTAACTTTCCTCATACGCTTGTCTGACCTTTCTATTATAATCAGACACAATATCTGACTTTTATTTTGGTACATATATTCACACAGTTTAAGATGCCAATATAAATATTATGGGATAGACAAGAAAAAAATGCAAAAAAATTGCAAAATTGGCAGGCTGGCAAAATGGGAGGCAAGGCTCTGAAGACGCAGGCTAAAAATCCAGGTTACCTCTGGGTTTCAAATGATAGTGAGACAGCGTGATATCTTCCTTTTTCATTCTTTAAAGCAAATGCCTACAAGGTCCTGTGTCCATTTTTTGTGTGCAACCCCAGCTGTGATCATTTGGGACAGCTGCTGGTCCTGAGGTGATGCCTGTTTCTAGGAGACAAGCATCTGAGAGCTGTCCCTACCTCAAGCTAGGCCTCCCTTTGCTGGCTGCACAATCTAAAGCATGTGAGAGGTAAGACCAGACAGTGTCGTCAACCTGATAAACAATGGACTGAAAAAAGAAAAAGCCTTCAGTCAAAAATTTACCTTTGTGTTTTTTTTTAGAGACAAAAAGACATAATATAGTATATGGGGGAATATAATAATAATATAGTCAGTGTTTCACTTGACTCCAATACTTCACAGTTATACTCAATCTTTAATTCATCATTCTGAATTAAGGTAAAAATAAGGTAAAAACATTATTATTATTATTATTATTGTTGTTATTGTGAATGTTGCAATTTAACAATTCTTGAAAAAGTAATGCTGTCTGTTCTTCACAAGAATTCCTCAACTTGTATTTATTCATTTATCTTTTTTTTTATTATTTAAAGTTTTAGTTTTGGTGCATATGGCTCAGATAAAAAAGGAAAAGGCTGAAAGACAGAACAAGTTATGAATAAGATGTGAATCGGGTTCAGGAACCATTGAATCCACTGGATGGTTTGTTGTAATGTTTCGGCAAACACTGCAGCACTTTGAGAACCTTGCTGCCTTCCTCTTTGTCCCTCACACTAAATGGAAGAGTGAAATATTCAATGTGTTTCTCTTGTGTTAAGGATGACATTATGCTGGTAAAACAGATAGACATCCAGTAAGACACAGTGTCAGGTAACTATTTTGTGTGCAGGTGCTACCATTGTCTTAGTCAGCTTGTATAACTGAAGTATGGGGTGTGTTGACCATGATGACTAATAGTTCTAGGTACATACATATACATATTACTGTAGCAATATAAAGGTGAGGAACCTTTTGAATAAATAGAAGTTCCACATATTTGTAAATAACAATGCATTCCCAGTTCCTTCTTGTCTGTCATATCCCATGAATCTTGAAATTGTCCATCAGCCTGTTTGTTTGGGAATACTACAAAAAAGATGTGGTATGCAAATATTATTGACCAGCTTTCTTTATAAAATTGGGAATAGTAATTGTTCAAGTGTTCATTTTTTTTTGTTTTTCAACAGTTAAACATTTCTTGCTGGTTCCAGTTCATTGACAGTGAGTGCCATGCTTTCTACACTGTGCAAGTGTAGCTTATCATACATGGGTATTGGATACAGTACAGTAACATATATAGTTACAGTACTTTTATTATTACTGCATCACGATTATGCACTGTAATATTATATTTAAGATGTTTTAGTGTATTTCAAAGTATTGTTTTAGTGTTTTGTAGCCATAGAAAGGTAAAATATATATTGCATGGTGAGACAAACATTTGACTGACACTAAGAACTGTATCTATCTCTTCCGACTTATCTACAAATGTGAGTTAAAGACAGAATTTGGGAACGGATCTCATTTGTAACCTAGCGACTGCCTGTACCCATCCATCCATCCATCCATTTTCTATACTCACTTGTCCTATGCAAGGCCACGGAGGTCCATCCATCCCTCCATCCATCCATCCATCCAAATTCACCAAGAATCAGGTGGAAGTTTTGCTGGACGTAACAGAAAAAAAGGCATTGTTTGGCAACTTTACCAGTGGTCTGTCAAAGAAAGCGAAGAACCCAGCATGGGGACAGGTGACACATGCAGTTAATGCCGTGTCACCTGTAAAGAGAACGGTGGCAGAGGTGAGGATGAAGTGGCTCGATCTGAAAATGACCACCAAAAAAGGATCGCGGACCGCAGATCCCACGTCCGTGCCGCAGGGGGTGGCCTAAGCACCACGTCAGTGTCACCACAGGCGAAATGTCCCTAACAGAAATCATTCCAGCTGGGGACACTGACAGGGCAGCTCCATCACCCATGGATGAGGCCTGCCTATCAGAAATAGGTAAGACACTTTTGTGGTTCCATTTAGCTGGTGGCAGCAGGTTATCTGTACCAACAAGTGATTGTTGCCAAAAATGTATTGTGCCAGACACACCAATTTCTTGTAAAGCATATACAGTATTTAGTGACAGTGATACATTACTTCTTTGACCATGGACTTATTTTACTTTGGAACGATTCCTGCCTGTGCACTCTTTGTGTGAAAATAGCTAGATAATTAGGTTAATAATTACTGTAAGTAGGAGTCTATCTGTATCTTATATGCTGATTGGTTTACTTTAGTTATTCTTCTGTACCACTAGGGGTTTGTGCGTACATATGTTCAGGAGTGTTCGTAAGTATATGCACATTTCTACACACAGGAAGAAACTGATAAATACCATTCTAAAAAAAAGTGCGTATGCACGGTGTGCACACAAAACTGTTGTGCACAGTTAATGAGACCCCTGGTTGGTCTACCAATCCATACAGCCAATACCCTACCATTTGGCTGAAGGTTTTAAAAAACCTTCCAATCTTGATGGCCGGTTTAGAAACAATAAAAATATTGTCACTGAGAAATGGGAATAGTATAAATCAATGTGAAGTACTCAAATGGCACAATGTATACTGCATACTGTAGAACAGAAATTTTTGTGGCATTTCATTTTTGTATCTGAATGAAGAACAACTGCCAATTAAGTCTGGTCTTGCCGGTTACTAAGGCGACACTTCCACCAAAGTCCCTTTGGCTATGCTATATAAAAGAGCCTCATACATTCCCCACACTGCCTGATTGAGTTCTGTGGCTGTTTTTTTTGTTTCTAGAGTTAACAAGGAGAATAACTACAGCTGATGCCAATATAAATTAATTGCTTTAGAAACACTAATATAACAGAGAAAATTGCATGGCACTGAGGAGCAGGGTAACGACCCAGGACCAGGTTTGACCTGTTTACATTGGCAGTACATGGTAAATTTCCAGCTCCATGAAAATCTGCCAATGGAATCATTATAAGCTGGTTATAATTACAGAGCAGTTATTGCTGGACTATATTACCACCTGAGCTGAGATTAAAGGAGGGAGGGGCTTGATGAAGAGAAGGGACATTTTTGGTAGTTCACAGTGATATGAAGGGCTGCTTTGTAGCTAAGTTTTTTTTTTTTTGTTTAGCAAATCTATTTTTTTAAGATGCAAACAAGAACATCAGACATACAACAATAAAGTTACAGGAACAGGACAAATATCAGGGAGCATAGGGACACTGGGGGGAGAAAAGAGAAAAGAAAGAAAAGAAATATTAACAGTATTAACAGTAAAAATAAGAAGATTATTTAAATAAAATAGGGTGCATATACCTTGGTGACAAAAGTTAAGCACCCAGAAGTCATAGTCTGATTTGGATGTAATTTGGTACATGTGCAGACCAGTGATGGGTATGCAAATGATTCGATTTGCAAGATGCTGGCACGTCTAGTCAGGAGACACAGAGGATCCCTCTTAGACGCATTAGACAGCATTACCAGCACTTGATGGAGTTTGATAGGGGTCACATTGTGGGTTTGCATGAGGCCGGGTGGTCTATCGTGCAATTGCCCGGCATGTGTGGCATGCAGATCACAGTCGCCCGATGTTCGAATCAATGGGCACATGAGGGCACCCTCACACGTCAGGAAGGTTCGAGTCACCCAAGACAGACCACACCAAGGGAGGATCGTCGTATTGTGCGGCAAGCATTGCAGAACCCCATGACATCTGCGACTGCCATCCAGACACAGGTATTGGACTCTACAACACCCCATGTCATCCCACACCTTGTCTTGAAACAGCCAGATTACCTGTTCACGGTCCCATACATAGGCTGCTGTTAGCACCAGCGTAGAGACAGCTGCGTTTGGAGTGGTGCCGTAACCTGCAGGCATGGGCTGATGACGAGTGATGTTGTACCAGCGATGATGTTGGTTCTGCATTACCATGGATGACCGTCATGTGTGCTGTATGTACACACGCATACACAGACACATTGTATTTGTTAATGTACTATCTAGTCAATGTGATCTCTTTGTGTGGATGGATTCCATTGTGTAAAAATGTGCGTTTTGTGTATGATCAAAGACTTCTATTATGATTGGCGTACTGCTATGAAGGAATTCTACATTTCTGTAAAAAGTTGTATTGTTTTTTTCATGTATGCATGTTTAATTGTTATTTTCAGACAATTATTTTATGAAAGCTTGAGTCTGATTTTTGTTATTTCAGGTTGGCTGATTTGTGATGGCTTTATTTTTGCGGGCGCTATTTTAATTATCATTATTATTATTATTAATATTCATGCAGAGACCCTCTGCCTGCTGTATGCACTTCAGTGTCATTTGGAACACATAATGTCCGAAAGACCAACTGTGCTTTGTTCAAGAAAATGTTTTTGCTGTTGTTTATTGGAAATAGAAAGTTTCCTCTATGTTTTAAGTATGAATTACCACTTCTGTACATTTAATTACTATAAAGATGTTACTGATTCATTATAATTGGGTTGGCAGATTGAAAGCAGAGCATGGGGAATACTCAGCTCTGTGAAAGGTCATACCCTTAATGACGGGTGTAAGGTTGGTACTGAGCATGCTACTATCATTTCAGACTAGAGTCTGATGGTGCTATTATCAAACCTGTGTGCCCTTTTGACTACAAGTAGCTTCAAACTAGAATGCCAGAGATTAGTTTAATTTTCCAAGCTCAGCATGGTCATTTTGAATAACTGACCTTTAATTAACAATCACAGAGATCAGTGGAGGGTGGAAAATTCTATCTCCTATAGTCTGATACCACCTTTTCATTAGGATAGGACCCATCAAGGACATTAAAATGAGGAAAGGATTCATGGACATGTGGCAATGTGGCAAAGCGACTGGGGCAATTGATGAATTATATATTATACTGACATCAGAGGCAGTCAAGCCCAGCTGCTGAGGAAAGTGAAGCAATCAAGGTTTTTTTTTCCTTTCTCCTTCTGTGGGATGGATTTATTTTCTTCGGTCAGCTTGGCACCTTTGCAAAACAGCAGATCAATCAGGGGAACAACATGCTTTCTGATGTGTAAAGAGAACCGGATAGGGAGTTCATTATCTGATGTTTGCAACAGCCCATCTCTCCTTTCACATCTTTCTATGTTCTTACTCAGTAAGAACTGATTCTGCCCCACTTTAACTTTCTCCCTCAAAACAAATGTGCACAAACGGAGGGACAAATATACGTAATGAAAATATCTCATTGATATACTATGAAGATGTGACATTTTAATTAAATATTTTTTATAGTTATTCCCTGGACATGCAGTACATACAGTACAATCTGCCTTTGCAGACACTTATCCCAAAAATTTGGAACTGGTCAATTTTTGAAACCGCACCAAAACTGAGGCAGCAGTACATAGTGATAGCAAAGATGACAGCAGCCTCAGGCACTTGATCTTTTTAGTGCAATAACTCAAAAAGTATTTGACAGATCTCTTTCAAACTGTGCGGGCAAATTGTACCAAAATTGAGGCGATACCACTTAGTGTCAGCCAAAGAAACGGTGTCTGCAGAAGACGACGTGATAAATCAAAATTAGATGAACATTATTACCATTTCACTAAAACATTATATGGATCACGATCTACACCTGATTTCAGTGTGAGACAAATCACACCAAAATTTAAGCAGGAGAACTAGGTGGCAGCAAAGGAAAGAATGAATGGCTGCAGGACACATTTGATCTTGCAAAGACAGTAACTCTAAAAGAATTTCATTGATGTTTTTTCAAACTTCCCAAGAATATTGCACAGGTAATGAACTAGGATCGAGGTAACAGGGTCCGAGAAATTCATTGTTGCCTTCTGACAACATGTACTTTATTTTAATAGCTAGATTGGTAAATTTGGCTTTAGATTTGCTTTGGAACATTCCATGACCTAAGACACATGTTTTACTTGCTCTATGTGGCCATTGATCGCATGTCTGTAAGTGCACGTCATTCGCTGAGGCAAGGCTGATTTGGTCCTGCCAAGAAGACGTGTTTTTAAAGTGGAGCAACAGCAGAGCTCAGTTTTGTCATTGTAACTGTTGGCTTCCGAATTAATTTCCGTTGTGGTTATTATTGTCTGTATGGTTCCTCTGTTTGATTGGGTTGTAACCCTCATGTTAATTCATTTAGGGTGAATTATTGTATTTAAACACACTTTTATTCAGTTTAGTAATTGTTGTTTACGGTGTGTCCTTCAAGCAACTTTTTTTATTCTTTTAGTTTTGTTTTAGTTCTTTGCAGTGCAAGCTATATAATCAATGACATAATGTAACTCGCAAACGTAAGTGCCAATTTTATAACATGTAGGTCAAGTAAACTCAAAACCCCAGAGACATGAGGTAGAGATAAAGAAAAATAATATATATATATATATATATATATGTGTGTGTGTGTGTGTGTGTGTATTTCTGTTTGAATCTGAAGAAAAAATAAACTGCTGGGGATTGAAAGCCACTCTATCAGCCTAGCCACTAGACATGACATGAAAAGTATGAAGAAGAATATTTAGAGGGTGTAGTAAATACTCTGACAGAGGGAAAATAAATTAGGAAAGAATTTATTTAAAAAATAAGATGAATTAAATTTAGGCTTTGAAAATATAGACCTATGCCCAATTTTGTTTTACTACCTTTGTGTTTGTTTTGTACTTAGTGTTATTTTTGAAAATATGTTCAAATAAATGTAATGCCTTCCCTAAACTTTAAAAAAGACTATTCCCCAAAGATTTTTATTGATGAGACATCAATGACGGTCAGGAGATACTGTCAATTTTCCTGCCTAAACCATATGAATGAACCAACTCTTCTAACTACACATAAACATTTTAAGGAAGACTGAAAGAAAGTTTAAGCAAATAATTAACAGTAAGGTCATGGCAATATTCGTGCTGTAGTCCGATATTAGAGTTTTCTAGAAATGTAACAGTATCTTGTGCTCTGTGATGGAAAGGCATCCTGTCCAGGATCTGACCCTACAATGTGCCCTACGGTGCTGGGCACAGGCTCTAGTCCCCCGCAACCTTGACCAGCATTATCTGTTATTTGAAAAAATAGATAAGTGATATCACACAGGCCATTTTTTTAAGTATGGCGGAACAAATAAGAAAGCAAAATTCCATAAGCAGCAGATAAAACTACAGCACCAGAGTTGTTAATTATGAGCACTTTTATTGGGGCACGACAATAGCAGTTAAGGC
This sequence comes from Paramormyrops kingsleyae, assembly GCF_048594095.1. Lineage (NCBI taxonomy): Eukaryota > Metazoa > Chordata > Actinopteri > Osteoglossiformes > Mormyridae > Paramormyrops > Paramormyrops kingsleyae. The sequence continues at coordinate 18,724,652 of NC_132812.1, forward strand.
AAAGGACTGACAGTAACATTCGATTTTCATGTCCTAGGAAGTGTTCTTCTGCAAGACCAAAGATTTACAATATTTGTGATGTTTTGTGGATGATGAGATTGTTAACATTTTTTTGCTGATAAGTCCCTATCAGCTTTCATGTAGTTTCAATAACTGTCTATTTACAATTGGTTCAGTGCCAACAGAAATAAATTATCTGCTGTGGAAACTCTAGCCTTACGCAGGATACTGTGCAGTAATGAGGGTCAGAGCAAAAACTGGCTTGATTCCAGTTTTTTCACTGAAAATGGATTTTAATTTTTAGTCCAATGAAATACCACTGAATGAATACCAGCTTGTTAAAATTACCATGAGTTATTTACTATTGTAGGTAATTGGCATTGGAAACACCTTCCTTTGTAATACGCATTGAAAGGTCAGGTATTAAACAGCAGATTCAGTAATTCAGTAGCAACCTACTGTTCTTGATGCTATATGGAACTACTGTTTTTGATGTCATTTCGATCAATACTCCCCACTATCTCATAAAAAAAATCAACCAACTTATTTAATAATAAGCTCAGAATACAACTACCACAATACAGTGTGATATTCTCACAAATTGCACTGCCTTTATATTAGATATCTGAGTGATGGGAGGGGGCACATGTCAGAGGGGGGGGGGTTGTTATGTTCTATGTTAATGCTTGTTCTTTTCAATGAAAAAAAATTCAATTCTTGTTACCTTTCAATAAAAAAAGATATCTGAGTGATTTTTAGTTTTACTATTTGAAAGTCTAATTATTTACATGTGAAAGGTGGTTAGGGTTATGGTTAGGGTCATTACCAAGAAAGAGTATCACCACCTTATATATTATTATTTATTTTATTATTTATTATTATTGCTTTCGACCCTGTGCTTCCTGGTATAGGTGCCAGATTCACTGTGACCCTGCAGATAGAGAAAGGCAACTTTTAGTTCTTTTGATAAATACATGCATTATGTTAATTGTCTGCCAGCATTATTATTATTATTATCATATTTTTGATAAGCATATGCACTTTGACACTATGATACATTATGAAGAAGGCCAGTATTTGGAAGCTATGCTAAATCAATGAAGAATGTGTTGTAATTCGCTGGATACCCAATGGCAAGGATAACTACCCTTTAATGCTTCTTGCAGTCATCAGTTAGCTTGCTGCTCTATTTTATTGACAGTTGGTCTACACATCAGTTACAAGTCACTAATTCTGCAATTTAATGATGCCATGCACAAGTTCAAGGCCGGAGGCAGCAACACAACCCCACAGCATTATTAAACTTCATCTTTGTTTGACTTTGGATGAGCTGTTGTTTTCTTTGAAGGCTTAATCTGGCCATACGTAAACACAATGCAGATTTGCATTGCATAACAAGATCTAATTTAGGTTCATCAACATTTTCAAAATAATATTTAGTTTTCTTTATATAGGTTTTTTGCAAAGTTCATTTAGACTTTATTATTTATTAAGTGTCCTTATGCTTCCAAGTACAGTATAGTTCTTCATCTAGTGTTTGGTAAATGATACCCTTCACTTGGAATTCCAGGGAGTGGCAGCTAGCAACAGGTCAACAGGTTGGGGATTATTTAGAGAGTCAACCAGTGGACTTTGCTGTTCAGTCCTGTTTGAGTTTTATAGGCAAGATCAAGACCTTTTGGCTGGAAATTCCTTAGATGGACCTATTTATGTGTAAGTTTGTTGATTGATTTTATTTTTTGGCTTTCCCGTCCTACTTTATAGCTGCTTTAGTTATATTCCTGTGTTTCAGTTTTATTTTTCTTTGTCTAAATTGCAGCATGTTCATTCTTCTGGATAACCCCTGCCCTTCAGTGGCCAAAGCCCACCCAGCAGTGTCTGTCTTGGGCAGAAAATATTGTGTCCTTAGAAGGTAGTGACCCAGCCAGGGGTGCTCAGTTGTTGCCGCCCTTTTACATAATAAACTACTGAGGTTTTTTTGGCAGTCCTGAAGTGCAAATTGTCTGTACTGTAGTTGAGTAAAACACTTCCAGACTTCCCCAAGTCATCCTTTTTAATTTGACAAAAAAAAAAACATTTGAAGACATATGTCATATTACAGTTTCATATTTACCTGATTTTTTTGTTTTTCTGTGCTACAATTTCAATTTCAGAAAAGAAAAGAAAAAAGGCATCCAGATTACACCTAGACGTGTTATAGAACAGCATGACGGACAGTCTGATCCCAACACAACGTGTAACAATGAGTTTATTACCAACCAAACTGGAATCAAAAGGGACCATGCAGGGTCAAACAAAGGCAGGAGGGTAACATAAGAACCAACAAGGCTAAACTAAACGCAACGAAAAACTTACACCAAAAAGTATGCAAAATACAGAAAGGAACCACAGGTGAAGGTAATAAGCAACATTACAGATTCAAACACTAGGAGATACTAGGAAGAAAGGTAAAACAGAACATAATAGCTAAACTAGACACAGGCAAGGTAAACAGGAGCACAGTTATAAATAAAGACTGAATTTGAAATGCATGAACACCAGAACATAGACGCGGGGAAAACAGAATCTAAGAGCACAGAGCATAAAGGTCTCCTAACAGGTGAGACTCGCCTCTACCCAACCATGAAATCGCAATGGAGAAGTTGCTTGGTACAGAACCACCTGCTTATTCCATTCTGCCACACGGTAACCCAGGGACATAAAACACACATTAGGGTATTAAATCAAGGCAAACTGGATGAACACTAAATGGGATGGCAAGCGATACCAGCTGGCCCAAAAGGAAATTGACAGACAAGCGTTGGACTGATCCTGACAGGACCCTATCCAAAGACACACTGCGTTATGTGCTGGATTTGTGTGTGTGTGTGTGTGTGTGTGTGTGTGTGTGTGTGGGGGGGGGGGGGGGATTGAGGTACACAAAGTAATTATATAAAAAAGCCCTAGAGGTAAGAGGTGACAGTGGTATGATAATGAGCCAGGTCATTGCCCTTTGATTGACCTCTTTGACACTGTGACCTTGCATCTATCCACCTTCCAAGCATTTTTCCTGGTCAGGCTTGGGGGGGTCTGGAACCTATGTCAGGTAGCATAAGGCACAGGGCTACACCATAGATACAATGCCAGTCCAGTCACAGAGGCAGGGACCCCTTACCATACTGTTACATTTATATAAAGACATAGATGTTGTCTGTAAAGATATGTAAAGATGTCAGAAGATATTGCAGAGGTGCTCATGCTCGTATCTTCTGTGCAGTGATACAATTGGTGTGTGAACTATGGAAGAAGAACATAGTTCCAAAGTGCTCACTACAAAGTCTGTGGATTATCTTGATTTCTGGTAAGACACTTTGCTGTTGCATTTTTCAAATGTTTTTTTTTTTCCTGACGTATTTTTTTCTCTTTTTCTTTCTTGAATCATGACAGAAAGAATCCCATTCACTCAGATTATATATGAGAGAAGCCCGACATTTCTACGGCCAAAACTAAGCAACTCACAGCAGAACAACCTAGATGGATAGATAGGTCTAAAACTCCTCTAATACATATCTTTTTTCAGTTTAGGAGTGAACTGCTCCTTTAACGAATACGATTAGCAAAACAAGTTTGAAATCTACAACAGAGCAATTCGTTGGACACTTTCCATTCTTATGTATAACCTTCTCTGAATCCCCACAAAGTGTGACATACAAACACTGGTTTAGACTAAAGTCCAACTCAAGAATCAGTCTAAGATGTTTTGGTGAGTAAGAAAAAGCCAGCTGCTCTACATTAAGAGCAATCCCCGGAAATAATTTGGGGTAAAAAGGATTTGATACTGGAGACGAATGGAGAAGCACATTAGAGTATAGGGAATGAAGGCTTGAACAGGGTTAACAATACTGTCAGGTTTATAGTGCTAGAGGAAACCTTTTTGCTGTGGGTAAACCTCAGTCTGCTCTCCTGTTGCCTAAGATGACTCGATCCCTTGTCACGGGTTCTGTTTTTATTATATCAGTGTTTGCCTTATGTTCTCTGAGAATAGAAACATATACGGCTGCTACAGCTTTGAATTAACATGACTTATACAACTAAAGACTGTAAGTTGTTCAGGAAACTGAGTCTGTCCCCATCAGGTGAAGTAATTGCATTGTCCACAGTAAACACTAAGCAACACATTTCATTAGAAACTTTTGTAACTTTTATATATATATGTATCTCAGAAACAGTTGTGTTTTAGCAAATGATGTGAATATTAAGACACAGCATGGATCTTCAACAGTATTGCACGTTAAATTCAGCTTGGGTTCACAAGGTTGAGTAGTGCAGGCTCCACACTGTGTTTTAATGAGCTCCTGATTTATACCAGATACGCTGAATGAAGTCACTTGCTATCCAAATAAGTACTCAAATTAAGCAATTAAGTACTAAACCTGAGCAAAAACAAGCAGTTTGTGGCCTGCAAAGATCAGAGGTCACCTCAGGTACATTGAAAAGCATGTAGCCAGAGTGGCCCCATCTCACCTCTGAGAGCCGCGGGGTGTGCTGCCTTGCATTCTAACCCGTCTCTTAATTCCTTAATTTAAGTCATTATTCAGACAGGAATTAACCTCATCTTATACTCCAGGTGTAAAACAAGCCCTAATGTAAAAAGCCTGCTGGCACTCAAAGGGAAAGTTACAGATTTCACAACGACCTCCACTACAAGCTTTTGACAACTAACTTTGTAGTACTTCCTGAGAATCTGAAGGTATTTCTATGTTGCATTGATCTGTAGGCTATAGACAGGGCTTGTAGTCCCAATATTAAAAGCGGACTAACATCACTAAGATCCTGCTTATTCTTGTAAAATGATCCATGAAGGCCTTCACAAGGTTCATAAATCGTTTTGGGAAGTTTAATGGTAACAAACGCTAAACACTGGCTTACTTTCAAGCAGAATGTCCACTGTTGTTAAATTATCAAGACAAAACCCTAAAGAAAGACCAATTGATTTCCATAAAGTGACAGAACAGAGGCCACTGAGGGCTCATGTCTCTGAGGTGGGATTTCTCTGGGTCGTTGTTGGGGCCACACATGCTGTGGGGAGGTGAAGACGATGAGGAAGCTGAGAAAGGTGCTGCGGGGTACAGGCCCTCTCAGGGTGCCAAAAGGTAGACATTGTGATAGTCTTACAAGAGGAAGTTGTCCTCCATGCAGTCTGCCAAAAGAAGTTAAGCGTCATAGCAAACTCCCTCATGATTCTTTAGCTCTAAGTAGAGTCTTCCCTTTAGGCTGGGATTGAGGGCAGAAAAAAGTGACAGGTAAACTGCTAACCAGTTGTGTATAATTGGCGTTTTCTTGCCAGAATGACATGTTTTTGTTTTGGATTGCAATGAAGAAGTAATGCCCGTTCTTGGTGTGTTGAAGTAGAGGTATTCCCGCAGTAGGCAGTGTGGTGCTGATACCCAGGAGACTGAGCCCTTACGACGCCCAGAAGCTTGAGTCAGTCGATCGAGAAAGCCAGGCTTCATGTGCAAGGCCATGTTTGCCGTGTGTGTGTGTGTATAAAGTCAGCTTGTATCTGTGCACAAATGCAGGCACGGGTCACCACAGGATCTGCATTCTCTGCAGACTCAGAAGAGTACATTCTTCTCGGGGTAGCATTCCAGTTCTAACATTGTCCTCAAAAACATTACACATCAAAGTGTTGCTTTGAGAAAGAAAAGAAGTTCAAATTGCACTTCCATTAAAGGGAAGGAGATAGTCCTCTGGAAGATGCTTTCCATAAATATCTGTGTGGACAAACAAAGCCACAGATTTTTTGATATTGACCATCCTAGTATACCACTGATTGTCAATTTTGTTTCAGTTTTTACGGTTAAACAAAGCCAGATCCTGGGCAATGGCTCACGCACTGTGATGTACACAATATGACACAGTGTCAAAAGGTCACAGTTCCAATTAAAACTCCACTTTTTGTTTTATCTGTGATGATTATCGAACAGGGTGGCACTGTTCTCACTCCTCTGAGACCAGGATCTGAGTCTTTGCCATGGCTCCATGTGTGTGGAGTTTGAATGTTCTCCCTGTGTCATTGTGTGGTTTCCAACAGGTCCTCCAGTTTCCTCACAGTCCCAAAACATGCTAAGGTGAACTGGAGTTTCCAACCTGTCCATAGGTGTGAATAGTGTGTGCCCTGCGATAGGTTGTTGCCTCATCCTGGGTTATTCCCTGCCTTGCAACCACAACTTCTGGGATAGGCTCCAGACCCCTGTCTAGCTACATAAAACAAGCAATGGATGGATGGATGGATGGACAACTGTATACACACAAACACACAACAAGCTCATGACAAGAATCTGTCAACTAGCATAATATATTGGAATTTATATCCTTTCAGGTAAACGTTTTAATGCTATCCAGATTCACATTCATACTGTAATTTCAGTGTCCAAGAATTCCTATTAAATAAATAGTTAAACTAACATTATCTCAGAATTGGTATCATTTTATCTCAATTGCTTGATATTTTTGGAGCAGCTTGCTTATAATACACTTGAGTATCATCGAGTTAATGTTAGTACAATTGGGATTTATTATTCTTCTGTTAATATGAGTGTCACTTCAGTAATTTTTCTACACAATCAATTCATGAGCCATCAGTTTTCCATGCTCTCTCGTTCAAGTGTGCCTTACCCACTGCAGAAACGCTCATGGGAGTTTTACTTGCACAAAAATTTTCTGAGGGCAGAAGGAACAATGACTGGTCCAGAGAGACAACCAATCAGATTGTAGAGGAGGTGGGACCAACCAATCAGATGTCTTGGTCCCACTTCCTCTAGTTGCTTGTACCCATGCCCTCTACAATCTGATTAGTTATTTCTCTGGACCAGTCATTGTTCTTTCTGCCCGCAGACCATTTTTATTATATAGACAATGATAATAATTCCAGTTTGTGAGCTTGACTTGATATCCAAGGTAACATTTCAGAATTAATATGATTATGGTCAAGTTTTCACATCATGCATATTCTTAATAATAATTGAAAATTATCAGATTAAGTTCATGTTTCCTGTGATACACGGGAACTATGGTAACTATGGAACTATTCTAAGTGTTGTCCCTGAAATGCCAAATTAATTCGCTAGTATGGACCAGCTGATCTTGTTAAGTGTTGCTTTTTTCTGAGGTAAACAGGTGTCCAAGATGGAAGCACATATGTTGCACTTCATTTGGAACAGCACCAGCCAACCTCTGCCAGTCTCCTTCTGCAAGAACTGCTGTTAAATGCAGTCCATTCGATATTCCTGTAATCTATACAGATGTGTGTCATGATGAGCACTGTGACAACAGCAGACAAAGAACACCGAAAAGAAAAACACACATGTGCAAAAAAAAAAAAATGTTTTCAAGCTGCCACTTTTTGTTAATGTATTTATGGAAAAAAATGTTAAATAAAATTGTACCCATAAAGCAGGAAAATGCATAAGCAATATGTATTTGCATTTATGGATTGTATCTTATTGTTGATTGTGGGAATGAATATTCTTTTCAGAAAATCCTAATTTGAATGAATTCCATTTAGATCTTTTTTAACTGAATTGTTTGTGAATTTCAAGGAAACCCTTAGATAATCTAAAGCAAAAAAAGCTTATCATTTTCAGAAAAAGAATGTTTTGTGTTTTGTTTTTGCCATACATTGCTGGCCATTTTGGATTTTTTAAGTATCATAACATTTCCTGTTTTCCAGTTTTTGTAATAGTGATGCATTATTGCATTGTTTCTTTTTATAGTTTTCTTGTTTAGTTTTGTATTTTGCATTGTATAATTTCTATAGTTTTTTTCATACATTATTTCACCTCATTTAGCCATGCAGGCAGACAGTTTTGAAAGCACTTAAAATGCAATCATGCATCCGTGTATCCATCCATTTTCCATAAAGGCATATTCTGGGCTTGATTGTTTTTTGTATGAGATATTGATCATGCAATAACAAAGTTTTATAAGTTGTTAGAACATCATTTATAGTATATACTAATACTATAGTACAGTATGCTATGCTATGCTATAGTATTAGTGTATAGGTCAAGGAAATGTCCAGGCCCTGTGGCCATGTACAGTATGTGTGGCTGGGGGATGGATGGATGGATGGATGCAGGTTAACAAAACAAAAAACATCTCCCAAATGGTACACCTAGGGCTTATTTTTGCTTTTTAGTAAACTCTGTGAAATCTTTTTCAGCTACAGGTCTCATGCTAAATTAACTAAATTATCCGAACATTTTTTTCATCCGCAGCAAATGAGACACTGTGGATGAATTCCATCTAATATTTGTTAATTTTATGCAGAGTATTGTTATTAGCAAAATAATTTTCTACTTAAGGCTTTTAAACTCTCTGCATATGAGGTAGCCTCATATTTGTCTGAACAATCCCTACAGTTTTGTTTCATGGACAATTGGCTTTTGTATTGTATGCTAATTTGAATTTTAAAACATTCATGGAATAATGATTTTTTTTTTCATTTAGTGATTATTTAATGGTACATCTTCAAAATGTCATAAAATATGAGTAATATTGATGACATGGTTACTGTTGAGCTGTGATAATGTTTAATGTTATTACCGGGACATTATACAAATAGCTGGTTTGCATATATTTCTCCTTTATAGCTCTGAATTATTTTCAGAGTTTGTAGCAGATTTTTCTCATGTCAGCAGAAAGACAATTTTGTGACCTTTAAAACAACAATACAGAGGAACTGTAATTAATAAGTATTATATACACTCAGACACACACACACACACACACACACACACACACAAACACACATAGCTGTGGAAAAAATTAAGAGACCACTGCTACCACTTGCTAAATCCTGGTTTAATCCTGGTTCTGCTGGCAGAAGACTACACTGACTGTTACTTCCAGGTTCAAATTTTGTAAGACAGCAGTACACAGCAAAAGCAGGAGTCACTGGGAATGACCAAAAACCAGCCAGGTAGAGGGCAGGAGCGACTTTGCAATGGCAGAGGTGACCGTGAACTTATCCGACAGTTTCTCATGAATCGGAGGATGATATCAGGTGACCATCAAAAGGAATGGGAAACATTAAGTGCTGGTTTGAGGTGAACTGCTAAGACAGTTCACATCAGGCTCCTAGAAGCAGGACTGAAGTCCCGTAAAGCAAGGAAGAAGCCCTTCATTAATGAGAAACAGAGAAGAACCAGGCTGCAGTTTGGAAAAAAAACTGTATTATTCACAGATGCACACCCATAAATTGAGAAATGATTGAAACAAAAATTTGCGCTGTGGCCTCTTAATTTTTTCCACGGCTGTGTGTGTGTGTATGTGTGTGTGTGAGCGGGTATACCTATCCTTATGGGGACACAATGTCCGTTTTGTAAAAATCGATGACTGCTATGAAAAAACTAAAAATGCAAAAACTCTTGTATTTTGTTTGGCTACTTATGGTTATGGTTAGGGCAGGGTAGGGGTTAAGGTTGTCATAGTTAGAGTTAGCATTTTTCCCATTGAAATGAATGAGCGGTCCCCATAAGGATATGTTTACCCTACATGTGCGTGTGTGTGTGTGTGTGTGCGCACGTGTGTGTGTATAGCCCCTAAGTTATGGAGTGCAAGATGGGGTCAGCAAAGATGTATATCATACTTGTGCAAACTATGCATGTTTGTCTTGTTGTTTTGTTTATAAAATATATCAGTTTTATTCTTCCAAGACATGTAGGAGACAACAAAACCAAAGACGTTCTTGTGAGAAAGCAAAGTAAAAGTAAAAAAAGTAACATCTGACTTGCATATTAGAATGTGTGATACATTATTTATTATTAAAACATATTTCTCCAGTTTCTAGTCGAGATATACAAAATGTCTCTTAAAAGTTCTTTGGGAGTATAAAAAGGTTATCTATGTCACGTGCATGACCAGATCCAGCCAGAGTATTTTTTTAATGTCCGGCTTGAAGCAAAAGCATGAGCCAAAGACATATATACTTTTAGTCAGAATATTTAGAAACCACCATTTTTAGAGGTCTGTCGTGTATTGGTACCTAGAATGGGTACTTTATATATTACTATTAAAGAAAAATATAAAATGTAACGCAACAATTTTGAATTGGAACAGCTCTTTGATGAGATCATTGAGGTAAGGGCTCTGACTAATGCATAAGAAAATTATGTAGGTTATGTTTAAAATTTTAAAAATTATTCATTAAAAATAAACTTGCCCAAAAGCTTGGTGAGCAGTACTGTCACCTCAGGCATTCTGGGTAATGGATTCAAATTTGGCCCAAGTGCTTTGTATAATGTGCTTTTCTTCTTGTTTCTGTGAGCTGCTTCAGTCTTCCTGCTCAACATAGTTCAACATCAAGCTGTTCTTGTGAACAACAGAGTGGTTAAAAATTTAGACCAACAAAATTAATGTTTGGCCTGTACATTTTAACAGACAAATTCTGACATTTTTTGGCTATGATATAATTTTTAGGAATGAATGGATGGATGGATGGATGGATGGATGGATAATTTTTGATACTTAGGTATTATTAAAATTGAACTGTAACTCCGTGAATAATTTACAAGGAGATACAGACATTGTAAAATGAAAACAGCCTACCCTGTATATATGAAATGTAATTTTAAAGGTGGGATCCATTGGCTCTGCTCCAAATCATCCCGATATAGAGGTATGTGCTCTTACACCCTCAGCCCAGAGTCTGTTTAGGTCAAGAGCTAGACTCCCCATGTCTCTGTGATTTATGAGAGGTGCAGCATTTACGCCTTGGCTTCCCCTTATTGTCTGCCCAAGTCGTTCATCACAAGCTCTGTATAATGAATGGACTTGCTTCTTCTTCTGGCGTTAACAAGGCAGCAGAGTCCAAAGAGTCCAGTGCAGAAAGATTACAGCTTTGGTCAAGTAAAAAAAAAAAAGATCCTTGTGTCTATTCTGATGTGCTGTCATTTTGACCCTGTGCTGTTCACTTTAAAAGTTACTATGATTGTGATAGGTACCAATAGGTCATAAATATTATTCCATAGTTCACACTATTATTGTATTCTCCTTGATGGGGAACAATCAGAATCAGAATCAGAATCGTGTTTATTGTCCAAGTATGTGAGCGAACACATACAAGGATTTTGGTTCCCGTCGATGGTGTCTCTCAAGCACAACAGTATAAAAACAACAACAATACAATATAATACAATACAATACAATGAACAATACAATATAATAAGCAATCTAAAATACAAAGATTACAGAAATATATACCACAGAGTGTACATATAGTGCAGTTGCAATGCTGTAGGTGTTTAGCAGTGTGACAGTTCAGCTGTTTAGGAGGGAGATGGCGAAGGGGAAAGAAACTGTGTCGGGTATGGAACAGCCACTAAACAGGACAGGAACAGACTGCAGCGGAGCTTACGGACAGCAGAAAAGATCATCAGTGCCCCCCTGCCCTCCATCCAGGACCTGTTTCTCTCAAGATCCAGGAAAAGGGCAGGGAAAATCATCACAGATTCCGTACACCCTGGACACAGACTTTTTGACCTACTGCTCTCTGGCAGACGATATAGAAGCCTGCAGACCAGGACCACCTGACACATAACAACTGAATTTGATACTTTTAATCTCTTTACTCTGTTTGATCTTTGATGGATCTTATTGGTGCTTTACAAAAACATTATATGGGTTAAAACCTACGCCTGAAAATCTACAACTGATACTGTAGATGTAAGACCTGAGTCCTATAATTGAAAGTGATATTTTAAGGGTGGGTTTTCGTACATCCTATATGCCTGCTGTATTAGTATATTCCACAAAATACTTTTTAATTTCTTACCCTGCCATCTGGATCTTTTTGTTGTATCTGTTCTTATGACTAAGTTTGCCACTGTTTTCAACTGTTTTGTGTTTCAGCGGCAGGTTATTTGCATAACCAGTCGACAAAGAAAGCGTTTCAAGTCCCACCCCAAAGTACCAAAGTACCAAAGATGTACCCCAAATGGTTTGGTACTTTCGGTACTGGAACTTTTTGTACTGGTACTCGACCAGTAGTCAATGGAAATGTGAAAGTACCAAAAGTACCGTACCAAAAATACCGTACTTGGTGCAGTGGAAAAGCGCCATAAATAGAACATGGTTTAGGTTTGCAAAGTTGCATCTGCAGAAGCCACAAGACTTTGGGCAGATTAGACCAAAGTGGAGATGTCTGGCCATAATGAAGAGCGATAACCAAACAGCATATCAGCACAAACCTCTCATACTAACTGACAAGCACAGTGGTGGAGGGGTGATAATTTGTGCTTGTTCTGCAGTCACAGGACCTGGACATCTTGCAGCCATTAAGTCGACTATGAATGCCTCTGTATTGTAGAGTCGACCTTGTTGGGACCTTAAGAGAACTGTGCATAAATGGATACCTGCAAACCTAAAGGTGGTTCAACAAACTATAGAATCATATAGTGTACTTAGTTTTTCACAAATGGCTTCTCCATTTTGGCTTCATTTTTGTTAAATAAATAACGACGCGTTGGAATCTGTTGTGTGTTTTACACCTGAGGTAAGATTTAAATAATTCTAGAACTTGGTTTGGACCAGATGATTTTTTTATTATGTCCTGATACGTAAAACCATACAACTGAAAGTGCTGTGCTCTCTTTTTCGCATGTTCACATCACTGTGTGTCTGCATATGCAGTATATGTGTGTGTGTGTATATTTACTCAGTGAAAAAAAACTTAAGCACCCAGAAGTAATGGTCCGATTTGGATGTAATTTGGTACATGTGCAGACCAGTGATGGGTATGTAAATGATTCACATGAATGTAAATGATTTGCAAGGAGCTGGCATATCTAGTCACCAGACACAGATGATGCCTTGTAGGTGTGTGCGTGCGCGTGTATATATATATATATCAATTTATATATATATATATATATATATATATGCTCTCTTGGCTGATTCATTGCGAGGTTGGGGACATTGCCTTCGGATTAGTAGACCAGAGGTTGACATCCATATCCAGGTTGACACATCTCATCCTTCCTGGATAGGAGAGGAGGGCCAACCTGTTTCTCGAACCCTGGATCAGGAGGAACAATGTCGATTCCATCCTGACTGCGGAGTACAGAACCAGCTCTTCACCTTCACATAGGCACTGGAGGTACTTTGTGGACCTGGAAAAGGCATATAATCGTTGATCGTGCCCCCGGGGGCGTCCTGTGGGGGGGGGGGGGGGTGCTTCAGCAGAGCTCACATTTTGTTAGCTTTAAGAAACCCATTTAAAGAAACAAAAATATGATTATATATATATATATATATGTGGTGCAAAGTGACATATAAAACTTTAAGGAAGATGAACCTATCTAATGTGACCTCTGACATTTTAACATTATTAAAAGCTCTCAGAAGGCACTTTTCAGAATGCTGCCATCCTGTTGACATTCTTAATAGCTTTCGTCTAAAGCAAGTCCATGCAAAATTAATCATAAATCATACAGGAATGGATCACAGTCATCAAGAAGTGGATGTCATCTGTAAAAAAATTCTTTCACAGAGTATGGCTGAAAGAGCTCAAAAGACGGAACCAAAAATATGAACACACACACACACCCCATCAAAACTCAGGTGAATATGCACTTGTGAAGGTACTAATTATCTTTGAGATTGAAGTGGACATCCAATGAAATACTGCATCTACCCTGTTTTTTTCAGCCAATATTTAGGGCTCAATAACCTGGGCCTCCAAATGGGCCGTAATTTCACCTACATTCACACAAAAAAAAAATGCTCCTTTGAAAAATAGTCCCACTACTGAACTGACATATAGTGATCTAGAGTAAACTGAACAAAAAAACTGTAATGTGTAATGTGCCAATCACAATTAGAAAAAAATGTGTTTGTATCTACAAATAGTAGCTTTCGGTGAAATATCCCCAGGAACACACCTGTCAGAATTGATTCAAACATTTCCCACAAAATATAGTGTGATAGCTGCTCCTGTACTGTGTATTTGTAAGTTGCATTTGAAAAGTAAAATAAAATTACAGGGATTGTACTGTCAATATATGTGAATGTAGTGCATGTTTATGATACGCAGTGAGGGATGACTACTCTAAGTCATGGGGTGAAGTGTTATTCACTGGCTAAAGTGTTATTCGTAGGTTTAGAACTAATCCATAGTTTAATTTAAAGACCACTTTGAGTCCCTTTTTTCAGTGTGTTGGACAGGAATGTTGTATTATGTCACATCAAGTCCACCTGATCCTTCTGTCTCCTCCCTAACCTGGCTCTGATGAGCCACGCCTGATGCTTGTTGCCCCTTGTTAGTCCTTGTATTTAAGTACCTATTTGTCTGGTCAGCCCCAGTCCTGTCATAATGTCAGTCCTCTCATTGCCCGTGCCCTTGCTTGCTGCTATCCTCCTGTTTTGATCCCCTGCAATCTTGTTTATTTCCCGGCTATGTTCTTTGAGTTCAGTAAACCCCCTTGTTGTTTCGCCACAATGCCTACCCTCGAGTCATTCATTCCTCAGACTGTTGACAATATTACAGATGACTCATCGTCCACATGCTGAGTTGCACTGCTGGAGGTGTGGTTGTGGAAGGTATGCAGAAGATGAGTAGGAAATGCTAATTGTTATGGGGCAGGAGCAATCTCTAATTTAAAAGTGAAGTCTTTCTTGCAGTGCAAGCTAGGAGATGCAAATGAATGGCCGAGCTGGTCACCCTATGCATGAAAAACAAGGTGTGAAGTCCCCCCCCCCGCAGCCATCTGCTAAGACACAACTGAACACCAGCATCCTTAGTTGAGAGTAAGGGAACACGGCAGGAGTCAAGTGAGTTTATCAAGGTGCAATGTCAGAAGGGCTCTGGCAGAAGACCTGAAGCTTACCCTTGTGGTCCTACAGGGCTCTGGCATTGGGAACTGTCATTGTTGCTTAGGGGACAAACACAAGCATGAAGCTTTGTTTATTTGGACCAGATAACAGGTCGGGAAACTCAAGAGCACATAAACATTTCTTTTGTGTTTCAATACCCTTGTAGAATATAATGATTTATTTTATTGCTACCATTATTATATTTTATTATTTTTATTTATTAGTTATATGCAGATTATAAATACTTATTATGTATTTTTTTAAGGAGCCCGTGCCAAATATATAGACAGAAAGCAAGTTCAATTATTAAAGTTCTAGATATTTTCCCCTACTGTAAGTCACAAAAAAACGTAAATGTTCAGTTCATATTAATTGAAAAATATGATTTTCTTCGGTGTATTTTAAACTTTGTTATGTTTCTGAAAATCTCTGCCTGTTTCTTGAAAAGCCAGGCCTCACATGGTCATTTGGTAGCAACTAGGAGTAGTTCCTCCATTTTGCCACAGCTGAGACAATAGAGGGAAATATGTACCCTAGAGATGGGTCCTGCTGGGCTGCCATTCTGAGGAAATTGGGCTTTAGCATTAGAGCCTTAGGACAGTACGTACTAACAATGACTTAAAACGGTGCTATTTCTGTTCTGTGACAATGGAACAAAGGCTGAGCTTTTTAATGACCTGAGTGTCTATTTGCCAGAAATCTAAGCACAGACAGAATCTATCTCCGAGTGTACATTCTTCACAAAAAAATCAAAATGACTACATTATGTATATTCTGGATAGATGTGCGTGTGTGAGCGAATGGTGTGTGAGTGTGTGAGTAAATGGTGTGTGAGTGAATGGTGTGTGAGTGTGTGAGTGAATAGTGTGTGAGTGTGTGAGTGAATGGTGTGTGAGTAAATGGTGTGTGATTGAATGGTGTGTGAGTGTGTGAGTAAATGGTGTGTGAGTGAATGGTGTGTGAGTAAATGGTATGTGAGTGAATGGTGTGTGAGTGAATGGTGTGTGAGTACTGTATGTGAGTGAATGGTGTGTGAGTGTGTGAGTGAATGGTGTGTGAGTGTGTGAGTGAATGGTGTGTGAGTGTGTGAGTGAATGGTGTGTGAGTACTGTATGTGAGTGAATGGTGTGTGAGTGAATGGTGTGTGAGTGTGTGAGTGAATGGTGTGTGAGTGAATGGTGTGTGAGTGTGCCCTGCAACTGGTTGGCGCCCCATCCTGGGTCACTCCTTGCCTTGCGCCTGCAGCCTCCGGGGTAGGTTCTGGACCCCCCTGCGACCCTGAATAGGACAAGCGGTTTCAGAAAATGGATGGATAGAGGGATATTCTGGATTAAAAATAATGGTTGCAGTCAAGGGACCCCTCCCCATTTTAAAATGACCTTTTCAGGAACCTTTCCAGTAATCATTCATAATAAATATTACTTCACAAGAATTACATTTGTTTTTTTCTTTTTTTTTTTTTTTGCAAATGAGACCCTTTAAGAATATGGTATAATTTTCCAGTTAGTACTCCGTTAACAGTAAGCAGCACCTTTTAAGATATGCATATTATAAAAATGATATATAGTACATATACAGACTGTCCCTGACTTGCAACCTGTGCAACTTACAAGGACTTGGAGTTGAATTCAGGCCGGCAGCCTCGTGCCTACAGGAGTACAACTGTACTCCTTCTTGTATGTTATTGCTTTTATACAACAGTTCATCAAGTAGCATTTATAATGTAACAGTAATAAGATACAGCATATTTTGTGTATTTATTTAAACATTTATCGAAAAAATACTTCCCGTAACGCCAGCGAAAGTGGGACAGGCTTTTGTGTCCAAACCTCCGCACACCCGGAAAATTCCGTGCACAACCGATATAGCTTAGTCTAATGTCACTCGTGCCAGCAGTGAAACAGCTCGCCAGCTTATTAGCAAATTAACTTTGCAGTGTAAATTTAAACAATGCAGCAAGTCTAATAAGTAAAATATTGTAGTGTTCAACTGACGCAGATTTCATGAGACGCACTGCAAAGTGCAGTTATTATTATTATTGTACGATCCTTAAAAGGACAGTGGTAAAACAACAAGAGAGAATAAAGAATAAAGTAGGCACCCCGATGGGCCCAGGGCCCTTCAGTAGATGTGGGGCTTCTCTGTAGCAAGAAAAAAATGGAGCAGTCCTTTGCAGAAGCTGCGGTGCTCACGGGTGATTGGTGATTTTGGTAGTAACCAGGAGATCATCGTTAGCCACTTTGGAAGCTTCCTCCTTGTATCCTGGCTTTTTGTGTCTGCTGACATTCTCCCATGTGGCATTGCTAACGACTGCCAGCCACAGGTGGTTATGGCTGGAGGGCGGGCCACTGGTGCTGAATTCTGTCAGGCGGCCGCTCTTCATGGTCCTATTTCCTTGTGTCAGAGGCCACCGAGCAGGAATCTCATTCTGGCAGCATATACGTTCATGCGAGTGTTGACAATGCACAGAATGACTCATGATACAGAATTATTTGCTGTTATGAACTACAGACATCAAAAACAGTACCAATAGTTGTGTATTGTACAATATGTCCTTGAGTGAGTGTCTGTGTATGTCTTAAAATGAGCAGTGGCCTAGCGTCCTAACTATGACAGTAAGTATAATTAGCTCTTTAAAATGGTGAACCTAACTGCATAAAAGGTTATTATAAAAGGATGGATGGATACATGATGGATATATTGGTAATTACTTGATGGGGCACAAATAGTATAGTATTGTACTATTACTTATGTATTAATTAACCACAAACTAAGTCTTAGTTACATACTGATCTCATGTTAATTCATCATTAATGAATTGTGATGCATGTTTTATCCAAAGTAATTACTGTGTTTGCTACTACAGTATATATGTTAATTCTGTAAACATTTGGGAACTACTCAAGGAACTACTAAGGAACTTCTGCTCAGTTCAGAAAATATTATGTGAATTGTGCCTGGTTACAGTTAATGCTGCTTACAATCAGTAATTATCAGAAGTTTGGGAACATTTTGGTTTTCCAGTCATTTACACCAGCACTGGAGAGAGAAAGTAGCTAAGACCAAATCTGTTGGCTCTGTTATACCGAACTCAGATATGGTGCTGGAAACACATCGAACATACTAACTCATTGGAGTGTGTGTACGACCTGAGCAAGGCAGAAACAGCCTCTGCAAGTTAGTTGCTCCTGTCGTTTAAGACGCTTTTACCAGGAAACTCAGACTGGGCTGAAAACAGTCGTTATGTGTATAGGGGAGTATATTGCTACAAAAATGCAAATGATACTTGGTAGTAGAGATCACGGGATTTAGATGCAATTTATTTCATTATGATTGTTCTAATGTTATATTTTTGATGTTAAAATTTAACATATTTATTTTTACAATGTGCAAATAAGTGTCTCAGATTTTGTCATTCGGACACATGGACATTGCCTTTGAGTTACAACTGTTCCTAATTGTGTTTATAGTCTTAATAATAAATAGTTTCAAAACAGATTATGATTTCCCTGCATCGAAATTGCACCAAACCTTGTATTCAAAATTGAGGTTTGTACCGAACTGTGAATTTTGTGTAACGTTATACAGTACTCCTACAGTAGGTCTAACTAGGCCTGTGTGTTATGTCACTTCTGTCTGGCATTAACTAAATGTTATCCCCTCCTTAGTTACCTAATCAGTATGGATGTGAAATGCATCTGTCAAGGAAGCAATGTTTCAGTCCTTAAAAAGTTAAATACAAGAAAACTGTATAAACTGACACAGTGAAATGACAGATGAGTGCGTAATGTAACATAAGAGCGTGTAAGACAAAAAGACAGTCTACAAGTTTGCAGGCTGCTTTGGTACCGAAAAGCATAGCATAACTGAAACACAGCAGTCCTCTGGCATGAAATTATTTTTTATCATTAAGAGAACATCATAATATTACACTGTACCAATATATGACCCATTTGAAGCTGCTTATCTGATGCACAGGCCTGAAGCGTCTCTCAAGAATTCCGTTTATTTTTATATAGCGCCTTTCTAAAACATGGTTGTACCAAAGCACCTATGAATCAAATAACAGCCGCGTTACCAAAGTGAAATAATTTAAGGTGCTAGCAGAGGACAGGAAACAAAACTGCAACTTATATGAGAAGGAAAACAATGTCAGCTGTTTGCCCAGCTTGACAGTATGCTCACACTATACTGGTTAGAATGTTGCGTGTGTGGATTTTTGTAATGCTAGCTATGCATTATCATGCAACACACACACACACAAACATACGTGCGTATGTGTTTTTGGTTTGGGTGTGACATACAGTGATTATTAATAACAACAGGATTCTATAGTATTTAACTATATATGCTATTATAGGTTTTTTCTGTTTTATATTTTTTTGTTTTTTATATAGAAAACATCCATTTTGTTGAAGGCCAACATAACAGAAATATATATGCAGACAAGAACGAGGTAATGGGTCAGTAAGATATTGTCTTGGTATCAATCAGCTCGGCCTAAAAAAAAGACTTGTATTTGTGCCTTTTGCTCTACTATTTTCTTCTCCCATTATTTATAGCAGCCGAAAAAACAAGAGTTCAACCAACTATGCAAACAACGTCCAGGGACTTTCCTTTCACAGTCAGATAAATGGAACCCCCTTTTGGGGGTTTCAGCACTGCATTATTTCATCCAGAGCTGTGGTACTTGTCAAATTGTAATTTCTCCTCAGGGACACACTAGCCGATGTACTTTTGATTTTCTGTCATCATCGAGGAAGCTAATGAAAACTAATGTGCAGAAAGGGAAATGAATGGTTAAAGTGGTATCTATAAATGATTTGACAGAACAATGAGTAAAATGCAAAAAACTGGAATAGTTGGACAAGCAAATGGTCTGTTAATGGGTGATGCTGTAGTAGATGACAGTGCGATGAGACAGAGTTCTGGCATCCTTCACTTCCATATTTTAAGGAGTTTTATCAATGGAAATAATACATCCAAACGTGTGTATGGATATTTACCTGAAATTTGTTGCTCCTCTTTGGGTTAGTGAGCATGTGTGTTCAGCTAAGAGGGCAGCTGGGTTTAAGATCTTTTGCCTCTTTGAATTTGCTGGAAAGCAATGAATCTGTTCTTCCAAAGTACCGAGTGGATGAGTAAAGCCTGGAACAGCACCCGATGGAGGCTAGTCCCCTGTCTCTCAAATGTAAGATATGGGGATTACACCAAGCGGTGCCCTGTGAAGGCAGATTATACACAGAGCAATGTGTCGAGTTGAAACGAGCTGTGATTAAAGACTCGGAGTATTAGGGATTGATGGAGATTTTTGGCAAGGCTTGATAAATGACTGAGAACCCCCAATGAACAAAATGCACATCTGTTGTAATTCTGCAAACAAAACTGAACTACGTATAAGTAAACCGTGCATATGCGAATTCTTGTAATTTAAAAGATTTTAAAAATCACCAGTGTCTGCTTTCGAAAATACAAACCACTGTTATAACTAATTTTGGACTTTTAATGTTGATTAAAACAGTGCCCAATAACAAGCAATAGGCTACTCTGTGACTGTGACTCATTATACTCAACTAGTTGATAGAAACAAAATCTCAGGTTTTTACTTTCTAGACCTGAACTATCTAGCTCTCCATAATAATACATGAGCCCTTCTTTGAGGTCACATTAGCAACTCTCTCATTCACTGAGCTTGTAACCTCATGTATAGTCTCTGCCTGTATTTCATGTGTGGAAACCAGTACTGGCTCCCAGGGTGGATGGTGCGAAGCACACTGCTGCCCCCCCTCACACATGCTTCTAAGGATGCTCAACGGCTTCCCAATAGGGGATGACGGTGGCCACAGCATGATGTTTTTCTCCTTCTGTACCCATAGCCACCAAGGAGTCAATGTTTTTTTTTTTGTGTATGTTGTCCAGCTTGATTCATCTTTTTTTTTTTTTTTACTATGGCAGGAAATAATAGGTTAAGAACTTCACATATCT
Organism: Paramormyrops kingsleyae; assembly: GCF_048594095.1. Lineage (NCBI taxonomy): Eukaryota > Metazoa > Chordata > Actinopteri > Osteoglossiformes > Mormyridae > Paramormyrops > Paramormyrops kingsleyae. Next base: position 18,745,490 of record NC_132812.1, read on the forward strand.
TGCATCTTCAGACCTTCGGTGACTCTAAATGGATGTACCATCTCACTCCCCAATATTCCAGCCCAAATCATCACTCTGCCACCTCCTTGCTGACATTGCGGTCTTGTTGGAAGTGCCTATTCACCAGCCACCCAGTACTCGTGGCCACGCCATTCATCAGTGAATAAAACTGTTTGAAAATTCATCTTCATGTATTTCTCAGATCACTGCGAACATTTCTCTCTGTGAGCTTTGGTTAAGGGTGGCCAAAATACTGGCACAACTTTCAGCATCTCAACAATCCTGCCTTGAGAGCTTCTTGAGACTCCAGAGACACCAGCAGATTCTAATACCTGTTTGATCCTCAGTTGCTGTTTTATATCCGCCCTGTTAATACTGACAGAAGTGTTCCTTAATAAGCACTTTTCTGACCAAATTCATTTGTGCTCTCAATCTCTCATACATTAATTCACAGTTGGACGATCTCACCTCAGAAGTATCATTTGTTGCCATCCCTTTTGCAGGACATCACAATATTTGGCACTTTTCATCTTCAGATAGATCTTTTTTCCTCCCCATACTTCATGAACAGCCTCTTTAAGTAGATTTCCCTTTATTTAAAATTGCCTGGCAAACTAATTAATGATCCTGTCTGAGACACTAGTTATCTAAAAAGAAGTGAGAAATAAAATAGACAAAAACTTTAATTGAGAAACTTAAAACTAAATGTTTATTTTACCAAAATTCTACTGATATGCCACTTGCATAATAATTTGGAACACAGTGTAAATAATGTATGTCACGAAAGTCACATATGGGTTAAATGCAGAGGACACATTTCGTTGTTGTGCACTGTGTGCTGTGGTGTGTCAACAATGACAAATAATAAAAACAAAAAATAAATAATAATAAAATATCAAGGGTGTAAATATCATTAAGGGTTAATGCATGGCTGTAGATGTACCATAGTCACCACACATTTGAATTAAAGGTTAGTACCTAATGACTAGAATGACCAAATGCCTTCTTTTTCCTGCACTTGTCCCCTTTTGTGGGACCTTAAATGGCCTGAAATGTCTGGGAATTCGCTTTGATCCATGTTGACATTTGCTTTCCACTGTCAGAATACTTTCTGGGTGCACATTTGTGTTGCTTTGATGCCTCATTTTGCATCCTGCCCTGGTGTCCTCTTATTTGCAAAGCAAAATATACTCACCCTGCTTCAAAAACGCATTTAATAGCTGAACTTTCTTCCACAAATTTCCATTTACATTTCCTTTTAGTTTCCATTAATTTTTAATTGTGTTCTGCTTCTGGAATTTTAAGATAGTTAGAATTAAAAAATATAAGAGTGCATTGATTTATTACTGTGTGTGTGCTGGTCAGTTCTGATCAAGGTCCAGATCTTCATCCTTATAAAGTCTGCAAAGTTTGAACAATATCTGTACAATAGTCATTGTGTTTACAGCACCAAGTGTGTTGAACAGCTGCCGCTTCCTCCCACACAGCGCTACTGCTCAATTTTCGGGGAAATTTGTCTGAAAATGAAATCAGGTGTAGATCTTCATCCATATAAAATTCCAATACTTTTTTGAGTTATCACATTCACAAGGTTAAATGACATCTGCTTTCACCATTCCCTTTGCTGCCACTAAATGATATGGAGTCAGTTTTGTGGAGATCACTCTCAAGATTTAATAATTTTTCAGTTTGTCACCCATACAATGTATGAAAAAGATCCACCAGAAACTTTTTTCGTCATCATCTTAAGTATCAACTGCCCTTTCTTTGCTATCATTATGTAACACTGCTTTAATTTTGCGGTGATCTGTCTCAAAATTGAACACTTTCCGGTTCCATCACCCATATAGTGCATGGGCTAAGTTTGAAAAATATTTGTGAAATGGTTTTTGAGTTATTGTCTTAAAAAGCAACTTGTCTGCAGCAGCACAAGCTGTGGACCAGTCTCGAAATCATATGTATTCCCAGTCCAGGGAACACAATAAAAATGGTATGTTAATGGTAGCCAGGTTAGTAGTTTTAAAGGGAAGGTGGGTCCACAGTTAGAAATGTGATGAAATCTGGAATAAAATGGGTCAACAGGTCATGGAACCAGACCATATAATACTATTGCCTGCATACACCAAAATTAAGAGTTGTATCTGAGGCTGCAGTATGCATATATGGTATTCCTATAGTATGGATGTATGTTGTGGTATTAGTATGTTTCAGTAGAAGGGTGACAAGCGGCTCAGCAGGTAAGACCAAGGTCTGTTTCTATCTTGGTGTATTCAGTTTAGAGTTTGATTCCTCCAGGTACTCTGGTTTCCTTCCACAGGAAGCCAGACTTTTAGAACATGGTAGATGGGTGCCTAAAATTGCTTGTCGTCTGTGTTAGTTTATGCCTTATAATAGACTAGCATCCCTTCCAAGATGTCTTCTGACTTGTCATCTTATGCTCACTCTAGGCCCACAGTGAATCAGCATAACAGGTTTTACACTGAATATGCCTTAGAATATGTTCAAAACATGCATACTTTCCCTATCATTATCACTTCTTTAGAATTTAGAAATTTGTTTGGGCTATTTAAAAGTATAGACACATCAGACACTGCTTTTTTGACAACTGAAACATTTTGCGGATTAGAGTTTAATTTTCAAAAAGAATACCATTTGATCAATGGAATGAAATGCCTGCCATGTCTCCCCCACAGTCCAGTTGGAATTGGCCTTTATGGATTCTTCTTTCATCATTTTATGGCTATGCATGTAGGACACTCAATTAAACAGGTGTCCTGTACTCTGAAGGAAGTCAGCTGGGTTAAAGTTAGACGTCAAGCAGCAATTTATAAAAAAGCTCATGTTTCTCCTTGCAAATCCTTGGTGCCCTTTATCTGCAAATCCAATGCCTTTCATTTGGAGCCTTGAAGGATGATATCCTTAATGTTTATGACAAATTAATCCACTAGGGTAAAGCCAATGACACTAATCTGCCAGTGGGTCATTCCAGTTTTGTCATTTCACATTTTCAGGCCTGTTTGTTACAGTACTTGCCCAAGCAGCCTATGGATATGTGTGTGTGTGAATAAATACGATATATAAAGTTGTGCTTGCTTCCATAGTTTTTGTTTTTTTTTGTGTGTGTGGTGGCAAAAACTGCTGTAGTTCTGCTGAATTGTACTTCAGCATTCATTCTTCATTGAAGCAAACAAGCAAACAGAATTAATATTCAATATTTTTCTTTAATTACTATTACCGATAGAAACTATAAAAGTCTAACTAACTTTATGGTCTGTACTGACAAAGTTTTAAAGCATTTTAGTTCCCTATTAAATAAATGTCTCAGGTCTCAATGGGGTCAGGGTCTTACCCACCTTTCGTGTCCCTTGTTTGACTTGGAAATGAGGCTCCAGTGGACCCTGTTAAAAGAAGCAGTTTGGGGTTTTATAACAGCTCACTTGCTTCTTTTTGCGGATGGCAGCGAGAAATAAGGCCATAGAAGATTTTTCAATGTAACTCATAAAATCACATGAAATGATACTTAAAGGAAAAGAAATTAACTTTGCGATTCTGATACTAACACAGTCTCCACTGCCTATATATACACTATATTGGCAAAAGTATTGGGACACCCCTCCAAATTATTCCTTCAGATTAGCTGAAGAACAGTGCATAGAGAACTTCTTGGAATGGGTTTCCATGGCTGAGCAGCTGCATCCAAGCCTTACATCACCAAGTGCAATGCAAAGCGTCGGATGCAGTGGTGTAAACCACCACTGGACTAGAGCAGTGGAGACGTGTTTTCTGGAGTGACGAATCACGCTTCTCTGTCTGAAGCATAGAGCATAGAGCCCTGATATTAACCCGATAGAACACCTATGGGATGAATTAGAGCGAAGACCTCGAGCTAGGCCTTCTCGTTGTTAATCAAAATCATATTTTTGGAAATTTCAGCATTATAGGTCACGCAGGAAGAAAATCTAAAGTCACTGATTCTTTATTAATTATAGGCATGACTTGCATGCAAATAAGCTAAATTACAGATGCAACTTTTTTTTTAACACACAATAATAGTGATTTTTTTTTTGTACTTAATCTTTGTACTTAATTCAAAATTAAATATCATCAACAAACCCTGTCCATACTACAGAAGAGGATTAGGGCCACCATGAAAATATTATTAGAATTCTGACTTTCATCTCAGAATTCTGACTTTCATCTCAGAATTCAGACATTAATCTCAGATTTCTGAATTTAGAAAAAAGTCAGAATTCTGAGATTAAAGTCAGAATTGAAATAATATTTTCATGGTGGCCCAAATCCTCTTCCGTACCATACATATGCACACACCCACACAACACAGGGAAGTATACAGTAATGAACGTACTTTCTTTTTGGCCTTCTGGCAAGACTAATAATAATAATAATTGTAATAATTATTACAATTACAATAATTGTAATGTAAAGGTTGATTGAAAAAATACTCTTGCCAAAATAAATAAATAAATCAATTGCAAATATAGACTTAAATATATGCAAGAAATTCAGTTTTTTATTCAAACGTCGTTCCTAATGGAATTCTTTTATCTGATATCTTTCTGGATCTATGTAAATTGCATGTGTTAGATATACTTTAATGATATTTAATATATCATTTAGCTAAAAAAAAAACAGTCTGAATAATAAATGGAATAAGTTGTGGATGAAAATAGTTTTGCTGGTAGCACTCTTTCTTGGATGTTTAAGATGTTTTTTTTATCTCTTTGGGGTATAATCGACAGACATCTCACAGGGATGCGGCCGGATGGGAATAATTAAGGCAGGATGTCTGAGAGCAGCCGTGGCAGCGGGGATTCGTTAGCAAGTCGGTGGCATCGGCCCTACTAGACGCGTGGAAGGAGGTGAAGATGGGCTTCACGTGCGTGAACAGCTCTTTGTCCCCCTGCAGCTGCCATGGCACCGTGTTTCATCCAATATAAACTATGATGGAGACTCCTATATGCATCCATCTATCCTTTGGGACAATTAGTCCTTCTGGGGATCTCAGATGGGTTTATCTTTCATTATCAAATAACTGAATAATAAGGTTTTCATGAGAATTATTCTGAATTGCTGCTATAAATCTTCACACAAAATTTTTTGGTTTTTGGGATGGGGATTGGTCTTTCTCGAAAGAAGGTAAAATCCATCAGGTCATATGTTTTACCCACCATTGATATAATTGCATTTGTCAATATTAATATGTCAGTGTAGCAAGGAAGGAAGCACAGAAGACATGGGTGGAGGCAAACAGGGGATTGAGGGGGGATGTTAATTTGGGGAATTGGGGAAAAAAATATAGAAGAAGTCTGGTGGCCAAAGAGGGGCTTGTTGCCAGTTTCCAGTTCCATGTCTTCTCCCAAACAGGCACCAGTCCCTCAGCATGGATGGGGTCAGTCATCAGGCGATGGTCCTTTCAGGGCGGTCATATTCCAAGCAAACTCTTTACTGGTGCAGAGATATACTGGTGCACAGCTGGTTCACTCTTTTCTTTCTCCAGACCATGTCTCCAGTGCAGAATTTAACTACACTTTGGAAGACAGTGCTGCCCCCTGTTGGTGATTAGCAGCCTTCAGCCACATGCTGATGCCCATGCTTTTGGCCTGCATGGTAACGATCAGCTCTTGCTGGTGTTCAGCAGATTCCCAGTGGTCTAACATGTCATATGTCTGTCCTCCAAGTGACATGCTATGACCACGGGCTGCCGAGCAGGGGTGAGTTACTTAATAATGATCGATTAAGAACGACGTAGATGAAGAAAAAAGTGAGATTTGTGAGTGTTTCCCAAAACCTTTTGTTATCCAAGAATTAAGGAACAAACTTAAAGTCATTTTTTTTTAGTTGGCTTCTCCCCAACCTCCACATGAAAAAAGCAGTCTGTCGATAACAGGACTGATTTCATGAATGCCAAAGGGCAATATATACAGTGTCAAATTATTGTCATATCAAAACATATGAAAGCACAGAGATGTGCAACCAAATTAAACTGACCTAAGTCACAAATGTATAAATGGACTGAAAACATGATGTGACTTAGTCACCAAAAACAACAATGGCCAGCAGCCAGAGAAAGCGAAAGCACCAAAAAAGAAATGAAACAACTAATGGAGAAAGTGGCGAGTAACAAGGAGGTTTTGTTCTCCAAGGTTCATGGGAGCTTCAGCAGCATAGAAAATAATAAGAAAAGGGACATCTGGCAGTGAAGTGGCGGACCATCTCCAGGATTGCCAAGAGAAAGGGCACTGAGATGAGATGGTAGCAGAGAAAACCCCCGAATGTATAGCAGATCCTAGCCATACCAGGGCCAAGGTGAAAGAGGAAATGTCTGGAGGGGTGGACGTGTGACCTGGAGAATTTCCATCCACCCCAACCCAATCTGCCCCTCCAGTGTGTCCCATTCAGGAGTCTGCAGTGTAGAGAGGTAACAGCTCCTGCTAAAGAGCGAAGAGCTCCAGCAGAGGGAGAGTCACTATCTGAGGTCTGTCCTTCTCAATAAGGAAGAGCTTCAGCAGAGGCAGGTTCACCACCAGGAGCGGGTTCTACTCAAGACCAGCCCCTGACAGAGGCACAATTCGACCATCCCTCCATTTCAATCGCCATCATAATACCCTCAGAAGGTCAGTCATTCACTCATTTTGAAATTATCTAAATAGGAAGGTGTTGCAAATAGTTCTGAATCAATTATAGACATTTGTTGGGACAGTGTCCATGAACTATGCTCTCACTTTGCAGGAATACATGCACCAGACCAACCAGAACTAGTTTCTTAAATCCTTGTTTATTTTTTTCCTATTTTATTACCATATTTTGTCCATTGCACATGGTGCAATAGTAATCTGGTCACTGCACTGATTTAGACACAACAGCCTTGTTCAGGCCATGTGCATTATCGATGGTCTGCAGGAATCCACCAGTGGCATGGAACCGGAGAACTGCCAGAAGCTGCACAGTAGGACTGAGGAAGATGTTCCAGTGTGTTTGTCTTCCCAATCAAGAGATGGCACAACTGGTTGAAATTCACCCACAAAGCTGGATTTAAACCACCAACTTTGCTTCTTGACTCAAACACCATGTCCAGGTGCAGGGAAAGGTAGGCACACATGCAGACATGGGAAAGTGGAGATACACACTCATGCAGGGAGTGGGGACCAGAATCAGGGGAACCATTGTGGAGATGGGATGCAGCTGTTAGTACTCCTGAGACTTTGATTGGTAAAGAATGGATCACAACATCATCTATGTAAGGTACCTTGTACTCTTGGTGAGGTTGAAGAGTAATCCGTAAGTCTGGCAAGCACTGCACTCTGTTGATTCCTAAAGAAAGAATATAGTACTGCACTGCCAGTGCCAACTAAACGTACTGAAGGCTGCTTCCACTTATGCAGTCGTACTGAGTGCTACCTGCTAATAACCATTGATCAGATTGAAGGTGGCCTTATCGGGCCTTGAAATGGGCCTTATCGGGAAGTTTGACCAGTTCTTCCATGTGTCACCCTCACAGGTTTGTCAGAAATGTCCCATGTACCAGTGGATATCTCCCTGTCCACAGCCACAAAGCCCCTTAGCACCAGTTCCGTCATCAAGGTGCCTGGTGAGGCCACATTCAGCATGACCCTCAAGCGAGCTTGATGAGCCGAATGGTCTCCTCTCGCTCGTAAATTATTTATGTTCTTGTGTTCTTATGAGGTCATGAGTATATAGTTGTCATTGCGGACTACGCTACCAGGAACCCCATGGGTATGTCGCTCTGCAGGGCCATCTCACCTAATGTGCCTCTGTATGATTTCTTAGTCTGTTGACTAAGATCAGATTAAGTGAAGCATGGGACATACTCCTCTGGGAGATGAGGGTTAGCATCGGGAAGGTGATGTCGATGATGTTTGAGCTCTGCACTCTGGAGCGAAGACAACTCAGCTAAATTACTGATAGAGGAATTGTAAAAATAGCTTTTTGTAGGTTTTATGTTCATAAAAGTATATTATTATGCTAATGTGATTATAGGTCAGAGTTTGAATCACGTCTGTATAATTCTATAATACACCTTAGATTCTGTAAGTATAGTGGACAGATTCAATAATGTTTCTGATTATGCTCAAACATTTATTAAAAGATCTCTATTTGGAGACAACAATTCACATAAACTAAATCTCTTTAACCTATTTGTGTAAACCCTCGAAAAGGAGAATAATAGGAGAGTTTTGCAAAATATACACTGAGCTGGGGCAGAACTTCAACCCACCATCTTGGAGATGTGAAGCCACAATGCCACCCACTGGGCCAACATGCTGTCCATTCATATTATGTTTTACAGTTAATTTCACCAGCAAGCACTCTTACTCTTTTCTTTGAAAAGCAAAACGGCTTAAAAATTCACTATACCCATAAAATGTGAGGCAATTTACTTCGCTTCACACTGTCTCTTGGGAGTCGCCCACCTCTAAGCCCCCAAGTTCCATCTGCTGGGCTCCCATTTTGTCAGGTTAAACTGTCCCCAGAGAGAGTCTACACTGTATCCACAGTTCAGATTTATACTGGAAAAAGGTAAGAAAATCTTGGTTTAATATTATGACCTGTGAATGAATTGATTTGACCCTCCTATTTCTATTGTATTCACACAATCCATTGTAATTATATGATTGAACTGGTTTAGCCACAGTTTCACAGCTGGGAAAACACTGATAGAACCAAGTATTTTGCTCGTCTCAAATTGAATTTATTAATAATTACCTCAGTCAAGCTTGCTTGACACCTCAGTAAGTTGGTCAAAAAAAGATAAAGTACTGTTCATATAATTAATGGAAACATTAATATTGAAAGAGGCCGTGTAATTCACTGAGATTTGAATACTTAATTACAAGTCAGTGGTTTCAGATATCATATGGGGTACTCAATATTCTGCATATCACTTTAAGTCAGGCAACTGAAGAATGATTTTAGGTGATGGTGAGCTTTTAGAAATTGTACAGCAGACCAAAAAAGGCAATCATACCAAAGCCATACTTCTTTAGCCTTTACAGAAATGACCTATGTGAAAATAACAAACAAAACAAAAGTAAAAATGAAACCATTTCCATGTAGAAACAATGAAAGGAGGTTTTCATTTGAATTCATATAGCATAACTTACTGTTACCACACTAGTCCTAATGTTGTACTACCAAGAGAGTAAAGTGCTACATACCTGTATTCATAATGGACTTGAAGATCTAGCATAGAGTTCTCAGTGTGAGTGGGGGTTCTAGCTTGTATCGCTCCCAAAAAAAAGCACCATTCGGAATTGTCAGTTTTTATTAAGACATTTGGAACAATAGAAATAAATGATGATAAAATTTAAAACTATATAATTATAAAAATCAAAAAGAAGTGTCATGCCCGGATCGTCCGCTCCTCTCGTGTGCCACGCCCCCTCGTTAAACCCATGTGGATTCCCCGTGTTTACCAGCTGTTCCTGATCATTGTCAATTAGTCCATTGTATTTAGTCCGCGTTTCTGTTTGTTTCCCCAGTCTGGTCATTGTAGTGTCAATGTGGTGTTGCCTGCTTTTTGTGGATTAAACTCTATAAAGTTAAAGGTATGCTATTTGATAGACTCTCCCGCTCCCCCTACCCTAGGCTTCAAGTGGGGTGACCTAAGGTCAGCCCCCCCCATGTTGTACGTATGAGTGGTAGCCTGCCTAGCTCACAAACTAGAATTAGGGTGCTCACTGTAGCAAGGTTCATTGACCCAGATGGTGGCATCTTATCAGTGAAGTTACGTGCAAATGAACAATGGAAAACCAATCATGCAAATGTCACCATACACTTTTTTTCTGAGCGGGTGTCCCATGACCCCCGCCCCCCCCCGACAAGATGCTGCCCTGGGTGGCTGCCCATGTCACCCTTAGCTAAATCTGCCAGTGCTTAGTCTGTGGGGTAAATGCATAAGCGATTCAGAAGATTTCAGAAGCTTGTCCCATTAAAGGAAAGGTGACAGTTTAAAATGAGAATGCTCTGTAAAGGCTATACCGATTGGTTTTGGACTATTATTTTACATGCCAGTGCTAATGGTCTAAGGCAGGGGTGGACCATCTTATCCAGAAAGGGCCACTGTGTATTCGGGCTTTCGCTGCAACTCCCTAATTAGATTATTAATTAGAGGACTGATAGGCTGAAGAGTCCTCACACCTTGATTTGAACAGCTGACCTAAAGGTTATTCCAGAAACCTGCAAAGACACTGGCCCTTTGCAGATTGGATTGCCCACCCCTGGTCTAAGAGCTAATGGCAATCTGCAGATATTGAGGGCATAAGCTCTTTGATGTCTATGAGGTCAGAGTTCAGATCTTGAATTCCCCTCTGACTGTGACTGGAAGCCAACCTAAAGAGGTCAGAAGAAGTGTGGAGTGGGTGAATCACTCACACATTGTGTAGGTACGGTGAACTCCATTTGGGTATAGTGGGTATAGGTACAGTGAACTCCATTTGGATATAGTGGGTATAGGTATAGTGTACTCCATTTGGGTATAGTGGGTATAGGTACAGTGAACTCCATTTGGTTATAGTGGGTATAGGTATAGTGAACTCCATTTGGGTATAGTGGGTATAGGTACAGTGAACTCCATTTGGGTATAGTGGGTATAGGTACAGTGAACTCCATTTGGGTATAGTGGGTATAGGTACAGTGAACTCCATTTGGGTATAGTGGGTATAGGTACAGTGAACTCCATTTGGGTATAGTGGATATAGGTACAGTGAACTCCATTTGGGTATAGTGGATATAGGTACAGTGAACTCCATTTGGTTATAGTGGGTATAGGTATAGTGAACTCCATTTGGGTATAGTGGATATAGGTACAGTGAACTCCATTTGGGTATAGTGGGTATAGGTACAGTGAACTCCATTTGGGTATAGTGGGTATAGGTACAGTGAACTCCATTTGGGTATAGTGGATATAGGTACAGTGAACTCCATTTGGGTATAGTGGATATAGGTATAGTGAACTCCATTTGGGTATAGTGGTTATAGGTACAGTGAACTCCATTTGGATATAGGTATAGTGAACTCCATTTGCGTATAGTGGGTATAGGTACAGTGAACTCCATCTATTTAACAAATGTTCACTTTTAGGGTCCTGTCAGGCTCACCAACCAAAAGCATCTGGTTCCTGAATCAGCGCCCGAGACCCCTCTGTAGCAGTGGCCCCGCTGCTCAACCTAGAATAGTTCAAACCACCCTCGTGGGCCAGACCTACAGCAGGCTGAACTCCCCAGCTCTGTTTTCAGACCCCAAGGCCCCGTGGATTGTATCTGCCTGTTCCCTAGTGGTGTTACTTAAGCTTGTCCTCGTGTGTCAAGTTCCTTCAGCCCATGTCACCCAAGTCCCCAACATAATTCCTTGTAGTGCTCCCCATTCTGTTGACCGTGTCCTGGTTATTGGAATTCCACCTGTCTGTCCTGATTCCCCTTCAGATCAATGTCCTGCTGCCGTCATTCCTGTTGCCTGACTGTCGTTGTCTTGTGCAGCCTTGCCAAACCTTGCGTTGATCCTGGTCCCATATTCCCTGTCTAGGTTCTGGCAGAGTCTCTTGTGCCCAGAGTGTGTGTGTAGAGAGGGGGGTACTGCAAAGATCTGTCCTTATCATGTCCACATGACATTCACTGGCCTTCCCATTGTACCCTGGTTCCTGTGTGTTTAGGTACTTGGTGAATTATTTACTTTTTCTCATCTAGTGTTCATTATCTGTGTATATGTGCTGGGGTTCCTCATTAGTGTTCCTTGTTACTGTTTCCTCCAGCATTCCCCTGTGTTTAGGTTAGTCCTTATTCCTTGTTTTTCCTTCCTGCCTCTTGTTTTGACCCCTTGCGGTCCTTTTGTTTCTGGATATCTGTATGTTTAGTTTTTGAAATAAAGTCCCTCTCGGTGTCAGAAAGATGCTTCATGGATCATCACTCCTCCCGGTGTTTTGTCGTGACACATGCGTGCAATTCCCTAAATTTTTGTGACCCTTAATTAGTAACCTTTTATTATGGGAAGTCTTATTCATTCAACTACTTTTTGGTGTATTCGACACTTCAAAGGGTGCAAATAATTACAAAAGTTTTGTCCTTGTTCACAGCCCCAGTTAGGCCTATACATTATGCAAATGCATTATTTTGCTTGAAATCATCATATACTTCATAGGATAATGAGTATGACCCTGTCATTGGATATTTCTCATGCTGCTCAAGCAGGACAATATCAAAAGCAATTGTAAAACAGCAGGAGTAGCAGTATAGACAGATAACTGAATGTTAAGTGCTGTACAATATTGAGTGAAACTGGTTATGCATTATGCTTGCATTTGGTAGAAAGTTTTACAGTAATACCTGCTGGGGGCTGTTATTTAATTGTTAATGCTGAACATAAAATTATGCTCTACAGGTTCCCATGCTTGGCTCTTATTTTTCTGTTAACACAAATCCCTGGGAGCATTTTATTATATTGAGAGGTAGTTCGGCATTAGACTCAGGGTCAAATGATTTCTTTGGGGTTTTCTTGGGCATGCACCAAAGCACCAAAGGCCTTGTCAAGAGCAATGTCGCCTGTCGGCATTATTCATGTTTTTTTTTTGTTTTTTTAAATACATTTCAATAACATGCGTGCAGACATACTAACGTGCTACATACTCATAGGCTGTTTAGAGACTAAATTTAGTCTGACAGTTGCATTGTCTTTGGACTGTGGTAGGAAATTGGAGTACCTGGAGGAAAACTACACAAAGCTTGAGTTTTTTTACAGATTTACTTATATTCAACCAATGGATATTTTAAGCCTTAAATCAGCACTTGTGAAAAATCTCATGAGACAGTCAGCCAGCCACAGTTTAAAAGCATCACTGTTATCTGGGAATCTTTCTAAAGAATTTTTTTTAGTGGTCAGTATTTACACCTTTCAATAAAAGAGTAGTCTTAAAGTGTATTGCTTAGCTGGACTACAAAAACAACACTGACATGCCTTTGAGAGTACAAGGTAAGTAGTATTCAATCCCTTTGTCCCTGCTACATGGGATTAGAAGCAAGAGAATTAGAAGGGATGTCCTAGGTCTTACTCAGCAGAGAGATAAAAACCTTGCTACATTCTGAGATTTAAGAAACATGTAACAAAAAAAGTGACAAAAAAATAAAATTAAGATGAAACAGAAATGCAAGCAAAGCACTTCTCAGTCCCCGGGTGCAAAATAATTACCGAGGAAACATGATATAAGAGCAATGTGAGTAGGTGAGGAATGCGCCCTGAAAATTTACCAATTAGAATAAGGCAACATGAAATGATAAATATGGCTTTGTATCATTACATGAGCAGTGCTGGCATTCCTTGAAACCTTTTCTGGAGGTGATTGTATTTTTATGCTACTCCTACAGTGAGAAAACATAACACTTTTTTGGATAGCTAGCATCTAACATGCATACTCAAGAGAATCTGATTTAATGATCCCTTTGGGGGGCAGAGCTTGCTCAGTAATTGGCATCTTCGTGCATTAATTCTGCCTTATGCTATGAAATAATTAAATCTGAGCCAATCAATGCTAATTCCTAATTAAATGGCTCTGTATTATACACAATGCTGCATGCAGAGAACCAGAGTTGCACAATTGGGGCAAAAAGAACTGTGCTTGTTACATGATACATTACAATTCATATTTATCTTGTTATAATTCTCCAAGCAGTCCAAAAAACATGTTTTATACTGTATATAATGCACTTAATTTATATGAAAAGCATTCAGATGTACTTTTAAATCCATAGTTTTAATTGCCACTATATGCCATTACTGGAAGCTGTGATGAATCAAAATTGATCAAAGGACAGCTGACAGATCACAGTTATATTTTATGGGACCTAGTTAGTTATTTTGCTGTTTGTTGTTTGCATTCTAAGCAAGATAAATTCTAATCTTATGTTTCCATGATCTGCTGCTCGCAAAGGATTTATTCTCGGAATCCTAAACATGCTTGGGAGAAAATGGATTTTCTTCTGCTAACCATGATATTGTGACCCCTTGGTATTTTTCCTAACACATTCCGGACACGTTTGAAGCCAAATATATTTAATTTCTTTTACATGAGGTTCAGCCAGCCTTAAACCATTTCATAAAACATTGCTGTGACAAATTTTCTCTCTTAAAGGCATAACGTGACACTGAGGATATTTGTTGTTCAGTCAGATAATTGAAATTATGCACATATGCAGTGTGCCATTAAGTTCTGATACGCACATTGTCAGATAAAACGTAATCGACACAGGCAAGGTTCCTGGAAAAAATGCATGGCATGCCTTTACTTGTTTGAAAGTATACTCTTAATTAAATGTGCGTATTTGTTGCAGTTTCTGATTGTTAGATATTTTAAAAGACATTTTAGACAAAGTGATAATGGAGAAGAAGAAGAACAGAAGCTGTTTTTGCAATTACACCAAAACATATATGTTTATTATTTTAACTTCTGTCAATTAATTTCTTTTAGATTTGTGATCTGAGAATTCATCAGCATGTTAACCAAAAATTGTCTCAAATTAATGTTGCTAATATTTCTCTGTAAGCATTTTTTTTGTCAGATTCCTTCTAACTTATTACATGTCCTGGGCTTTATGAGGCTGCACAATTTAATATTAAAATTTAATATAAAATAATCACTAACGTTGACTATACAAGCAATTATATGTAATTGTTTTGAAACAGCTGCTGCTTTTTATTCAATCACCAGATTTTGTAAAATGTTTGGATAATCTGAAATAACAACAAACATTCTGCATGGCATATATTCCTGTGCAGTCATGTTCAAAATCGTTGAAAGGTGAGGGGGCAGTCCACCCCCCACCCTCCCATGAAATGGTGCATAAAAATGGAGGCAAACACTATTTCATGTGTAACATTTCTGTATAAGTATCCTTAGACTGAATCACTTCATTCACTCATCCTCCCCCTTTACTTGTCTTGGACAATTTCCCATGTAAATAAACATGTACAATTTAATTTTTCCATTCTATATTGCCATATTTTTCCAATTATTAAAATTGACAGTAATCCAAGGCATCTATTTCCCTTCTAGATTCCATGATCAAGCTTCATCCATCGCTTTTCTGTTGCTCCGAATTTTAGAATTGTTCCTCCATTGCCCACGTCAAACTCCTCAGCACACCTGCAGATAAAGAGATGCTTGGTTCATCGACTCACTCCGCACACACTGCAGTTTTTTGTCCCAGGATTTTACCTTGCTGTCAGCTCCTCATGACAGGGACATAAGTTATTTCCAGGTTCTGTGTCCAAGAACAGAGATGGGCACTGATGTCTCCTCTTGCTAAACATGCATATTTACAAAAGGCCCCACTTCAAAAACAGAGATATACAGTTTGTCTTTTTAGATTGGCTCGCATGGTGCTTAGTCTGATTCAAACTGAGTGGCCATTTTAAGTGTGGCCTGTACTGTCTCCAGGTGATGTGAATTAGTGACTTGCCCCAACAAGCACAGAATCGGTATTACAAGCACTACTGAGCTGGTTTTCATCCTGCCTGTCAAAAACACTATTTCCAGGCTGGCTGTTTCTTGACCTTCCCTGACAGAAGCATTGCTAGGCTACATCTGTGGCCTCCTACTATTCTGCCCTGACGCATCGTCCCTAGGCTCAGTTAAAATTGCACATAGCTGTTCTGACCACTGTTATGCACTCTGGAAGGCAGGCATTCTGCTGTGTTTCTGCTTGCCTTGCACTAATGTCTGCTTGAAGGGCAGACTAAAATCCTCTCCATGCTTCGGGGCCTTGTTGCTATAATCTTGGGAAATGTCAGGCTGTTGCTGTCACTGGCTCACATTAATTACCCAGTTACAGATGAGACCAACATTGTTTTTACATCTAAACATCTTATAGAAGTTCATTTTCCACTTACAATAAACTTGCTGAATTAGGGTACCATGTTTAACCTGCTCTACCAGAATGATGCAATTTGGATTGTAATAGTGATATGTCATTTTGGGAAAAGTGCTGTGCCTCTAGAACAGGGGTGCCCAACTCCAGTCCTGGATGGCCAGAGCCCTCACATTTTTGGGTTTCCCCTCATTTAACACACCTGATTCAATTCCTTGTGCTAATTACCACACAGCTCTTGAGCTGAATCATTTATGGTGGAACAGGGAAAGAACTAAGCTGCACAGGGCTCCGGCCCCCCAGGACTGCAGTTGGGCACCACTGCTCTAGAACAAGACGCAGATTCTCTGGCTTTGGGTAATTCGTGACCTGACTTTCAGCAAAAATGTTTTACAGTCATTAATCTGCTTAAAGTACCTAATCTGATGCCATGCTTGTCTCAAATGAAACATCACTGTCTTTTTATACGATATATTCTTACAAGCCAAGGATTGTATACGATAACACAGGTCTATAAAATTATTTTTTTTTAAATCAGTTGTCAATGTTTTTTGAATGGATTTAGCGTATTTTGAGGGTGCTGAATTCAAAAATCACATTACTTTTACTGAATTCATTCTAGTTTTTGAGATAATGGACATCCATGAAAATAATGCATTCCCCCAATGCGACTTGTGTGTGATAACAAATGCAATAGCTTTTGGTCTGTCTTTTGACTCTTTAACAGCGTCTTAGGTAATGAAATGAATGATGAAGCATTGAAGGAGAGTCTGAAAATAAAATTAGAGTTAAGTTCACATGTGCATGTTTGCATGTTCATTTATTGCTGTTGTTACTGTGGTGGTGAATATTTACCCTGATCAAACCTGCCAAGTCCTTCCAAAGGAAGGGCATCATGGGAACACCTGTCTGGTATTTAGCCAGAAATGGTTGAAATGCTCGTGATAGGGCCATGAAAAAATGTAGTTTGGCCAAAAGAAGGGGATCCATTCGGACTTCACAAATGCAGTCAAAAGATGTCCCTGGGTTTTTCACCTTTTTTGACTTCACCAGGTCCACATATTTCACAATAGAGGGCCAGACTTCCAATGTTCGTTTGATAGCTGGCAAATTTTCGAGCCACCGATGGTCACAGAAAGGTAGAGGGAATCTTGAGGATGATGTTGCAGCTGTGAAGTCCTCTCTTCTGGCTGGTGCAGAGTGGAAAAGAAAATGTAGTGCTTTGAGCACTTTCTCCACCATCCACACTCAAAACCAGTCTTGAATGAGTTGTGAATGGTATGTAGGCCACAACTTCCTACAATTACTAACTGTGTCATAGCAAATTGCTCACCACAGTGTGAATGTCATCAATGGACGTACAGGAGTGATGTCGGCTAACCGTTTGCAAAGCCCATAGCACTTCTGCTTTCAGTGTGTCGGTTGAGGAGAATGTACTGAAGACGTTGCTTGTCGGGGAATCCGGAGACACTGCCAAAGCGGGTGTAGACCTATCTGTAGAGGTTGTACTTGCAGGACTGGCAAACAACTGAATGGGGACAGTTGTTATCCGACTTTTGACAAAACGCTTGTGCTTCTCTCCCCTGATAGGAGTTGATGGCTTTAGAGCTCATTGTTGCCAGTTTGATGACTTTTTTTTACAAAGGTCGTGTTGTGAATTCTTTCGATTTGGGACTCTTGCTCTGATAACTGTATTGTTTCCGTATGGGACTTTTATTGCAGTATATATTAGTTTAGAGGTTGCTGGGTAAAGCGGAGGTTGCCATTTTTTCTATCTCTCTCCTTATGGCGCCGAGCTGAAGCAGAAGTCACTGCTGACAGAATTCTGGCTTCAGTTCAGTCCATGTCGCAATCCTGTTCCTTGAGTGCTCCATTTTGTATGTGGGATTATAATCTGCTACGTAGTAAAGTTCCTAACTCTGTCTAACGACTCAGTGCTCTCTGACCGGAGCCCTCCAGCGGTCGATCACATAACACACCGGCATCAGGGGGTAGAATCCCCAACAGGTCGCATCGCGCTTCGTAGACATGAGTAGTCTTTTTCAACCAGCCACAGTACTTTTTTTTTTTGAAGCAATGACATTAATAACAATTAATAACTAATTAATATTGTATTATTTAATCAAATCATACATAACATTTTCCTGTCACTTAGATATTTTACATTTGTTTTGTATGATGTTAGACTGTTTACTTACTAGTTATAACTAAAATTAAAATATTTTTGTAATTCTGAATGCTTTTCAAACGTGTTGCGTTAATTAACTATTAAATATCTCAGAAACTAGAGCCAATCTGGCAAACAAAGTCATATTCTTAATCAGCACCATAAATTTTATATAAAACCATTCAGACATCGTTGGCACCAAAATCACTGTATACCGGTGTAATTCATAAAAAAATCATTGAAATTTAGAGGGAAAAGTCTGTGAAGAAGGGATGATGACACTATTGTACTAGTGTTTTGGTAGACATTGCAGGTCTCCCCTTGGAACTCAAACATCTTTCTTTTTCTTCCTTCTTTCTCGTCGGCTGCCTAATTTAATATTAATTACTAGTTGTCTGAACTCAAGTTTGATGGGCCTAATCTGATGCATGCACTCACATCCAACTGCTCCAGGGCAACTGCCCAGGTTCACGTGATGGACAATGCTGACTAATTCAGGTTCTCCAGGGCATCGGGGTGTGCTGGGTTTGTATAACCTTAGCTTAGCTTTGGTTGTGCTGCTTTCTATTTGCATAGTGAGTCACCTCACCTGATGTTTCAGAAGACAGCTAGAGGCTAATTAGAATGCACCCACTAATACCTCAGTCAGTTTGTGCTAAATGACTTTAATTTAGAGTTAAAAGATCATAACCTTCTACAAATGCTCATTAGCCACATACCATATAAATGTTTTGGTGACAAGTTCCAGAGCTCCATGTCATCCGCAAGTGCATGTCTTCTCATGTATGGTCACAATCTATTAGGTTATTTCTGGGTATTTTTTTCTAGTCATATTTCTTGCTGCACACAGTGACGCTAGTGGGGATTGTTTTCTGTAATGCAGTCAGACTGACACGCTGCAAGACAGCACTGTGTAATAAGGATGCCAATATGAGCGATGATGCTTGCATCCTCTCAAGAATGAAGGGCAGGATAAAATCTTCTGAAAGGGAAACCAAGTTAAATATACTGTTTCAACATTAATTCTACTGTACAGTGCATGGGTGAGCTAAATACAGTATATGGTTAAAACGAGTATCCAGTACAAATAACGTGTTCTTTCTGAAGTCAACTGTCACCTGATTATTTCTTTCCGGTTTTTCATTTATTTCAGGGTGGCGGTAATGCTCATTGGCCTGCAATACGTACGACCCCTCCCACATAACCATTAACTACATAATATTCCCTGAACCAGGCACAAATCACTATAGATGGGTGATACCACTGATATTCTTTGCAATCCAATATTAAGGTTGGTATTGCTGATACCAATCCTGACATTTCACTCTGACAGTAAACTAAAGAGGGGAAGATATAAGATGCTGACAGGGGATGTCCCAATAGGGTGTGCACACAATTTCCAACCCAGTGCCCTTATTTTGATACAATCAGCCAGATGTTATGGTGGGACATGTCGAAAGGAGGGAAAATTCACGGAGAGGCTCCATCAACAGGGGTTTATTAACAAAACTAACAAATTAGAAAATAAAGGAGGAATAAGGGGTCTAAACAAACTGATAAAACAGAAATCAAGGCAGGGATCAACACCAGGAACACAATACTAAATACAGGGAGTTGCTCAGAAAATTTGCAATACATAACAGGAAACACTAACAACAGGAGGACAGCTGAACAACACAGTGTAACAGTCAAAGCAACAAAGGGAATGAGCAATGAGACTGCAACAAACTGAACAAAATTACTTTTAATACACAGCTAACAACAGCTAACGAGGTGTAGTTGTGGACCATAACCAAAATCAACCAATCAGAAAATACATGGAACAACAAAAAGCAGGTGAAATAAATTACAAATAAAAAGCACTAATCATTAACGAGTACTAACGACACAGAGGGCAAACACTAGAAAGAATCACGGAACAAGTAAAACAAAACATACTAAACAAGGGGGTGAAGGTGGTACGCTTGTGTGATATAGCTCTGGGAACTCAGACACGGACAATATAAGTTTTTCCTCCATTTCGATTTCTGTGCCCGGTTCGGAGCTGTTTCTTTTGATCGCACGACAGTGCGTCATAGCGCAAAGTTCATCTTTGACCACAGTGCTCGCACAAGCTCCCCGAGCGGCACGGCACGGAGCGCAACGTAGTGTATGCCGTGCTCGGTCTGAAACCGGCTTTAGCCTTTAGCTTTTGAGCCTGATTAAGGTAGAGTTGGAATGAAAACATTCTGGCAGGTGAGGCACCTGGAACAGGATTGAGAACCACTGGACTTAAAGGAACCCAGGGTTTTAGCTTGCACTACACTTGCAGGAAGTCTTCCATACTCTAACTACACACTGTGTAAAGAAGTGTTTTCTTGAATTCAGTTTAAAATGTTCTCCCGCTAATTTCCAACTATGGCCATGAGTTCTAGTATTTTAACTAATATTAAAGTATCTGAACAGCATCGAGACCTGTTAGAATCTTATATACCTGGATCATGTCCCCCATTACTCTCATTCGTGCAAGGCTGAACAGATTCAGCTCAGCTAACCTCTCATCATAAGACATTCCTCTAAGACCAGGAATCATTCTTGTAGCCCTACGTTGAACCCTTTCCAAGGCAACACTGTCCTTTTTAAGGTATGGTGACCAAACCTGCACACAATATTCTAGGTGGGGTCTTACCAAGGAATTGTATAATTGTAGCATCACCTCCCTTGACTGAAACTCCACACACCTAGAGATGTAACCCAACATAGTATTGGCCTTTTTTATTACTTCCCCACACTGGTGAGAGTGGGACATGGAAGCATCAACATACACACCAAGGTCTTTCTCATAATCAGCTACCTTTATTTCAGTGGAACCCATAAAATATCTGTACTTTATATTTCTGCTCCCTGCATGGATTACTTTACATTTATCTTAAATTTCATCTGCCAGGTATCAGCCCAGTCGCTAATTAAATCAAGATCCCGTTGTAGCCTCTGTGCTGCTAATTTTGTATCTGCTACACCACCCAACTTGGCGTCGTCTGCAAATTTAACCAGTTTACTATATGTATTGGTGTCAATATCATTAATGTGAATTAGGAACAATAATGGTCCTAAATTTGAACCCTGCAGTACCCCACTATGAACGCAGGCCCACTGTGACATTGTGCCTCTAATAACTACCCGCTGCTTCCTGTCTGTTAACCAGATTTCGATCCAAGCTGCTACAGTTCCTAAAATCCCTGCAGCTTTGAGCTTAAGCAAGAGCCATTTGTTGGGGACAACATCAAAGGCCTTCTGGAAATCTAAGTAGATCACGATGTAGACCTTTTTGTGATCAATTTCTCTTGTAGCTTCCTCAAAGAACTCAAGTAGATTAATTAAACAGGACCTACCTCTCCTAAATCCAGGTTGGCTATCCCTTAGAATGTTATTTGAATCCAGGTAATCTACCATTTTCACTTGGATTATAGCTTCCATTACCTTTCCAGTTATGCAAGTTAAACTGATTGGCCTATAGTTTGCTGGATTACTTCTATCCCCTTTTTTGAATATGGGTGTTATATTACCATGCTTCCAATCAGAAGGTACCACAGCAATAGATAAGGATTTCTGAAATAGTAATGTTAAAGGTTGACTAATAGTATCCCTCATCTCTTTTAAAACTTTACGTAAGATTCCACCAGGGCCCTGCGATTTATTTATTTTGAGCATAGCTAGGCTTTGTACCACATCAGCCTCAGTTATACATATACTGGTCATAGACGTATTTATCCTAAATGGTGGCAGGTTACTTGTGTTCTCTACTGTGAACTCTCATGTAAAATAATCATTAAACTCATTTACTATATCAATTTCATTTTCAATTATAAGACCCTTACTATCCTGCAGATTAGTGATTTCAGCTTTTAGAGCTCTTTTGGAGTTAAATATTGGAAGAAACTTTTGTCATCCTTAGCCTCCAATGCAATCTTCTTTTCTACATTCCTCTTAGCGAGTCATGTTATTTTTTTTAACTCAGACTTAGATACTCCTGCTTTATTTTGCAATCGTTAGTTAATTTCCATTTGTGGAAGAGAGCTTGGTTGCAATTCAAGTGCAAGAGGACTTCATACCTGTTTCCAACAAAATTTAGGAAACTGCAACCAATGTGATTTACTACTGAAATTAAGAATAAAGTCAGGAGGAAAAGGGCTTTGTTCCAGAAATGGAAAATAACTAATGATGCTGGAATAAAGAAGTTTCTGAGTCTACAGGTTGAGTTAAAAAAATAATATTAGACTTGCTAAGAATAATGTTGAAAGGAAGATTGCATTGGAGCCTAAGGATGACATTAAAAATCTCTTCCAATATTTGAACTCCAAAAGAGCTCTAAAAGCTGAAATTGCTAATCTGCAGGATAGTAAGGGTCTTACAGTTAAAAATGAAATTGATATAGTTAATGAATTTAAGGATTGTTTTGCATGGGTATTAACTGTAGAGGACACGAGTAACATACCGACTCTTATTACTAATCCAGTGTCGTCAAGGACTAATATATGTATAACTGAAGCTGATGTGCCAAAAAGCTTATTGTAGCTAAGCTCAAAATAAATAAATCGTAGGGCCCTGATGGCACTGGAAACGTCATGGAAGTTATAATCCAGGTGGTAGGTTTCCTGGATTCAAATAACATTCTGAGGTATAGCCAATATGGATTTAGGAGAGGTAGACCCTGTTTAACTAATCTACTTGAGTTCTTTGAGGAAGCAATAAGAGAAATTGATAACAAAAAGTCTTTTGATATTGTCCCCCACAAATGGCTCCTGCTTGATTTTAGGAACTGTAGCAGCTTGGATTGAAAACAGGTTGATAGGAAGCAGCAGGTAGTTATTAGTAGCACAATGTCACAACGGGTCTGCATTTATATTGGGGTACCACAGGGTTCAGTTTTAGGACCACTGTTTTTCCGAATTTGCTTTAACAAATATTGTCGCCAATATAAACAGTAAACTGGTTAAATTTGGAGACAACACCAGGGTGGATGGTGTAGCAGAAACTGAACTAGCGGCACAGAGCATGATCTTGATTAAATTTGTGACTGGGCTGATACCTCACAGATGAAATTTAATGCAGACAAATGTAGGGAGCAGAAATATAAAGTGCAGATATTTTATGGGTTCCACTGAAATAAAGGTAGTTGATTATGAGAAAGACCTTGCTGTGTATTTTGATGCTTCCATTTCCCACTCCTGCCAGTGTGGGGAAGCAATTACAAAGGCCAATAGGATGTTTGGTTATATCTCTAGGTATGTGGAGTTTAAGTCAAGGGAGGTGATGCTAATATTATACAATTCCTTCATAAGATCCTACCTAGAATATTATGTGCAGGTTTGGTCATCTTACCTTAAAAAGGTCATGGCAGCCTTAGAAAGGGTTTAATGTAGAGCTACAAGAATTATTCCTGATCTTAGAGGAATGTCTTATGAGAAGTGGTTAGTTGAGCTGAATCTGTTCAGCCTCGAGCTAAGGAGACTAATGGGGAACATGATCCAGGTACTGTATATAAGATTATAATGGGTCTGGATGCTGTTCAACTAAATAGTTACTTCAACATTAGTTAAAATGCAAGAACTCCTGGTCATATGTGGAAATTAGTGAGAGAACATTTTAAACTGGATTTGAGAAAGCACTTCTTTACACACTGTTAGAATATAATATAGTCTTCCTGTTAATATAGTGCAAGCTAAAATCTTGGGTTCCTTTAAATCAGAGTTAGATAAGATTTGAACAGCTCTGTGCTATTAGTTGAGTTTTCCCTAAACGAGCATAATGGGCTAAATGGCCACCTGACGTTTGTAAATTTCAAAGGTTTCAAAATTTTCAAAAGTTTTTAAGGAAGCAACCTGTAGTACCTGGGGAAAGGTCACCTGCAACATAGCCCCAAGCCCTGCCCGGATCATGGACCACAGCAACATCGCAGTGCAAGCTGTGTAGCAGCCTGGACCTGATGGCGGAGCAGTGGGATGAGCTCAAAGCTCTGTTGGACTCATTCCAAGACATCTTCGCCGTTGTGGACAAAGACTGCTGATGCATTTCCATAGTACAGCATGACATTGACACAGGGGACGCCATGCCTGTCCACCTGCGACCGCGAAGAAGGCCTCTGGTGAAGTTACAAGAGGCAGAGCAGAGAATCAAAGAGATGGCAGCAGCAGGAGTCATAGATCCGTCCAACAGCAGTCTTCTCGCCAAAAAGGATGGGTCATGGTGCTTCTGTGTCGACTACAGATGGCTGAGCACCGTGACTCCTATCTGCTGCCATGCATTGAAGACACACTGGACTATCTCGTTGGGTGGACATGGTTTAGCACTCTGGATCTCCGGACTGGATACTGGCAGGTCGAACTGACCCTGGAAGCCTGCCCTAAGACCACATTCTCCATCAGCCACGGACTATGGCACTTCCAGTTGATGCCGTTCAGCTTGTGCAACACCCCGGCCACGTTCAAGAGGCTCACGGGACATGTCCTGTCCCATGTCCCCCAAATTGAGTGGGCTGTCTTTCTTGATGATCTGCTGGTCCACTCTGCTGACTTTGCCGGGCAATCCAGAACATAAAACTGTTTTATCCATGATCTGGCAGGCAGGATTACGGCTGAATCCCCATAAGTGCTCCTTCCTGTGGCACTGGATGCACCTGTGCTAAGTCATCAGCTGGGAAGGCACAGCCACTAACCCAGAAAAGACAGCAGCGGTGTGGGACTGGCTGATTCTGTGTGTAGCAGGGTAGAATTTTGGGGTAGGACTGATTATTTCCAGTAGGGGCGTGTATTTTACATACCTTGCGGGTATAAAAAGGCAAGTGGATAGGACACCTATGGTGGGGTGCCGTCATTGGCGTTTCCCGATCCGGTAACTCCCCCTCCCGGACTGCAGTGGCTTGGTGTGGTATGGTGGCACGCTGGCTGTGTCTCACATTTATTGTGTGTCTTGGCGGTAGGTTTTGCTGTTTTATTAGCGGTAATCCTCTGCTGGTTTTTAATAGCTAACGGTCATATTTTATATTGCAGTATGGTGGGAGCGAGAACAAGTGCGCTCTGTGGGTGCGATTGCATTGCAGCTCCAGGTATGGTTGTGACGTGCTAAGGATCGCCGCATCACTTCCTGGTTCCTGGAGCCGTTTCATTTCCCTAGGATTGTGCCTTAACAACAGACGTTGGGGCTGCCCTTTCTGTTTGGGACTGCTACTCACTGCTTTCTTGTCTACTGATTTTAATACAATACCACGCAGATTCGTGGTTAGCTTGATGTATTTTCTTTACTTTTCATTTTGACCAACCGATTTGATTGGTCTGGGGTGGTGTTCATGCTTTCACGATGTGCAGTACATTTGTGTGGTGGAGCACGTGTGTGTGTGTGTGTGCGGGGTAGTGGACTCCATTCCCTCTTTGGATCAATCTTATTGAACAACTGTTTCTTGCTGGGGTTGGTCAGCGAGTAGCCAAAGCCTGGTCGTTGGTTCTTTTTATTTTTCTTCGGGGTTGCTGATGCTAAAGTGTTTGTTTTATCTTTTCAATAAATTGTTAATTGTATAAACATGTCTCCAGCTCCACTCAGTAAAACGAACCTCCATCCATCCATCCATCCATTTTCTCCCGCTTATCTGAGGTCGGGTTGCGGGGGCAGCAGTCTCAGCAGGGAAACCCAGACTTCCCTCTCCCCGGCCACTTCATCCAGCTCCTCTGGGGGAATCCCGAGGCGTTCCCAGGCCAGCCAAGAGACATAGTCCCTCCAGCGTGTCCTGGGTCTTCCCCGGGGCCTCATCCCAGTGGGACATGCCCGGAACACCTCACCAGGGAGGCGTCCAGGAGGCATCCTAATCAGATGCCCGAGCCACCTCATCTGACTCCTCTCAATGCGGAGGAGCAGCGGCTCTACTCTGAGTTCCTCCCGAATGACCGAGCTCCTCACCCTACAGTATCTCTAAGGGAGAGCCCAGCTACCCTGCGGAGGAAACTCATTTCGGTCGCTTGCACTCGCGATCTCGTTCTTTCGGTCACTACCCACAGCTCGTGACCATAGGTGAGGGTAGGAACGTAGATCGACTGGTAAATCAAGAGCTTCGCCTTTTGGCTCAGCTCCTTCTTCACCATGACAGACCGATGCAGCGCCCGCATCACTGCGGACGCCGCACCGATCCGCCTGTCGACCTCCCGCTCCATCGTCCCCCCACTCGTGAACAAGACCCAGAGATACTTAAACTCCTCCACTTGGGGAAGGATCCCATCCCTGACCTGGAGAGAGCATTCTACCCTTTTCCGGCGGAGGACCATGGTCTCAGATTTGGAGGTGCTGATTCTCATCCCAGCCGCTTCACACTCGGCTGCGAACTGTCCCAGCGAGAGCTGAAGGTCACGGTCCGATGAAGCCAACAGGACCACATCATCTGCAAAAAGCAGAGACCTAATCCTGAGGTCACCAATCCGGACACCCTCAATGCCTTGGCTGCGCCTAGAAATTCTGTCCATAAACGTTATGAACAGAATCGGTGACAAAGGGCAGCTCTGACGGAGTCCAACCCTCACCGGAAACAAGTCCGACTTTTTGCCGCCCATGCGGACCAGACTTGGGCACCGGTCATACAGTCCTTAAAAGGAAGCCCGGCACCCCATACTCCCGGAGCACCCCCCACAGGACTCCCCAAGGGACACGGTCGAATGCCTTCTCCAAGTCCACAAATCACATGTAGACTGGTTGGGCAAACTCCCATGAACCCTCCAGAACCCGGTGGAGAGTATTGAGCTGGTCCACTGTTCCACGGCCGGGGCGAAAACCACACTGCTCCTCCTGAATCCGAGGTTCGACAATCTGGCGGACCCTCCTCTCCAGAACCCCCGAATAGACCTTACCAGGGAGGCTGAGGAGTGTGATCCCCCTATAGTTGGAGCACACCCTCTGGTCCCCCTTCTTAAAGAGGGGGACCACCACCCTGGTCTGCCAGTCCAGAGGCACTGCCCCCGATGTCCACGTGATGCTGCAGATACGTGTTAACCAAGACAGCCCCACAGCATCCAGAGCCTTAAGGAACTCTGGGCGGATCTTATCCACCCCCGGGGCTCAGCCACCGAGGAGCTTTTTAACCACCTCAGCGACCTCCGCCCCCGAGATAGGGGAGTCCACACCCAAGTCCCCATACTTTGCTTCCACATCGGAAGGCGTGTCGGTGGGATTGAGGAGGTCTTCGAGGTACTCCTTCCACCGACCCAAAACGTCCCTGGTTGAGGTCAGCAGCACCCCATCCCCACCATAAACAGTGTTGATGTTGCACCGCTTTCCCACCCGGAGCCGCCAGATGGTGGACCAGAATCGCCTCGAAGCGACCGCTGAAGCTGCATCCCGCTTGGCCTGCCGGTACCCGTCAGCTGACTCTGGAGTCCCACAGGCTAAATAGGCCCGATAGGACTCCTTCAGCTTGACGGCATTGGTCACATTAATATTCACAGTGTTCTGGATAATCAGGCTTATGCTGTACATGATTTGCTTGTATTGATTATGTGACAGGCCTCCTACCGTCACCACTGGTGTCCACCAGCGGATTCGCGGATTGCCGCTGCGACAGGCACCGACCACCTTACGGCCACAGCTCCGGTCAGCTGCCTCCACAATGGAGGTGCGGAACATGGCCCATTCGGACTCAATGTCCCTCGCCTCCCCCGGGACATGGAAAAAGTTCTGCCAGAGGTAGGAGTTGAAACTGCTCTTGACAGGGGATTCTGCCAGACGTTCCCAGCAGACCCTCACTATACGCTTGGGCCTGCCAGGCCTCGCCGGCTTCCTCCCCCACCAACGGAGCCAACCCACCACCAGGTAGTGATCAGTTGACAGCTCCGCCCCTCTCTTCACCCAAGTGTCCAAGACATGCGGCCGCAAGTCCGATGACACGACTACAAAGTCGATCATCGAACTGCGGCCTAGGGTGTCCTGGTGCCAGGTGCACATATGAACACCCTTATGCCTGAACATGGTGTTCATTATGGACAATCCATGGCGAGCACAGAAGTCCAACAACAGAACACCACTTGGGTTCAGATCGGGGGGGCCGTTCTTCCCAATCACGCCACTCCAGGTCTCACTGTCATTGCCCACGTGAGCATTGAAGTCCCCCAGCATAACAAGAGAGTCCCCAGAAGGAGTGCTCTCCAACACCCCTTCCAGAGACTCTAAAAAGGGTGGGTACTCTGAACTGCCGCTCGGCGCATAAGCGCAAACAACAGTCAGAACCCGTCCCCCCCACCCGAAGGCGAAGGGAGGCTACCCTCTTGTCCACTGCGGTAAACCCCAATGTACAGGCGCCCAGCCAGGGGGCAATAAGTATACCCATCCCCGCTCGGCGCCTCTCCCCGCAGGCAACTCCAGAGTGGAAGAGGGTCCAGCCCCCTTCAAGGAGACTGGTTCCAGAGCCCAATCTGTGCGTCGAGGTGAGCCCGACTATGTCTAGCCGGAATTTCACAACCTCGCGCACCAGCTCAGGCTCCTAAAACAAACCTGTGTGCTCTTAATTTAGAGTAATATTTCCTGGGGTGAAATTCCCCAGGTGGCGTAGTCGTGTACTGGTATTACTACCCGCTTGCTGTCACATGCGTAACATGAAGGAACTATTTCCTGGGGATGACGTCCTATGACCAGCACTTTGTAAAAGACTTCGCCAGCAATGCAAAACCACTGCACCATCTTACAGAGAAGGGAATGGACGGAAGCCTGCAACTTTTAACCAGCTTCTTGCTGTGCTCATCAATGCCCCTGTGCTTGCTTACCTAGACCCTTATCTTCTCCTTGAATTGGACGCTAATGAGAGGCTGGGCACTGTCCTGCCATAGGTGGGGTGCGAAGGGGAGTGCGTAGTGGCGTACTTCAGCCAGACACCTGGCAGGAGCACAACTATTGCATGACCCGACAGGTACTGTTTTGCCAGGGGCAGCCGGTGCAGACACAGGCAGATGGTTAGGGCATCTCCTGTGTTGATGTTGTGCTACACCAAGGAAGTAGGCTGGCAGTCTTCATTCCTGGTGGAGAAGATATCCTAGAATTAGTCTAGCAGTGCCATGAGCTCTTCCCGCCACTCTGCCATAGGTCCAGACTGCTGCACTACCACAAATCCTAGACAGCCTGTGCTGTTTCAGTAGAGGGCCCCACTGTAGTGCTGCTGTTCCTTGCTGCCCTGGCTGGGTTTGCTGGTGGAGACCCAGGAGCTACAGTCTGCTCATTTCCCCTGCTATACAGATGCCCCTCCTCCTCTCTTTCTCCACTGCTGGCACTGGCTGCTGCACTAGAGGACCCCCACATTTGTATCGAGGCAGAGAGCTGCTCCTGACTCATCTATAGAGACACTAAGGCAATCAAGCAACCTTAATGCTGTCTTTTCCTCTTTATAGCCATGCACACGCTTGTCACTGAAGTTAGCTGTACATTCAGTCCCTCCCAGTTCGCCTGATGGTGCCTAGCAGTTCAGGGTGATTGTGGACCCCGTGTCCACCAGGGCTTGGCAGGGCATTGCATCCACTTGGCAGTCGACATACAGGCTCCTGGAATCTTCAAGCCGATCTACTCTGGATGATGCTGCAGGAGATTGAATGGTGTCTGTTGCAGGTGGTGTCTCCAGTCAAACATTTCCCAGCTGCTGTTTGGGGTGAGGATGCAGCACTGGAGCGGGGGTGGTTTCAGGTGATGGGTAATGTTCCCCACAGTGGAGAGTGTCTCTGCCAGGAGAAGGGTTGCTTGTGCGGTATAGGAGCAGTGGCTATTCCTTCCTCACCTATCTGTCTTACCCTGTGCTCTCTGCTGTGCAATCCCAGTTTCAGGGTAGGTGAGGCCCGGCACCCAGGACTTCCTCACCTCCTTTGCCTGCTCCATGGCTGCCGTCAGTGTGGCTGGCTACACTAAGTGCACATGCTGGTGCAGCCGCTCTGGGGAAAGCATTCACAGAAGAGTGTGGAGGGCCAGCTCATCCGATGCTGCCTGGAGGAATTGTGGATTGCCCCGCCACTGGGAGTCCTGCAGCTTGGCAGAGAATCTCCTCAGACTTTTTCCAGCTCATCAATGCTGGTTCCTGATTTGCTCCCTTCCAGTGACATTGCCAGGTGGCTCACCATCTATTTGGGAGACCCATTGAGCTGCGTTGCTGACCGAACCTGGATAAGTGTTCCAGGGGCTCTTTCCCATCATAGCAGGGTAACATTAGGGGGGTCTTTCTTGTGGTTGGCTGTGCTGAGCTGTGTCATGTTGTTCCTGGTCGTGGCTGTCATATATTGCCGGGGCACAGACCAGGGAAGCAGGGACAGGACTCAAGGAATCGGGAACATGGGATTTAATCAGAGGTAAAGGAAACCAGGACAACAGAACAGGCAGCAAACTCAAAATGACGTTAATGACAGGACTGGGGAAACATACTTGAACACGGACTGGTATACACAAGACTAATTAACAACAACAGGAAACAGTTGGTAACACGTGGAATCAACACGAGGTAGCGAGGGGGTGTGGCACACGGGAGGATCGGATGAGCAGGGCGTGACAGAACCCTGCCCCAAAGGCAATAGCAGGGGGCACACCGACGAAAGGAGGAGTGAAGGGACCAGGAGGCAATAAAGGCACAGAGGGATGGGGAGCCAAAGCAGGGGGCGCAAAACCAGTGGGCAAGGAAGCACAGGGTGGGGGAAAATGGGGAGCCGGAGGAAGCCCCGGTGGGCAGAAGGCGGGTGCCACAGGGGCATCAGGCAACCTTGAGGTCGGAGCAGGAGGGACCCTCGGTAACCGCAAGGCAGGAGCCAGAGGGGCGCCAAAGGGGGCTAGGAGGAAGGTGAAGGGACAGCTGCCGGAGGCGAAGGGGACAACAGAGGAGGCGAGGTGAAGGCACAGCCACGGCCGGTGAAGGTGCAGGCGACCGATGAGTTGGAGCAGGGGGACCTGTAGATGACCAACGAGGCGTCGGAGGTGGGACCACAACCGCCCGACGAGGCACCGCAGGTGGAGCCGCAGGCGAGCCAGGGGGCAGGGCGCAGGTGGGACCCAACTGCTCCCTCTTCGGAACACCAAGAGACAAGGTCCTGGCCGGGATCTGCCACGCTGGAGTGGTGGCTGGGATGACGCACAGGTGGGGTGCACTGGGGAAATCACAGAAATCCGGTGTGTCCTCCCATCTTCGGCTTTTCCGCTTCTTTTTCCGTCCTGCAGCTTGTGGCGGAGTCTGGGGCACCTCTGGTAGCTCTGACAGCAGACCATAGGGTAGTCTGCTGTCCATGGCTACCCACCGCATGATGGACTCTGCCACCCCTCTCCGTATCCGCCGCACATATAGATTGTGTGTGACTTCTTGGTATGACATACTAAATGCATATGGTCAATGTAAAAAACAAAATCCACTCTTACAGAGTTTTTCATACGGGAATATACACAAACTTCTGGGTGAAGTTGTGCCCACCTCCAGTGTTAAGCCCTACCCATTTTGTATGTAGATGCAGATAGTGTTGTTGCCTGAATAGATACAGATAGTCCTGTACCCACTCTCCTCTAGTAAAGTGCTGCACAGCTGCCTTTATCTTAAATGGAGATTTGAGCCCTCAGAGGTCCTATTCAATGTCAATGTGACATACACTGGAGTTTTTTTTTGGAGTACACTGCTATTCCATATCAATAAGTCTTTTTGGGACGCAAGTATACCTTCATGAGGAAAACAGAACAGTAAAATTTCACTCTATGTATCTGTAATAATAATGTGCCCATGGATTTTCAGTACAAATTATACGATGGCAATATATATTTTTTTAATTTAGGGGTTTCTGATCAAAGCAATCCATTAGGTACATTTCAGGAAAAGTGGATGCCCTTTATTTTAACCTAGGGCACTCTGCACACATAGAAGCTTTCAGGCTACATGTCTAACAAAAGCACACCTGTTAAATATTTAATCTTCTAAAAGCTTGCGTTTAGGGAGACAAAAAGGCTCATATCTCCAGATGTATAGACTTTAGTTGTTTATATGCTGCCTGTTGAGACCAATTCATTTTAGGGGAGAAACTCCACTTACTGATCCATCAAGGAACAAGACCTTTTCTGCAGTCCTGAGTGCCTTATCTGTTACAGTGCTAAGATTACTCCAAGGTCAGGGTTTCTCCTGCGATTAGATAGTGTGTCAGCCAGGGATCTCTCAGAATTGCTAATGAATCTAAACAGTATGGCGCTGGTGAAATCTGCACATTGACTCCAAGGCACTGTTACCAGTTATCATGCCTAATAAAAAGGAGAATATTTATATAGACATGCTGTTCAGTGTGTCCTGCAGGTTATTTGCTAGAATGCATACTGTATACATTAATTTATTAAAACATGTCGTGCGAGTGTCGACTCAAGTAACTGTCATAAATTCTAGAGGTTAAAAGTTTTTAAAGTAGATCTTCTTGTGGTTCAGTTTGTGTCATTGTCGCCTTTGACACACAGAGTTGAAGTTTGATTCTTACCCTTGTCCTATCTGTGTATGTGTTTGCTTGCTTTTCCTCTGTGTGGGTACTCCCACAGCCCAGAGACATGGTTTGTTAGATTGGGGATCTTATACAGCCTGTTGTGTATGTGTGTACCCTTTCATAAACTGAAATCCTCCCCAAAATGGTATTGCCCTTATCATGCACTTTTTTGGGACAGGGTCCAGACTCACTGAATCCCAGAAAGGAATAGGATAAGCAGTTATGAGAAATGGTACAATAGAATTCATATAAAATTCTCTGCTGAATGTATATTATGTATTGGTTATCAGTGTCAGACATTGGGTTTTCTTAAGTTAGCACCAACAGAGGAGATAGCATCATTACCTTTATCTAATTTAACGATGGACACTGATAGGAACATCTCATGTTGTGTCGTATGCACACACAATGCACTTCATTAAACTGTTCATATTGTAGCACCAGTGAGATCTGTACATCCCAGCATGCCTCACGAGTGCTCGTGTACATAGCCCTGTGTCTGTGTATTGTAAATTGCCCTTGTATTGTTGTTATGGTTATAGTAGCCTTCCTGATCATGGCGTGTATGTTTGCCCGTGTCTTGCGTGTATTCTGTCCTATCCTCGCATGTTCTTAGCCTGTGTAACTCTCCCACCGTGTGTGCACCTTGCAGTTCGGCGTCTGACCACATTGCGGTTCCGGTGTGTGTTGTTGGGGGTTCGGTGCTCGTTGAGTGCCTGTTACAGTTCTGTTCAGGGCTATAGTAAAGAGTGTGTTCTGTCCAGGCAAGTAAGGCTCCTTGTTTTTCGCTGCACTCACAATGCCTCGGTCAACCCGGCACTACAATATTTAGAAATAAAAATAAGTATTTTTCTCCAAATCTTTAGTAATGTGTCAGAGAAAGTGTTAACAGGTCTCCAGTTGTTTGGAATGCTGGAGAAATACTTAATTTATGTGATCCATCCACCTATCCAATGTGATTGTATGCGATGATAAAGAAAATGTTAAATGTTTAAATTTATACAATAATGGTGATACTTATGTATTATGTATATGTATATTTCACTTTGTCAGAATAATGCAATAAGAAAAACAATATTTAATTACCATTTTTCTTGCTCTATGAGATACATTTGGTCCCTTGCAACCTAATTATTACCGATATCTCAACACCTGCCCCTATTTTCCTGTGGGTGCTTTGCTTTATGTTGTCCTTATTGCACTCTTCATGTCACCCTAAGCACTCTGACCTATCACCTCTCATTATGGTACCCATCATCTTTTAAAAAATGAACAAATAAAGTTTTGTGCCACCCTGCTCATTGTATTTCTATACTGCACTGGCATTCGCGGAAGATATAGGGATAAATGGTAAATTTTGTAATGTGGTTCTTTAAATTATTTTTTTCTGCTGAAGAATAAAGAAGTACTGATGTGTCAGGGTCAGCGCCCATCTGACCCCGCCCTTCGTCTCTCCTCCCTGTCACTTGTTTTTCAGCCCCAGTGTGCCTAAGTCCCTAGTGCAGGGCTCTTGAAATCTGGACCTCGATTACAAATCCAGGCCTTGTTTTCAGTTCTCTCAGGCAGTTAGTTTAATAATTACTGATTCTGATTGGCCAGAGGCTTCACACCAAGCTCACAGGTAAAGGAAGGCTGGAAAACCAGCAGTGCTCGGACCTTGAGGACCGTGATTTGAATAACAGGGCCCTAGTGTGTTTTCCCTCTTCCCTGGACTGCTGTATTGCTCAGTGGGTTGAGTGTATCGTTAAGAGACTGTTATTCTCCTATTATGGGTTTGAGGCTGATTCCAGACCAACCTCATCTGTTTAATTACTTACTTGGTTTTTGTTCCCCAGTGTTTTGTTAAATTTTCTATATTAGTTTCCTTGTCTAAGGTGTGCCATCCCTGTGTTCTGTTCTGGTTTTGTATTGTACTTTTGTTTCCTGTTTATTTTTTCAGTGAAGTATTTCCCAGTGTTTCCTTATTTCCAGGTTTTTCCTTAATTCTATGCTTGTTAATTGTTAAGTCCCTCCACCTGTTTGTCACACCCGGCTCGTCCGATCCTCGTTTGTGCCACGCCCCCCTCGTTACCTCGTGTCACTTCCCGATTGTGATCACCTGCTGCCTGTTATTTTCTGCTTGTCTTGTGTATTTAGTCCACGTCTGAGTTAGTTTTCCCCAGATCGGTCATTGATGTTGTCTGCTGTGTTTCCCCGTTTGCCCGTATTTACGGCTTCTGTGTACCTGCCCGTCCGCACAACGGCCGTCAAACTGTTGCTTGTTTCCCTGTACCATGTTGATTGGGTAATTGTCTCTTGTGCCACTCTTGCCTCTCGTTAGCCAGTTACCTGTTTGTATTTAAGCATCTGCGTCTGCTTTGTTCTTTGGTTAGTCATTGTATGTTCTGCATTTGTTACGCTGCTTGGTTCCCTTTGTAGCTCTAGTTAGGGTCCTGTTTGTAGTGTTTCCTTTTTTTTTCCTGATCCCTCATGGTCTTGTCTTTGATATTTTTCTCCTGTGTGTTTGGCTAGTTTAAATAATCCCATGTCACCCTATGCCTCACGTTCGTAAAACCCATGGCCTTCATGGAATCCATCCATTTTACAGGAAATTTCAACATTTTTAGTAGTTTATTCAGTAGATGTGTTCTTCCCTTTAACACAATTTATATGTGTGTGACCTTTAACTGGAAAAATACATTTTTCAATTTAAACATTCGCAATATAAAAGTTTAGTTTGACTTGTAATTAAAAAGCCAGTGTGCTTTGAGCCAAAATAACCATGACATTCCTTAATATTTTCCAGAGAATTAACCACTGGTATTTACAACCCAGAGGTCAAAGTGTAATGGTTCATGTTATTTGGATTTATGAATAGGGTGTTTTTTTATAATGGTGATTCAGAAATTCTGTTTAACACTGAGCAAAATATGTTAAAATGTGAGTAATACTCATGACCACCCATACAACAGTGCAAATGGGCTCATAAATATGTAAATGATCTCATTCTTCCACGCCTTTGAATAGATAATAGGGTTAGCCGTGACAAATTACAACACTTAAGTATCATTTTCACAGGCCGTTGTCTCTAGATTTTAATGAAACATATTATTCCTTCTTGGTTTTTTCAGAATTTGTAATTACATCTTGATTGGACCATCAGTTCCTGAACTATTGAGGGTTTGAGAAAAAGGAATTTCACTGGCATTTTCGATACCACAAAAAGAGTGAAGGTAGCAGCTTCTGGCATTCAACTTGCAGAGGTCTGCAGCAGACACCAGTCCTGTAAGTGTAACAAATTCATTCTTCAGCCCTGACTGTTTATTGACAACTACCTGCATCATTGCACACTGCAGTCATTTAAAAACAAAATAATGCTTTGAATTGCCAGAGAAATTGGAGGTCATGGAAAACTGTGACCAGTTACATGTCTAGAAATCCTTTCTTTCGCAAAAGTGACTGCTCAACTTGTTTAGGACTCTTGTATAAACATTAACTTTAGATGATAAACTTTTCCCTATATATTTTTTTGTGTTTCATTGCACAGTAAATCTAAACAATAGTGCTGACTTAATTGAGTACTATTTTTATTTAGTATAATCCTGTTCTGCATTGCAAAATATAAGGAATGGAAAAATGTTTATAGTAATATAATGAAAGCAGGGGCGTAGTTAGAGATGAATGGATGGGGGGAGGGATGGCAAATATATAAAAAGCTATTCATGAATTAAGCCAATAAATTCACATTTATTTCGTGGGGCTAAATCCCCCCCTAAAATAGGCTCCAATGCCCCTGAATTAACATATCCATCCATTCATGGATCCATCTTCCAACTATGTGGTCAGTGTCACAAAGTACTGTCGTGTAGTTTTATGATAAAATTTCCTTTATAAATAATAATGTCGCGTGGTCTAAATCCCCCACCCCCTTTAAGGGATTATCCTCTTTGGGAATTTTCATATTTTTCAAATTAATTGTTTCTTTTTTTCTTAAGAAAATGATTTAGGGAGTTCTGGGGAGCTCTTCCTCACTGCCGAGGCCTGTATCGTTCATTTTCAGGACTGAATATGGGTATGAAGTGGGCCTTTTGTAATGTATTGTTCTCATTCATCATCTTGATCTTTTTATGAAGCCCTCTGACTTATTTAGAATGTTCTGAACATGTGGTCCTCCATTAACGCTGCACTGAAGATAAATTACCTGAATCCACAAATACGCTGGCATCATCATATTCAGGGAAGTGGTAAAACTGGACATACTGGTAGAGTAAGACATTAAAAAGATGCCAAGAAATTTTGGATGTTATTGTTATTATTATTTATTCAGCAGAAGCCTTTATCCAAAGAGACATATATTTTGAGAAAGCAGCATCAGCCAGTCCCTGGAGCGATTGCAGTTAGGGCCTTGCTCAGGGGCCCAGAGGTGACATCACACTGCTGAGCACGGGATATGAAGCGGCAACCTTCTGGTCACAGCCACAGCATCCTGACCTACTGAGCCACACATCAGCCTATTCTTATTTTATTGCATGATAGTAAATAATATTGTTTTGCGCAATAAGGCGCATTCCTTCTATTTTTATATTTGGAATGAAAAATCAATGAAACTGTAAGGAAGATTAACTAAATTAAGGTTAGATATGTCAAGGAAAAGACATAAACAGATGTTACTGGTCTATCTATTTAAATCGGTCCTAAGTCTTTATAGATTTTACTGGAGTCAGTAGTCAGAAACTTTGCAGGGTGAATCTAAACTAATTAACAGCAATGCATATACATAAAATTGACGCATGGTAAGTTTCAATATCCAAGGTTTTCTGAATTAATTTGAAATTGCTGGCATAGTCTTTGATAAATTTTTTTTTTGGCTTTGCATTTCAAAATCTTAAGTACATCATATATTCTTTTTATCATCCATTATTCTGTTTGTTTTGATGTTGTTGACACTCCACACCTCCAGCCTCACCTGAACCACCCTGCCTGCAGCAATCGTCATCTCCAGAGTTCTGAACAGCTGCCGGTCATCTTGCTTAGTTGCCTTTATGATTAAAGCCAGCTACGTTACTCACTCCGTGCCAAGCATTGAGTCTCTGCACCTTACTGAGTGCTTTGATGATATTTCTTGTAGTACAGTGTATGACCCGTGTTTTCAGTTCTCTGACTCTCGCCTGTGTGCTTAATTGCTTTTGGTTGCTTCTCTGATTTCGACTTTACCCATGTTTTGATGGACGTGTTTCGTGCCTGCACTTGGATCTTCTCAGTGTGTTCATTACAGTTCTATGATTTTTGAGTGTAAAAAATACAATTGATCATTGTGCCTTGACCAATAAATTATAATTCATTACAGTTTATTCTAAAAGTTTGTTCTAAACCACAGCAAGCAATGAGTCACTCTGAAACTGCAAAGACTGCAGCTCAAAGTTGAAAATCTTTTATTTTTTCATATGGATGTCAGTCTATCTGCTTACTCATAAGTTAAAGTAAGATCACTTAATTAGTAGTAAGAAGGTAGGTGCTATATGTGAGGACTTCAAAGGATTGATCCATTTATCCATTTTCATAAACTGATTATTTAATCAGGTCAGTAGGAACCCATATCTGCCCTGGGGATAATCCCAGAATGCTAGCCTATATGAAATGCATACATGCGTGTACACACACAGATTAAATCGAGGTAACCCATGGTTTCCTATTATACAATAGCCTGGAACTATCATAAAAACAGGTTTCGATGTCTGATAAAGCCATAACCTTTCTAACCCTACCTCTAGCCCTAATTTGGGGCAATATGCTTACACAAAAGGCCATTGGGAAGTGTGAAATATGCTATCTTTGTGGGGACCATCCATTGATTTCAATGAGAATATCCCTAATCCCAGTGACAACCTTAACCTTTGCCCAGCCCTAACCTTCACCATAAGTAGCCAAAGAGACAGACTTTTGGCATTTTTAGTTTTTTCGTTGTATGCACAGATTTTTATGAAATTGACCCTTGAGACTGAAAAAATGTCCACTCAGGTCAAAACAACAGGTTTTTTATCACATTGTGGGGACATTTGATGCATTTATTTATTACAGATCATAAAATAGCACAATAGTACCCTATGGTTAGGAACCTTTGTGTTCTTGGGGTTCTTTGGCAAACATGGGTAGTTTCTGAAGGCTGGGCCATTTCATCGAATAACTGTTCTGGCAAACAAATCATCCCATTTAGATTTGACATCTAAGTCTGAGTTAACATGGAAACTGGGACAGTTTAAACACATGGCAAATACAGTGTCAGTGTTCCTATCCAAACCCTCAGGGATAATAGTAAGAAGTGTGTATAGCCTGACTGTGTATGGCAGGAATTGTCACGAGGTCATTGTTAAAGGCCTCCGCTCGCTGGCCACTCATGCTGCCTGACAGATCCTACTAGCAGCTACTCTTTCCAAAAGCTAAAATAGTTTCTGAGCCATTACGCAAAAATGGCCTCAAAATGGGTTGTTGATACCACAAGCAAGAAATGATAGATAACCCCTGTGGTCGCAGGTTATTAAAAAAACATTTTACTAAAACAGCATTACTGAGTTCATGCATTTTTTTCCCACAGCACTTTTGTGAAAAAAAAAAATACATACAGGTACTGCCCTTTCAGAAGATATTTGTTTACTGGTGAACTGTAAACATTTGTGTAACCATCACATATTCATATTTCCCCTCATGTAACAGGCTTGATATATTTATGAATTAAGCCTGTCCCTGTATGGGATGCAAGGCTGTTTTACTGTCTACTTTATAGTTTTTGTTTGTTTACTGCATCTCAGTGCATCACCATGTGGTCATTGCTTTGCTGAGTTTCTGAACATACAAAATTATGTTTTATACGACACAACATAATGTGGCAACTCATGAACCTTATAGGTTTATATGCCTGATATAATAGTTAGGTATGTGAAATTTGCATCTCTGGTATTGACCCAGAAAGAATTCTATTTTGCTACATGGTTTATGTAAATATAGAAGCATGTTACATTTTTCCGACACAAATATTAAAATTTCTCCTTGTGTATTAATATGATTGAATTCTGTCACTCTGATGAAGATTCACAATGGCTAGAACACACCACTTTAAGGGCTTCTATTGCCAAATATAAATTTAAAGTAGTTTACTTACTTTAGAGGAATGCATGATGTTCCTTTGTTAAAATTGTCAAAGCTTGCCCTAAATCCACCATGCCGTCCGAAAAGGTTAACAATGCTACAGCGATCTACACATAAAATCAATAGAGCTACTGCCACATGTCATAACACTCACCACAAAACAGCCTGTGTGGATTTTTTCAAGAACCTGGGCCCGTTATCACAAAGTGAGATTTCTTGCTTAGCTAGATAATTGCTGGATTTAAGGTATCCTTGCTTAAACAGACTTTATCTTTCGCTTACGTTTAGCTCAGACTACCTTAAATCTAACCCAAAAATCCAGCT
This sequence comes from Paramormyrops kingsleyae, assembly GCF_048594095.1. NCBI lineage: Eukaryota > Metazoa > Chordata > Actinopteri > Osteoglossiformes > Mormyridae > Paramormyrops > Paramormyrops kingsleyae. The sequence goes on from NC_132812.1 coordinate 18,785,470, forward strand.
TCATGATACAGGGCCCCTGATCAAAGCAAAATAAATCTTGTTTAATTAAACTGTAAAATATGGCTAAAAACAGTTTTGTGTTTTTCTTAGCAAGAATGTCACTTCCCACCATTCCAAAAGAATTACTTTTTAATCGTAAAACATATGGTGGTTTTTCTCCCACTTAATGGCTGACTGACCTCTGCTGGGTTTAGCTAATTGGCTGACCCCATGTTTTTAAAATATGAGGGTGAAGACAGAGCCAGGTAACTTCAGCAGGCAACAAAATGCAGTGGTGGCAGCACTGCAGGCAGAACTGGAGAGTGTCTTTAGTTACTGGCTGATTCCTGAGCTTTTAACTTACCCACCTGAGGTGAAGAGAGAACTCATGAATGCAGTCCATGAGAGAAGTATGCCATACCCTTTATTTTTGAAAATGGTTGCTTGTTGCTTAGTTACTTGATATCACTTAACTTCCATGGGCTATAAGTGAAAAGAGAAAAAAAGGCAGAGAGAGAATATGCATCAGAAATGTATTTCAGTATTTTAAAGAACCTTGATGGGATAAATCGTTCCACAGCACCACTGCTAGTGTGTTAGGTGACACAATGGAAGGAACATCTTTTTATAAGCAGTAGTATCTTCAAATGCATGTAACATCATTTGAAAATTGCTTTGATATTTTTTTTTTCAAACATAACCAATATGTAGAAAATCTCTTCACTTTAAACGCCCCAGTTAACCTCATAACCATACTGGCAATATTTGTGTAGTACAGACAATCATCTTCACAGGACATTTATTAGAGTGGAGTTCACATGCTCTCCCCGTGTCTGCATGGGTTTCCTCTAAGTACGCTGCGTTCCTCTTGTAATCTAAAAATATGTTAGGTAAATTGGGTTCTCAAACTGTATAATCTGACTGTGTATGCCTGAGGTGGACTGGCATTCTGTCCAGGGAGTCCTGCACTTCTAGACTTAACATGTAAGTAGTTATGGAAGATAGACAGAGATATAACTTTCATGAATCTATGGATCTGTGTTGCACACAACACCATGTACATTATATTATGTTTATGAGGTTGACCATTTACTTCTTACAGTCACAACAGGGAGCAAAGAAAGAGTGATGAAGCCAAAGGGGACTTTATTACCAACAAAAACACACACTAATCAGAAACTAAAGGACCCCTCTGGGTCAAAACAAAGGTAGGTAGGGCATAAGAAGAAATAAGGACTAGACTCAACACCTAAAACACTGGGGTCACGGTAATAAAGAACCAACCAAACCACATACAGTACACAGATCTGTTTGTATTCATATCTTTGTGGGGACCATCCATTCATTTCTATGGGAAAAACCCTAACCCCAACAATGACAGCCTTATCCCCAACTCAGCCCTAACCTTAACCACAAGTAACCAAACAGAATACAAAACTTTTGGCATTTTTAGTTTTTTGATTGCAGTCACACATTTTTGTAAGATACCAAACACTGGGAATCACGTATAATAGGAAACAGGTGAGGGTATTCAGGAACAAGAGCAGGGAAAGGGATGGCTGGCTGGTCAAACTGGTCAAACGGGGACATCACCGGGCTGATGGAGACGGATTGTGACACATAAGCCTGAAATTTATATATTTCTTAAAATCAGATATTTCTGAGGTATTCTATAACATGTATATTTGTTGGAGTTTGTAGGCTTTTAATTTACTTGCAATTAAAATCCAGTTTTGTGGGATATTTACAGTTGAAATGCAAATTTATTTGCAAAGAAGTACTCATGGCGTCAGATATTGTGACGACTAATGTCACCATCAGGCTGCTTGAGCTGTTTCTTTAGAGAGTTATGAACATTCTGTGGGATTATATACATTATACCACTTTTGCTAATTAAAAAATAAAAACTGAAACTGAAATTTTCCTTTGTGTGCTTAATATTCTGGGAGACAACAAAACACTATAATTCCTCAGCTCAATAAAAAACACAAGTCAACAACCATAAATTCAATTTGGATCACAAAACATAAAATTGAAGGACAACACACACTCGTTTGGGGCAAACAAATTAATTAAGATCTTGTGCAATAAGGCATTCAGAGGAACGCGCCATAATGGTTAACAGACAACAGATTACCAAAGAGCCCACGTGCCAATACACTATAACCTTCTCTGTGGAAATAAAAAAAAAAACAGTTATGAATCTTAAATTTAGGGTAATTTTGGGGCTCTTTTCGCCAAAGTGTGATGATGCAACAAATCACCATGCAAGAAATACTGGCCTTCAGGGAATAACTAGAGCCAGAGCTGCATGTGGTTGCCTGGTTTTGAACCATCAGTCATTAAATATGACAGAAATGAGAGATCAGAACAGGTCTTTTTGTGACCCAGTGGTCAGAACAGTTGTGCTTAATAGAATCACTCTCAGGTCCTGGTGTAATTTGTCCCAATGGCCATAATGTCTAGTGGGGTGGACCCAGAATTGCACCCTGATAACCTAGATAGAGTTATGTTCGGGTAAGAGGAATGTAGTATCAAACTGTAGCTGGTTATAATTCTGCCCAATTTCAGCCAAATCCTCGCAATGCATATATTTTACAACATTCATTTATCGTCTGAATCTATGAATTATTTAGTTCTTAATAATAAGTTTTACGTGTTTCCCTTTTAAAATTATTTTAAGTTATCATGAAATGCCTTCTGATGATGTACTTATCAATCGTGTGTTACAGATTGAATGTTTCAGATTAAGCAGGAAACGGCAGTGGCCGCGTATATAGCACACACCTGTGCCGTATTCACTGTCTGGCTTATTCAGCAGAATACATCGTGACAGGTCTTGCTAGCTTGACAGGAAAATGCATTTCTCTGGGATCCTTAATAATATATCAACGTCATTCCGTGATGTAAACTGTAAACTCATCGCAATTTCATTCCACATAGTACGGGTGACTCAGGGAAACTACCCAGATGGGTAGGTTATTTAACACCGTGTTGCCTTTTTATACTGCAATATGTATCAGTTATCTTAACAGAATAAAAAGGAACCTTTAGGAAAAGTTTGGTTCCGTCTCAGCACTAAATCATGTACACAATGGGCCCCTTTTTAATGATCCAGAAGTTCAGCACGGTTCCTTTTAAGTCACAGTTAATAGTGTAACTTACCAACCAGATATTTTAGAATTTGTTGTTAAGTGGTACCTAGAAGGATTTTTTCGTAAGAGCATTTTTTTTGATTGTACAGCAAATCCATCTATATGATTAATAATACAATCCATTGCCCATACTGAAGTCAAACTACAAGGATCACTGACAAGCCATTATCAGAACAAAAATGGATGCGTGACTGCATGTGTCTGCAAAAAGAGATTTTTTTTTTCCTTTTTTTGAGGCTGCTAAGTGGCTAGACAAGCTCTACATCACTAGCAAATCACGTTAGGTGAGTGGCAGCCGTTATTGAGGTAGACCTCAGAGAGAGGGGGAAACAATGTAATCACAGAACAACATACTTTAACCTGAGCTTTAAAACTTGTATTTACTTCTTTGATATGTAGCAAAGAAAAAAAAAAGGCTTGACATGAACATAATTGTATGTGTTTTTTTTTATGTTAAATGTTAAATTAACATTTTAAAGGGCTATTTATAAATTCCTGTTCTGCATGTGTATCCGCTACATAATGCTGCTACGTTCTACGGCTGCTATTAGTGCTACATTATTAATTCACTCCAGCATTAATTCGTATCTGAAACACCCTCTCAAATATCCTCACTTCGTCAGACAATATGTACTCAGTTAATTAAGTATGATGAAATGTATGTTATACAAAACCCCAGACAGCGGGTATATGTCACTTTTTATAACCATTTTGGTACAGTTTACACTCTAATGATATAATTTTGTAAATATCCACCTTCTAAAACAAAGAAAGCATATGTTAAAAATTAAAGAAAAATAATATCTAAGAGCAAGAATATGGCTTTTATTTTTAATATATATATATATATATTTATAAATCCTCCATTAAAATTGAATTTATTAATTTAATTACAAAATGCACTTCTACTAGTTAAAGTCTATACTTTTGTACACAAATACTGAAGTATTTCTCACGATTTGTGCTGTACACTGGCTGAGGGAGTATAGTATCTTAATCGTAGGTCCACTGTGCATGCTGGCTTTTGTTCCAGCAAAACTGTATTTCATTAGCCTTGATTAAGCTAATGTTAAAGTAAGTTTAATTGACTGCATTACACAGAAATATGTTTTCTGTGATTTTCAGTCCTGTCTCTAGTTGTCTTACCTTGACAAATCACAGAATTGAGCAGTGGATTAATCTGAATTAAGTGCTCAATTCTAATTTTGTAATTTTGCTCTGTTTTCGCATTGCTTTATATTTTTATCTTGCAACTTTTTTCCTGTGTAGCTTCTAGTCTAATATGATTACTAGTTTGCTTGTAACTTTCTGGCTCCATTTTCCAAGTACTGGACTCTGCAGAAAGTATACTTATGCATTGGTTTCACGGAAGAGAATGAAATGTCAAAGTGTTCTGTGTGATGTAAATATTGTCGTGGCTGCATTCAGTTGAATATGAACAGAGTTCAGGCTTGTAGTTTGGTCAACTGTGTGTGTGGACTTGTATAAATCTGACATTGTGGCTCTCTCAGCTTACCCGTTTTTGCATGCACAACCACTCCTTGGGGTCTGCCGCTAAAACCCATTAGTGCACTCAGTGGCGTAAAACATGCATGATGCCATAAATCTTTCAGCAAAGCAGTCTGAATCCATGCTTGCAAAGGTTAGGTTTTGGACAAGCAACGTCATGGCAACCTCACAATGTTAAAGGACTCTACATTTATTAAAGCAGTGAGCAAACATCCTCAAAGGCGATGTTAAACTAATAGCTGCTTATTTCAGGCTAAGACATACATTTCTTAAAAGGTAGAACAATCAATCCAATGCTTTACTGAAATATTTAAAAGCATTTACCACACACTTTGCATTAAAATAGTCAAGGCTTAAATTATTGTCAATTCCTCTTATGAGAACAGAATTTATAACAGACAATATAGTAATTAACTCAGATGATTTTAAGTGTGTGCTCTTTTCACAAACCTTGTCATTAATTTAAAAAATAATTTTAAGTCTCCAGGCTCAAATAATTAAACTTTAACATCTGAAGGAAGCATCAAATAATGGGGCATACAGAGCACTCAATCACTACGAGAGATTCATGAAGACCAAGGCACTAGGGCTTTGTGACAAACATTATTCTCTTATTGTGAGCAATATAAAAAAATCAGCACCTTCATGGTAACAGAAATGATCATGACTGTGGCATTAGTTGAAAAGCTAGCAATCTTTAATCAATAAGACAGCCACAGGCCAGAGTGCCCATGTCAATCCCAGTCCACCATCCAAAGCACTTGTTGCATCATGTGGTTGGCTGGGTGAGTGTCGAGCATCTGTGGCATGCAGTTCAGATTCGCAGCTACAGTATGCTGTCCGGTACACAGCAGAGCTCGACGCACTGTGTTTGGTGACACGTTACTCCTGTGACCATCATTAAAATCGTGAGCCATTTGAGCCACAGCAGCCCTTCTCTTGGTATCTATCAGATGGGACAGCCTTTGTTCACATCTCACATCGATGAGTCTTGGCCACCCAGCACCCTGTTGGCGGTTCATGTTTTTTCCCTCCACAGACCACTCTCAGTGGGTACTCACCACGGCGGACCGGGAACAGGATGGGGTGCCAACCCATCACAGGGCACACTCACACACCAGTCCCTCACACATACGAGGCAGGGAATAACCCAGGACGGGGCGCCAACCCATCACAGGGCACACTCACACACCAGTAACTAACACACCATTCACTGACACATGCACAGAAATATAACCTTCCAGCAAATTTAACAAAGCAGAATTTTTTTTATATATATTTGTTCGTTTGTTTACAGTAGATTAGGCTAGTACAATGCTTTACTCTCAGAGAGTACACACTGTACAGTCTCTGCTGTAAAGAAAGCTTTAAAACTGTGCCCAGACCTGTAAAATGTGATCTTATTACATTTGTTTTCATTGCGCCCATTTCATTTGAACCCTCCGGGATAGACTATGGACCCCTGAGACCCTGAATCGGACATGCGGTTTCAAAAAATGGATGAATGGATGGACGTTTGTTTTCATCTATTCACTGGATTTTATTTTAAGCTCAAAAAAGCATTCAGAATGCCCTGTCAGATTTGGACCCTAGTTATAGTTTAGACTGAAGATGTACTATTTTAATCTTGGTTTACCTGGATGGTTTTAGCCTAGGAGACTTTAAATAACACTACTGGCATGTACTGCAGTATGCACAGGGACATCATGATTTTGCAGAGTTTGGTGTGTCCCTGGGTCAACCAGGGGGAGGGGCTTGTGTTTCACTTCTTTAACCAATCACAGCCTTCATTGTATGACATCACTACATTGGCCCATTTGTTCTCATTTTCACACTCAAGGCATCCAGCCATCAAGACAGCAGGCAAGGAGTGGTGTGTGGCTCCACAGGCTCCGCCTCCGCCTCTGTGATTGTGATCTCATGGATGATGGTTCAAGCCTTATTGTTGTTGTCGTTGTTTTTACTATCATGCACCCTTGCATTGCTCCATACAAGCTTTGCAAACAAGCATATCCCTATGTTTACTATCTTAAGCAAAGGCAAAATGCACCATAAAACTGGCACTTTAGAAATCCGTGCACCTTGCCACTTAACAGAAAACATTGCTGGTAATAATGCAGTGATGTCATACAATGACGACTGCGATTGGCTAAAGAAGTGAAACCCAAGCCCCTCTTTTGTTGACCCAGTTGTACGTTAAACTCTGCAAAATCAGGACGTGTGTATGTACAGCGCAGTATGTATATTTATATATGTCTATAGGTGTGCTATAATTTTATCCCTACCTACAGACCCAACCTAGAGGCTCTTAGTTTTGTTTTTTTTTTCATGTATAATTGTACAGTGACAATTATCTCTGAGTAACAACAGGGCTTGGAAGTGTAGTTGATTCAGAATCTAGTTTGTGGGCTTAGCTTAGTTTAGCTTAGCTGATGTAATTGCTGAGGTTTTGTCACCAGAATGGTCACTCGCTGGTGTCTTCTTCCTAGGTTTGTCATGAGTATTTTTGTTTTCTGTTCCAGCCCCAATTCAGGGTGTTCTGTTTCAAACCCAATAAATGTGTTTTTACCTGAATGCCTAGTCACAACAATCCATCCATATGGTACAATTTAAATAATCAGTGTCTAAATGTTAAGGGTTGTTCTTCTCTCTCATATCGACAAGCTGCAAAAGGAAACGGAGGCTAAAATGACCTTGAATGGTCTTAGTCCACCATATTGCAAGTAGACTACTTTTTCTAACTTTCTATACTGTCGATGTTGCTAAAGGGATGACACACAAATAATCCCACTTTTCTTTCACTTGAACATTCTAGGAAATGGTTAACAATAATAAATTATTTCTGTAGTTAACTGTGCAATATCATTTAGAACTGCAACGTACTGTACATCATGTGCATTGCAGCTGGTAAAATTCACTGGGATTAATGTAATAAGTGATAATAAGAGAAATGGTCAGGTTCAGCAAGAATGCCCATCATGAACTGAATTTCTGCAAACACCACTGGAGCTGACTTGCAGGTACACTATTCAATACTGTACTTCTGTAATAATAATTTTAAGCAGATGAGTGTGTTTTGTTATTTGTTTGAATTTCTGAATCAATAGTCAACTCAAAAACATCAGAAGTGGGACTGTATTGAAAATTTGGATCCAGAGATGATGATGATCTCCTTCTGCCTGATATCTGGACTGTATGAGCATATATGATGGGAATTAAGAATTCTTTTACACTATATTTATTTATTCAAGTTTCTGAATGCATGTAATATTTTACATCATCTTCATTTAAACACAATATGCCCTGCAAGTATTATTCAGTTTTGTTATTCCATCTTGTGTGAGTTCAGCAAAGGCCTTTTGAATAAATGAAGTTGAAAATTCCCATGGAAGGGTCAGGTGGACACAAACCAATCAAAAAGGCAATTTGAAAAGCCCGCGTAAGCAAATGTGTGACCTTGGTGCCATCCGTTTTTTGAATTTTTATCCACATATTTCATTGGTTATTTAATTACAAGCAGCATGACCTATGAAGCATGCCTTGCAAGTAAAAAAATAGACACATTATGGGAGGAGCATCACCTCAGTACCACAGACAGGCAGACAGACAGACAGACAGATGATTACATGGACCTGCAAGTCTTGCAATGTTTAGAGGAGCGCTAGTTTGTTTTACCTGTCTTTCACATCTCTGTGGGCAAAAAAAAAAACTTAAGTTTGACAGGCAAGCTGAAAGTCTAAGGTTAATTGGGCTTTAAAATATGCATGTAAGGACACGGTATTTGCAAATTGCTACCCTTTTTATATTTAATAAATTATCATTATTAATGAATTACCGTACTGTAATTTCTGAGGAGCATATGCAGGAATAGTTCCTGGCTGCTTGGTATTATGTCCCCTGAGTATTTGTTTTATTTTATTTCATTTTTCTACGTTATATGGGCACAGTTTGCTTAAGGCTATTGGGTCCTGAGATAAAATGCCCGTAATGCTTCATAGCCTCAGTAAACATGTGTAAGCAGAAGTTTAAATTTTAATGGAGAAGATGCATTCGATGTGAAACATGAGCAAAGTAAAAATTACATTTGCATACAAGTCCATAACAGAGGGCATCTTATGAGAAATAACACTATATACTGTACATTCCAAAATGGATGTCAGAAAATGGTTAACAAAACCTGTATTAATTTCCATATACCACTGATGTCATACAGCTGATTGTTAATGTAGGGTGTGGTGGAGGGGCGGGGTGTGGGGGGGGCAAGGACAGTTCAAGTTCAAATTCCCCAATCTCTGCTAATCCTCTGGGGAGTTGCGGTAGGTACAAGCAGCTTGGCACACAATAAGCTGCATTCTGAATATTTGTTCATTTCAAGATAGTCTGTTTGCTCCACAGCTCATGTGAAAATGCACGGTGCCCACAGAAGATGTTGCTAAAATGCATAATAAATTATGACAATGTGATTGGTCCAATTTGGAAAGTAAGCACCGGCAGAAATAAAAATATCATCAAAATGAGAGAGAAAAAGAAACAAGACACATAAAATGTAACATGCACAAACACAGATAAGCACACACAAACACACGCCAACACAAACTCACAGAGACTCAAACTTACGCAAATACAGAAAACCAAACGCATGCAAACACAGGCAAACGCACATAAACATAGGCAATCACAGAGAAGCACACACAAACACACACAGACAGACACATGCAACCTCACATGAACCTATGCAAACACAAATTAATACAAACATACTCAGACACACACAAACGTATGCAAATATAGGCAAACACACACATGACAAACATACGACAACACACACAAGCAAACAAAAACTCACACAAACATGCAAACACACACAAACATACACCAATACACAGAAATGTATGGAAACACAGACAAACACACATAAAGAGTGTGGCTTTGCAGGATGGTAGGACTTATTATTGCTACATGTAGAAAAGCAGGCTACCTTGTAGATGCCCTTGACTGCTTTGCATTTATGGTCCATGGGGGCACGGTTGAATCTATACTCTTGCTGTGCTCTGAAAGGGGAGAATCAGAATTATTAATATTTAATTTTAGACTTTTATTTTGAATTTTTTGGTTTATGGGAAGGTAAATAGAAATGCAATGTCTAATACTCGGATCACAAGAACATCTGAATATATACTACAAATACAAAATTTTCACTTATATAATCTTCTTTGTCATGTTTAAAGCTAGGATGGATATTGGTAAACTGGGACAATTTTTGAAAATTTGCTTACTCTCTCACTTCAAAAATATGATCATAATAATGAATATGAACATAAAAGTATTATTGGAAGCTCAAGAACTGAGCTTAAGTTAATAGACCACAGAGGCATAAAGATATAGAGCATCATACATATGTGTCCCAGTTCACCCTTTGTCCTACTTTCCCAATATTCACCCAGTGTCTTTGTTTAATTTTATTTTAGTGTAATGGTTTTTCATGCATGAAGTACTTGTTTTTCCCTAATACAGGAAGCCTTGGTGGGGCTACCTCATTTTCTGAAAATGGACTGATTTGAAATCTGACTGGTTAAAAAAACCTCTTTTATAAAAAGATCTTTCTGTGCTCCCACGAAGGTAACACCACCTGGCTGATTTGGAGTAATGGTACTGTATCATCCTACTGTATGGGCTTAGTGCTCATATGCAGTAAAACTGTAACACACAGTACAAATGCAATATGCAATGTGATGTAAGTGTGTGTGTGTGTGTGTTTTAACAATATGAATTACAAACCTATTTTCCCACGCTGCCAATTTTTATATTTAACTTTTTTTCAGACTTTGCACAGTATAACTGTATCATAAACAGCATATTATTAAATTTATATGATTATACTGTATTATATTTGCATTATATTGATATTGAATGCAGCGTACCATACTCTGACTCGTTCTAATTAAGTCAGTGCAGGAATAAAATGAATAAAACGAAATCCATGATAATTTCCTTGGGTACCATGACACCTGCACAGTACAGAGAAACATGATTAGTAGTTTCCATTCTAGGCAGTTTTGTTGGAATTCAAAGATGAAGAAAATGGGAAAGATCCACCACAACACAGAGCTGCTTATTCTCCATAGAAAGTACTGCAGAACTAAAGTGGTGGAAGCTGACTTTTCATGTGGCTGCTGACCAAATGAGAACTTATCAGGGCAATTTGGAGCTGAAATTGTGCTTTTTGAAGTCGCAATCGCTGGCATCTCTGTGGTGACATGTCAAGTTAAAGCCAAGGTTTAGTCAGCAATTGGCTTTTCCAGTTCTAGGCTGAATCTTCTCAGCAGGGTCATTGCTTGTCTTGTGTGAGTTAGAGAACCACTGATGGTATTTTCTAGCCAGTTTCCCTTGAAAATAGTAATGGTATTATAAACAGTTAAATGTAATAAAGCTGCATTAATGACTGCAAATTCAGGTAATACATATGCATGTACATATTTAAAATCTAATAATAATACTGAATATTACTTAATACTTAATTACTTAATACTTAATAATAGAATATTTGCATATTCTAGTGTTGTATCTGCACTGCAGCAGATACAACACTAGAATATGCAAATAATTTCCATACTTAGAAATAAATATTGTGCTTGATTTCATAGCTCTGCAGAAATGCAGCTGGATCCATGTTAGTCCTGCAAAGAAACATTGGGCCAGTTTGTAGTGAACAAGGTCAATGTTCAATGTACAATCATCCCTTTTATTGTTTAAAGCAAACAGAAAACATCAAAATAAAACCTCTTAAGCAAAATTTGTTTCACGTATTGTATGAGATTAAATTGCACCATAACACATTTCAGCATGAAATAGCTCTTATTTTAATAAGTCCACTAGTGGGCGCTCTTATTCCATGGTTAACATATGAATGTTTATGGGGGAGAAATAAATAAATAAATAAAAGCCCATCCACAACACAAGGCACTCAAGATAGCGATGGGGAAATGTCAGGCTGGTGAAGGTTGGGAGGTGACAAAGTTATTAATTAATATTCTTGTTTGGCAGTGTTTCAATTTCACTCAATTCAAAAGAGAGACCTTTAGTTGGGGGGGGGGGGGGAATCATTAAAGTCATCCCATTGTGTGTATTAAAGGGGCTGCGTAAATCCACGGCCCAAACCGGGGGATGGAAGGAATGTTGGGAGGGAGGTGAAAATTAACCTTGGAGATGATCGGGACACATTCCTTTCATTTCCTCACAGCGGACGTACCTGCTGGAAATTGTCCTACATTTTTCCTAAATTCCTTATTATGTTTTTTGACTAATTAATCCAGAACTGTACCTGTTGAATTGGTGAAAAGGCAACTGCAATTTTATTCAACAGATTTTAGCAGTGATACTTTAATATATTTATGCAATCAGCTGAAATGCATTCATTGCGCATATACATATACTTATCAGACAGAAATATGAATCTGTTTGGCAGCCAGTAGCGCAATTCCATCCAGACCCATGATTGTAAAGAGCCCCGTTAGTAACAGTGGGGATTCCTATTTCCTGCATAATTATTCTACCTTTTCTGCTATAGCTACAGCTCCACTGCCTCAGTATAAAACTGGAGGATTATTTAAAAATAAATTTAAAAAAATATAAAGATAACATTTTTCAGGATGTATTCAAGATTTATACTGTATACTCTCATTTACTCTTTTATACTTTTACTTTTTATATTTTATACTCTAAATCTGAATTATATATGTATGAAATGCTTACCAACTTACAATAATAGAAGACTCACTTTTTTCCAAGTATTTAATCAATTAAATATATAATCATATGATATTCTCATTGTATGAGTAGTGACATTATCTTGACTGGTCACCAGGTCAGCGATTTGTGTTTTTTTTTTAATGTGTCCCTGTACTACGGGCAACAGCTCACAAGACAACAGTGATTTAGTAACACATTTTCTCAGAAGCATCTATTTCTGCGTGAGACACTTTTATGAGATTGACCGCTAATGTCTCTGAGTTTCTGCAATTCACTCATTTCCGGGCATGTGGGAGTCACAGGCCATTTCTAGCAGCTCCTGGATGTTCAGGGAGACTCGGCCTGTCTGCAGACATCACATTCTCACTTGCAGGAGACCCATTACAGAGCTGGAGCACAGTATGGAAAATTGAGCCACAAGGATAAAAGGACAGTACAAAGAGACTTTATTGCACTATGCTCCTCACTGAGGAACCCCTATACCAAGCAAACTGTTAAATATTCCCTCACACTGTGCAATAATGTGGAAATTAAAACACATACAGTATTTCATGTCCTTATATGAACAAGTTATATATGAACTTTTAAAGTGTAGCCCATATATTGTATGCTGCAGTTCTAAAAGCAAATTAAAGTTTATATATTTGAAATATATTTGCACTTATTTAGAAATCCATTAATACTGAATCAATGATCATCCATCCATCCATCCATCCAACCATGCATCATGGTCAGTGACCTTCAGTACTACATATGCACATTTCAAAGGTAACAACAACAATAATTTCTCATAAGTTAATGCAGGAATAAAACAAACAATAATAATAACAATAATAATAACAACAATAATAACAATAACAATAAAACGATAATAATAAAACAATAATAATAATAATTATTATTATAAACCAAACCAAAATAAACCAAAATGTGTGGTATATTTAGTACACTAAATTGGAATGATATTAATGAGTAAACACTAGTTTGGCCCAGTGGAAATCAACAAAATAGAAATTGTTAATCACTGAGACGAGGGAAAGAAAACTGCAAGTAGATCAAGGGCCAATTTACTTCATGATCAAGATAAGCTGTTTGCCAAGAACAAACTGTTTGCTAATGCAAAAGTTGTCTACTAGTAAGTTTGTTTTACCCATTAGTTGCAATGTTTGTAATGGTTTTAGCACTAATTAACAGACACATCACCACGAAATACTCAAGTAGTCCATTTGGCATCATCTCAATGCTTTATTTTCCACTTGACCATCTACTTTCTTATTATGACTGTTCTTTTCAATGAATAGGTTAAGTGGAGTCTGTGCTGTTCTCAGTATTACACATTTCCTGCCACACAGTATTCTTGAAAGCATGCTTTCAGAGCTGACATTACAAGATTCTACCCTTGTTCTGACTCTAATCGATAAACAACATTCCTCTGTGCATTGATATACTTGTAAGAAAGACTGAAAGCCAGTGATCTCATTAAAGTAAAATAAAGTTATGCACTTACCCATCTTACCTAATGATTTTAAGTTCTGCAATGCAACTGTTCGTGTTGGTGTAATGATGGAGAGGTCAGGAGAAGAATGCAATCAGTCAGTTCTTTTGGGCCAAGACAAGGTGCAGAAGGCTGCATCATCATTGATTTATTAAATCTGCCTTCACTTTGCACCCCCTGAGGAGATTAGAGCAAGAGCTGGAATTGGTATTTAATTTAAATTTCTCCTTCTATTCATGATAGAACCCATTCTGAAAGCTTTGGATCCAGTAAGAGGTTTGTGGTGTGTAAGTCACAATCAAGTGAAAATAAGACATGCATTGAAGTTCAAAAGATCCATACAGACGGTCAAAAAATAACCATGACATTCACAAAAAAGGGAACCAATTAATGTATATTATGAAGGCATAAAACAGTATAGAAAAGCCCATAATGTGGGGATTGGTTTTCTGTGTTCGTCTCTGTGTACCGTGTGTGACTCGCAGTACTTGGAATGTCCTCTGCTGTACCGCAGAGTCGTGAGGGATGTGCCCTCCCTTCCTCCCTCCTTCACATTACCTAGAATGCCTCATAAGTAATTAACAAGTTATTGGTTGATGGCTGAATGTCCTCTACTTCCCTTTAATGTTGTCTGAGAGCTGGTCATTTTAATGTGACATAGTTATGGTCCATCTCTAACCACAGGCCACTTTGATTTGCCCTGTATATAGATGGAGTGCATTTCGTAATGCAATATTTCAGTCTCATCTTCCCTCCCTGATAACCTTCTTATTCATCACAATTACATTATCCATTGGCAGGTGTTCTGATCTTTTGGTTTGATAATAAGACATATAAATTCCAATTCTTACACACTGCAGCCAGTTTAAAGAGTTGCGTTTTTCTCTGACAGCAAGATGTATATGCACTGTGACCACTGGAGATATTTTTACCCCTCCCCAACCAACACTTGCTTATCTAACAGGTTGCAAATAGTCACTTTTCCACCAACAATGCTGGCAAGAAACATTTTGCAAATAAATCAACATGGATGGCCTGCAAGATCCCTATATTAGTGTAAAATGATCTATTGCTTGTTAGGAGGCAGTAGTGGCAAAGGCTAATGCTCAATCTGTGAGGCCTCAATGGATAATTTGTAATTTTTGAAAATATTAATGAGTTCATTAATTATCATCAGCTATGTGTTGGTCGATACAAAGAAATCCTTATGGGAACACTGACTGAATAATCTCCCACAGCCCATTCATTCATTCATCCATTCTTTCATTAATATCTATCTGTCTGTCTGTCTGTCTGCATCCTGCATGTTCTACATTTTGCATAATTGCATTCCAAGTAAGCATAGTTTAATATCATGATATACAGTATAGGCTGAATTTCTTAATTGTAGACTTAATCAAAGGCATTCTTGGTCTAAGTGACTTGCTTAACTACAGCATTTCAAAAAATCATGCACAACATAAACATGTCATTTTAAAAAATTCTACAGAAGTGGATTTTTGGGCGTGTGCTGAATGTTTATTGTCACTAAAATTATATTAATTAAAATAATTACCAGACTTAAGGGTAACATGGCAATAGTAAGACCTGTAACTGAAGCCTTCATCTAACACATTCAATTTTATTCCATCTGTCATTCATGTAGAAGGACATTTTAAGAATGTTCTACCTTCACAAAAACATCATGGGCTCTAATTTCCGCCTGCTCAATGTGCAACACAAAGTGGTTCCTCTAGTTTTGTACCAGCGTATTGCTCATTTTCATGCCAAATTGCAACATGCAAATTGTTAAAATAGCAAATGATTTTGCGGCCACTTTTAGCACGTGGGAAAGTTTTTTTTCTAAATGAAGGCAGTGCAATGTCATTGTGCTTTTGACCAAAAGAAAAGGAAAAAAAAAAACACGTCTAAAGTCAGTGGCGCAATGTTAAACCATATTTAAGGGGTGCGTTTTAAAAACGTGCGGGTGTATGACGCTTGTTACATACACAGGTTACACCCTCCAGCTTCACTAATGGTTTATTTTATTTTATTTTATTTGGCCAAAAGTTTTGAGAATGACACAAATATAAATTTTCACAAAGTCTGCTGCCTCAGTTTTTATGATGGCAATTTGCATATACTCCATAATGTTATGAAGAGTGATCAGATGAATTGCGATTAATTGCTAAGTCCCCTTTTGCCATGAAAATGAACTTAATCCCAGAAAACCCATTTCCACTGCACTTCAGCCCTGCCACAAAAGGACTGCTGACATCATTTCAGTGATTCTCAAGTTAACACAGGTGAGTGTTGACGAGGACAAGGCTGGAGATCACTCTGTCATACTGATTGAGTTAGAATAGCAGACTGGATGCTTTAAAAGGAGGGTGCTTGAAATCATTGATCTTCCTCTGTTAACCATGGTAACCTGCAAGGAAACACGTGCAGTCATCATTGCTTTGCACAAAAAGGTTTTCACAGGCAAGGATATTGCTGCTAGCAAGATTGCACCTAAATCAACCATTTATCGGCTCATCAAGAACTTCAAGGAGAGAGCTTCAATTGTTGTGAAGAAGGCTTCAGGGCTCCCAAGAAAGTCCAGCAAGCAGCAGGACCGTCTCCTAAAGCTGATTCAGCTGTGGGATCAGGGCACCACCAGTGCAGAGCTCACTCAGGAATGGCAGCAGGCAGGTGTGAGTGCATCTGTACGCACAGTGAGGCAAAGACTTTTGGAGGACGACCTGGTGTCAAGAAGGACAGCAAACAAACCACTTCTCTCCAAATAAAAAAACTTCATGGACAGACTGATATTCTGTAAAAGGTTCAGGGACTGTTGACGACTGGGGTAAAGTCTCTCTTCTCTGATGAATCCTCTTTCTGATTGTTTGGGGCATCCAGAAGAAAGATTGTCCCGAGAAGAAAAAGTGAGCGCTACCATCAGTCCTGTGTCATGCCAACAGTAAAGCATCCTGAGACCATTCATGTGTGGGGTTGCTTCTCAGCCAAGGGAGTGGGCTCACTCACAATTTTGCCTAAGAACGTAGCCATGAATAAAGAATGGTACCAAAACATCCTCTGAGAGCAACTTCTCCCAACCATCCAAGAACAGTTTGGTGATGAACAATGCCTTTTCCAGCATGTTGGAGCACCATGCCATAAGACAAAAGTTATAATTAAGTGGCTCAGGGAACAAAACATCCACATTTTGGGACCATGGCCAGGAAACTCCCCAGACCTTAATCCAATTGAGAACTTGTGGTCAATCCTAAAAAGGCGGGTAGACAAACAAAAACCCACAAATCCTAACAAACTTCAAGCATTGAATATGCAACAATGGGCTCAGTCAGGATTTGGCACAAAAATTGATTGACAGCATGCCCAGGCAAATTGCAGAGGTCTTGAAAAAGAAGGGCCAACACTGCAAATATTGATTCTTTGCATAAACTTACTGTAATTGTCAATAAAAGCCCTTGACACTTATGAAATGCTTGTAATTATACTTCAGTATACCATAGAAATATCTGACGAAAAGGTCTACAAACACTGAAGCAGTAAACATTGTGGAAATCAATGCTTGTGTCATTTTCAAAACTTTTGGCAAGAACTGCAAATGTTTTATTGTAATGTATCTAATCCATTCACATAATCATACTGGTTTAATGAAACACCAAAAGAAAAACAATATAAATGAAGTAAAGAACAAACCATATAATTTAAAAATCTTTCGAGTTCATTATTTGAATTAAGCACATACTATAATTCAAATGACATATGGATTGCTGAAAATGCGTTTCAGATATTTAGATAAGTCAGGTGGAACATCACAATGCAGCCCTCAGAAGGTCGCCGCGTTCTTTGTGGCATGTTGTATGTTGTGTAACATTGCCATGCGTGATGAATGTCTGTTGGACTTATTTGAGGACATATTAGAGGGTTTTACAAGGCTTGCTGCTGAACTGCATGTGCCGATGCCAACAAGGGAGGGTACGACAGCAACAGCACGGGCAAGGAGGGATCAACTGGCAGAAGAGCTGAATCGCCTGTAGCCTGGTAAGGAATCCAAATTGTGAGACGTAGAAAAGCCCTATTGCCTTTTATTTGAACATTTTAAAACATCTTAAAAACTGTAGGTTGTGCTTTGCTTGAACAAAGATTTTACTTTTATTCATATTTTGTGAACTTCAGACCCAAAATTAAAATAATTGTGTTTTTTTTTTTTTTTTTAAGTCCCAGTTCCCAGCTGCTGCTCTCGTTCAGCAGTGAGCTTCCCCGTATCCTGACATTATACCGCTTTCGGCACTGCGAGGATGACCTAATAATGCCAGAAAATGAGGATACACTTGCTGCTACCTAATCCTATGCCTGCTTCACCTCGAAAGGCTTAAGTGCAGCAGTGGTTCTCCCATAGATGACGTACGAATACGTCTATTTCCTCGGTTGTAAAGTAGTCTGGCTTGCCAGGCAAACGCCTTTCAAAGCTGAGGTGATTTGCCATTTAGATTGGTTTATTGCTCGTTACGACCCAAAACATGCCAATGAATAATTAAGAGAGTTAGGACACTTTCCCACCATGCGCTGGCGCAAAGTCTGTTTTTTCCGCCGTCAAAATAGCAAAATGGATTTGGACACGCCCATTACCATTATTTCCACTTTATGCAGTGCGTTTGTCAAAATAGAGCCCTGTATGACATTAGAAATACTATTAAAGGAATATTCCATTTTAAACAATTGCGTTTCTTATGCTCAGTTTGGGTTGGTTTGTATATTAGGTGGCATGGTGTTACGGTAGGCAGCACTGTCATCTCACGCCTCTGTGACCTGGGTTCAAGTCTCTGCCAGGTTCTCCCCATGTCATTGTGAGGTTTCCTCTGGGTATTCCAGTTTCCCCCCCATGGTCCAAAAACATGCTGAATATAAGTGGAGTTACCAAATTGCCCGTACTGTAGGTGTGGATGTGTGAGTGCACCTTGCGGTGGGTTGGTGTCCCATCCTGGGCTGTTTCCTGCCTTGCACAAATAGCCTTTGGATTGGGCTTTAGACCCCAAGACCCTGAATAGGATAAGTGGTTTCAGAAAATGGATGGATGGTTTGTATACAAAGGAATTATTTGTCATGGCTTAGTCACATAGCACAAGGACTCTTAGAGGGATTCCTGCTATAAGATGTTCGCTCTCAGTCATGTCTGTACTTTGTGTCTTCTATAAAATTATATATATTATAAAGTTCTTTGTAGAGTTTGCTGCATTCGTTCCCCTTTTTAATTCTTGGACAATTTTCTGGAATGTGAAGTCTTAGATGCATTTTTTTTTTTCATATAAACACAAAATCAAGAGCAGACGGGTCACAGTGCTTGCAGTTTGGTCTCAATTTTTGATCATGCCTGTTGTTTCAGAAAGTGATTTTCTTCTGTGATTTTCAAAGTATACAAGTAATGACAGTTTTATTGTTTCACAGGCATTAAAGAATAGACTTTTGCATGCAATTGCCTTTTTGGAACCATTTCAGCTGTCACAAACAAACCAAATAAATAAATCTGTCGAACAGTAAATATTTGTGAATATTTTGACATCAATAGTAAGACCTCCTGGCAATAATACTTAAAACTACTAAATCAATCCCAAATTCTGCATACATACACTGCGTTTGAGCATAATATTTGTAACTGCATACATGAGAACAATAACAACACGAGAAAGATAAAAAAAACTAAGAATCTCAAAAGATGAAAATCCCACAGAAAAGTGGTTTGAATTCATCTGATAACGTTACTTGAACAACTGCAATCCAATAAAAAACAAAATTGAACCTGTGGAAGTTTCTTCCTGCTCTCTAGTCTTTAGATAAACCTATTAGTGTATAGAGAAGCCTGTAATGAAAGGGTATTGTCTATGATACAGAGCACGGAAATGCATTTCTTACTAATATTTGCTGTTCAACAAAACATAAATTAAAGCAAGAAACAGGATAAAAGAACCTGGCGAGGCAGGACTGGCAGATAACCATAGTAAAGTAACGTTAAGTTAATCAGTGGACCGACAAAAGGAATCCTTTCTCAATTGTTTTACACCTTGTTTTCAATTCCTTGGGATCAGCAGTGAAGTGGGACAGCAAAAAGATGTTGGCAAGCTTTTTATTTTAGAGAAAAAAAACTGAAAAGGACAAAGATGTACATGGGATGTAAAAGCGGAGTATTGTTACTCTTCACACTGTGCTTTCTTCTGTAGAGGCTCCTTGCATGTCAGCACAGGAAGTGTAATTAGTCTTTATCCCTCTCTATCCCACGAGTCAGCTGAGTGTTATCAAGTAACTGGACAAAATCAAAACATTAAAAATCTAACTAGACAGGTGAAGTGCCTTGTCTGTTAAATGCACATAAGAAAACAATTTGACAGTTTTTGCTTTTGCAAATTGTTAATGCCATTGAACCAACTGTAAATTATGCTGTTCATAATAAGGTACATACAGTGTGCAAAAGTGTTTTGTAAACCACAAAAACACACACAAACAAATTGTAATAAAGCATTAAACTTTTAATTATAGTAAATTAAACTATGACACACAAGTACAGCTGTATAATAAAAAAGATAGAAGCAGTATTATATTTTACTTAAAAAATGTAACTAATTTTAACGCAGTTATTTTTCCTCACTTTTAATTAAGAGCCTGGTTATTCAATCAGCTCTGGATAAACATTTTCTGTTGATCAAAGCACTTCACTCTTTTACGATGATCTCATTACATTTTTCCATGGGGTTTCTCCCCTTCATCCCATATCATGGGTTGAATGTTTGCTTCTTTTTTGAAGGTGTACTTCCTGCTTCCGTTACATGTAGTACCACTTACCCCCACTCTGCAAATGGAGATTGCAAGTACTCCCCATGTCTATGCAGGCTAGTGCAGTGTAGCATAGATTTTCAGTTTGTATACCCTGCAATACACTAGACTCCTGTCCAAAATGTTCCCTGCCCTGTGTTTCCTGGGATAGGCTCCAGACTCACTGTGAACCTGTACTGGATTAAAGGCTATGGACGTTGAGCGGATGATACTACTGTGACGATAAGGTGAACAGATTCAACATCCTGCATGCTTGTTTTTTTCCTGGCAGTTGTGTCCAGTGAAGATGACCTAGAGAAGCATCTGGGTGCCTCAACCTGAACTGTCAGGACAACTCAGGCATCCACAGGGGATCCACTCAGCCAATAGTCTACCTGGATATAGCAATTGCCAACACAAGTGCAATTTTCTATCAATGTGCCGCTGGTTTGTTTCGGTCCACAGGAAGGAAGCGCTATGTGCCAACACATCAAAAATCACCAGAGGCCAACAGCAAGTCATAAAATGGCAGCTGTGCTGTCACCTTGTCAAGGTTGTTGACCCCCAGCGTTGCAGTCATCACACTGGGCCATTCACTGCATCTTATAATTCCCAGTGTTGTGGTGAACAAAAAAAAATAATAATCTTAACTCCATCCCACTGAGTAGAAGTTGATTTTTTCCTCTTGATATGCAACCTGCAACAAACCAGCACATTAATTCAATAAGGATAATGGCGGTATTATATAAACTATATTATAGTTTGCATTCTCTCTTACTTAAGGGACAACGTTGATTATCTATCAGGGATTCGAGCAGCAACGCATTCACCAGTGACTTTTGGCACCATTTGGACCATGATGACTCTTTCCCAGCATATTTTCTGAGGAGAAACGCTGTCTTTGATGCATAAGTACCACATTCATACCAGTTCCATATCATACCATATCACAGTTTGTTCTTGATTGATTGCATAGAAAAATAAACCTTTCAGCAAAAATCACTAAACTTTTACCGCAGTCCTCAAGAAATACACATTTCTCCAAAATATAAACACTATTGAGCTGTATTCACACAGCTCAAATTACATATTTCAGCTAAATTTTACCCATGACTCCCCACAGTAAACCACAGTTTGCACCAGATTTCAAATTTAGAAAGCACTACCAGTCAATATCACTAACTCAATTAATCAGAACATCATGTCTGTTAACACACAATTCACCAGGTACAAAAGAAGAGCTAATTTAAACACCCACCAAACATGCATTCATGAGCACTGGAGCAATGCACACCAGTAGAACTGAAAGAGGAAGATGGCAGAAGAAAAGAGGTGGAAGAGGAAGGCCAAGTAAAAGAAGAAGAGGATTTGTGTATGAGGAAATACAGTTTACTGCGGTTGACCATATTCTATTGGATGGAATGTCAATGAGCGTCCTTCACAGGGTGTCTGGGCGTAGCTTTAGAGATGAGGTGAGAAACTTGGACATTCAGGAGGAGCTCAAACTAGAGCCACTGCTCCACATCGAATGGACAGTGTGGAGGGAATATCATTGCGTTTGCTGCTATTCCACTCTCATACCACTCTGGCTCTATGTAACTCTGCCTAACTAATTGACTTCCTCAGTCATCTCCTAGATAATGTCTTCAAACTCGAGCAGACGGAACCAGGATTCAGATGATCTTGTGTGGGACAATGTCAGTTCCCAATATGCTGCTTTGGTGAACGACTGGTTCATCGGTGATCTCAGATTCACCAGTCAGTTTCTTCCACCCAGTTCCCCATCCCTCATCTCCATAAAGGGGTTTTTATGGTCATAGAAGGTGTCTGATAGAAATCCATAAGCAAGAAAACCACCAGGAAATGAGTGAGCTTGTGGGGACAGCACACTTGTGTGAATAAGGTACGCCAAGGGATTCTATCCCTGCTGCCTGGCCAAGGCTAACATAGCATGAGATGAGGATGAAATTTAAAATTAAACAGTACTTTATTCCCCATTTGTACAAGCACAGGGAATTATTTAATTCTCACATTATCCCTTCTTGCTCTTTTTTGAAACATACACATATAAACACGAAAACGAAGCTTGGGGTCAGAGCACAGGCTTGGCCATTTATTCAGGACCCCTGGAGTGTTTTTTGGAGTTATGGGCCTTGCTCTGGGGCCTAACAGTAATACAACAACTCTGCCTCCCACTCCCCCCCCCCCCCCCCCAGGATTCAGACCAGCAACCTTCCAATCACTGTTCACTGGCCTGAACATTCTTAGAGAGAATAGGGGATCATGGTGTAAGTACATGTATGACATGCTATTGTACATGTAAGTTATTTTACAGCACGTTGCATCTACCTTATTATTATTTACAGTGATTTCATGCCAAAATTGCATTCATTGCATATATAGTAGAGGAATAACATTTGTTAAGTGATATTGTGTTTCATTGTACTTGCGTAGTTGCATGACTTCAATTTATGGGATGGCGTTGCATGGTTCAATATCCAGTAAATGTAGCTTTGGACAAACCATAATTTTGGAAGTATTGCAGTAGTATGTTCTATACTGTAGCTGTGTTTTGAACTTATATCTCTTGTGTGTAACAGGTACTTTTTGGTGTGTGAATATTTTAAGGATAGATTGTCATGCATAGGCAAAGTCTGATTTAGATGAAAGCTGATCTGTTGATGAGTAAGATGTTTTATTTTCAGTATCTCTCTCTCCCTCCCTCTCACTCACACACACACATGCGCGCGCACACACACACACACACACACACACGTATAAGTATTTGAGAAACAGCTGATCTACTGGGATTTTCATGCACAACCATCTTTAGGGTTTACAGAACATGGGCTCTAAAGGGAAAAAAACATCCAGAGAGCGGCAGCAGATGTCAGAGAAGAATGGGCAGACTGGTTCAAGCTGATAGAAAGGCAGCAGTAACTCAAATAATCTCTGAATGCAGAAGACTTCAAACCTTGAAGCAGATGGTCTACAGCAGCAGAAGACCAGACCTAAGAACAGGAAACTGTGGTTACAGTGGGTCTAATGGAAGATTGAAAGAACCTTGCTTGGTCTGGAATTTAGTGTAAACAACATGAAAGCATGAATCCATCCTGCCTTATACCAGCAATTCAGGCTGCTGTTAGTGGTGTGATGGTGTGGGGGATATTTTCTTGGCACACTTTGAACCCCATAGTAGCCAACTTATCATCATCTAAATGCCACAGCCTGCCTGAGTATTGTTCCTGACCATGACCACAGTGTACCCAGCTTCTAATGGCTACTTCCAGCAGGACAGTGCACCGTGTCACCAAGCTCATATCATGTCATACTGGTCAAAGTGATAATGCCATATTTCATTTTGACATTGACTGTGTCCATTGTTGGATTTATGCGATTTTGAAACATACATTAAACATTTTGAGTGGGCTATAGTCTTTTGCATGTTATAGTGAGGAGTGCACAGCTACACATGATAAACTGATATGACAACTATACTTAGTTTTGAAAAATTTAACACAGTTTCAGGATAATGTGCTTAAGCAACTGAATAAAACTTACTGCCACTGTTGTTTTTGTTGTGTTATGCTGGAAACAGATTGGGAGTAACACAAAAATGATTTTATGATCCAAGAGGTTAAACACAATTAAATACAATTAGAAATTCGGCAATGCTTTTAATAATCTCACACAATACTCTCTAGTGGCATTGCTTATTATTACTGGTAGATTATGTTTTATGGATATATCCCACTTCATCATGACACCCATTGTCTGCTTAATATTAACCTACTCAAGAGTGGCACTTTTTTCTGTATTGTGAACTGGGAGAAGTGTGCTACACTTGAGGAGGAATGGTGGGAATAAATTTACTTCCATGGCTCCAAACAATACCTTCTAGACCCCCGCAGCATCACAGCCAAGCCAAGAGCAGGCTCACAAAGCATAAATGACATCTGTGCATGATGACATCTTTAAAGCAGGAAGCCATACTGGCCAGAAATGGTGTGGGAAGGCGGCGTAGTGACTGACATACCACCAGGGGAATCAGCTTCATTACTGAATACATTTTCCCTTTTTGCACAAAATTGGTGTCACTAAACATTTAATATGCCTTTTATTTCATTAAATATGTGCTGTACGTTTAGAAGCAGCTCCTTCTGAATTTTAATTTCAGGCTGAAACATGGATCTTTTTAAGATGTGAACTGCAAACCGCGACAGTTCAGGCAGGTGCAGTGACACTGCTTATTCTAAAGGCCTTTTGATGTGAGATGAAACCCAGTACTGAACAAACAAGCGGGTTTTGAGATTTCCTCTCTGCTTTCTTGTGATAATTATATTTTCAGTTACAAAATGTTGGGAATAATTTAATATTATTATTATGTTGTCGGAATAACATTATCTATGGCTGATATTTTAAAGTAACATGCACAATATGCCATGGCACTGTACAGCATGAAATTAATTTAGTAGAAAAGGAAACATAGAATGCACTGACATAGCAGGATAGATATTTTTTTGCAAATATTTTTTGCAAAGACTGCTTTGGTCTTGCAAGGCAACAGAAAGGCATCTTTATTAATTGCAGTTGTCCCTGTGGATCACAGAGAATATAGATATTTCCACCTTTTTATTTATCACCCAAGGTTTTTCCGGGTAACACTGATGAGTGAAAGGAGGATGAAAAGAAAACACAGATAGTTGCTGCTGCCCTCCAGTGAGGAATATGAGGTGACAGCTATATTTAGTGTGTTCTACACACTGATGATTGAAACCATGGATGCCATGCCTGAGATGGGCCTTATCAGTCCTTGCTTGTCTAGATCACTCAGATCCTACAGTGCTGTAAATCTGGCCCTACGCCAAGGCCTTGTTGAGGTAAAACCTGGATGAAAGCTAATTCTCTGCTGTTTGACTTGTTTATTTGTTCAATTTGACATAGTCACAAAAGGACAGAATACTAGGGTTGATTGCAACAAATACTGGGAACCCATTTAGCATAATAATATGTATTTGCAATGCTATTGACTAACATATGTGTACTTGTGAATATTTTTTGCAATATTTAATGTGGCCATATGTAATAAATCCATTTATTTCTAAAATAAATTTATCATCCAGCATACAGTAGGATTAAGCCCAGAGACTATCCCCAAAATACAGAGGACCAGGAAAGGGACACTCCAGGTGGGATACCAGTCTATTGCAAGACATATGCACATTATGGGCAATTTAGAGTCATCAGTTAATGTAACAACATGATTTTGGACAGCAGGAAGAAACTGGGGTACCCAAAGGAAGCCTGCAGGAGCATGATAAGGACATGCAATCTCCACACACACAGAACGGCTTCAGGGACTGAAGCCTGTAGGTGTTAGGCTACAGTGTAGCCGCTGACTCACACTGCTACCTTTGCAGCTGTGTGTAATGTACCTTTCAAAGTGTCCCAATTGTTCATTTATGTATAAATGCTCTTAGAACATAGTCACTATGTAAATGACTTGTGTTGAACAGCAGCTAAATTAGAACCCAGGATATTTTTTTTTCTCCAAAGCCCTTTAAAATCATACATTTAGCAGTTTTTCTACTGTAACAATCATCTTGGTTTAAACAATTAATCACCGCCAATTTTTAATTAACTTAGGCATATGAAAGCTTTGGCAGCAATATTGTGTTGGTTTTACATGTCGCGAATATGTTGAACACTGCAGTGACAAATTCAATTTCCAGAAACTTCTAAAACAGTGTCTTTCATAAGGTGTGATTAGAAAAAGGCTGGTGTGCCATTTTAACAATACTGTACAGGTAAAAGCAGTGCAGTTAATGTATAAGCCTGGATCAGCTGATGAGAAAACAGGAGTCAGTGTTGGGACAAATCATGTTTTCAACTCAGTTTTTAAAATACTCGTTACACAAGTGATAAGCCTGGCAAACATTTACCCGCATATTACTGATTTAATCCACTAGAAAACACTAACGAAACAAAAACATTTCACAAATTACGTCATTTTTATTACATTCTTCTATCATTTATTATTTTCATAGAAAGGGTGTTAATATAAAAAGTGAATTCAGAACATTTTTAAATGTTTTGTATAATCAATATTGGCCCATGCACAGTCAATGGGGAAATCTACTCCATGAACAAAATGAATAAAAAAACAAAAATCTTCTAACTGAATAGCAATGGACCCCTGCCTGCAATCCCCATGTCATAATATAGCTGTTGTCGTAGTAACTCGGCAACTACTATATTTGTTCAAAATATCTGTTTTCTTACCATTAGTAATGCTTTTTAGGATGTGGCACATTGAGATTTATTTTAAATGTAAAGTGCATTACAAATAAAATGTATTATTATTATTTATTATTAATGAGGTGCATCAGGATACAGTTCATGATAAAAAATGATAAAAACAATATTCAAGTGGAAAAAAAATCTCTCAATCCACTTCCTAGCTTGTTCATTACAGGTCTGTCGTGCTCGAAGAACAGAACAGGAATACATTCCCACAATACGGGCCAATTGAGAGACACCAATTCACCTCCCTGCATGCTTTTTAGACTGCAGGAGGAGAAGGCAATCATCTGAGGAATGCAGTGCAAACATGGGTACAGCATATAGTCAGTGGATGGTGGGAATGACATGGAGATGCTAGGAGGTGTAAGTCTACAGTCCTACTGTACCTACTAAACCAGCATGCTGCCTGAAATATTACTTACAGCACTGTACAGAAGATCTTCATGTTGGTGTAAAACTGTGCTCTTATGTCTGCCAATGTGTGTCAGCTTAGTCATGTCCAAACCTCTCCGAAAGTCACAGCAGTAATTGCAACAACCATCCAGCATCCCCATGATTGTTTTCTTGATTCAACCACTAGCGCACATTGTTTTCACTAATTAATACCTAAACTACCTAATTAAATTAATTAACTGAGCCGGTAGTGAAGTTTAATGAACACATGGAATGGTTGGGATGCCGCTGAGGAGCGGTTCACGAAACGATGCGGTGATCTTCTAGCCATCCAACAAGATATCAGTGACTTTTTGGAGAACAGCAGTAGTTCTTATTGGTTTGTATTGTATTGTGTTACTGTTAATTTTCATATCGTCTAACATCAAATTGTGTTTTTTTTCTGTGAAATATAAACTTACTGCCAGGGATGACAGAGGAGCACAGATTGGGGGGGGGGGGGGCAGCACTTGGCAGGGGCCAATGAAAATGCAAAACTATACATTACAGTGGACAAGGGGCCCAAGATAACAACATTTTGTAAAGCGGCCAAGAATTTCTAGGTTCACCTGTGTTTACTACCCTGCTGAAAACATCAGCTGGTGACCAGCTTAAGCTGTTAGCTGATTTTGTGTGGTCGCAGATGGTCTGAGATGGTCATATTCCAGCTCTTGCTGCTCTTTGATGGTTTAGCTAGGTTGGTTATGCTGGTATGACCAGCTAAAGCAGCTAGATTGACTATCATAAGATGGCACAACTAGCTAAACCATCAAACCATCATGTGAAAAACATAACTTAAACTGGTTGACTATTATAAATTGGCCAAGCTAGCAGGGTACCCAGATATATAACTTTAAACACTTTCTTTCACTGTATACTGTACAGTACTTTTCACAGTATTGGATAGAGAGCAAATGAAATGTTTATTCAGTTTAAGTTAAATGATATTGAAATTTGACCACATAACATCAACTCGGAATACTGACCTGCGTGTGTGAATATTATATTCACAGAAGTTTAAACTTTCTGTAAATTGTATCTTTGTCAATGTTAAAACTATGTAAAAATTCACTAGATTGGACTGAACGTATACATGTTACATTGTATTTAAAGTAGTCTTTGAGGATAAAATATCCATTTAAAAAAGCTAAACATCACAGCGGCCCAAACTTAGCTGCCTGCTTTCCGTGATGCAGCTGCAGGTAATGCTCCATATTAAATGCTCAGTATATGATGTGTTTCACTCTCATTATTTATCCAGGGGAATTAAAAACCTTCATGCAGGACTCTGGTACCTTAGCCCTGTGTGTCACCATCAGGCAATGAAACTATAACTCAAACCTGCTGATTATTCATGGGATGTTGTTGCACTGTTCAAGGACAGAGCTTAAAGAAGTTTCTCAAAAGCAAGCAGAGAGTTAATGAAGATATCACTCGTGTTGCGTATCTGAGCTCCAATCATGTTATTTTTTTCTTTTGAAGCTGATGTAAAATGTATGTAAAAGATGTAAAATCCATTTAATTGGATGGAAATGTAATTCAACGTATGCATATATGAGGGATTTTGGACAGGCTCCAACTCTCATCAATGGAATTCTTTTAGACTAATAAATAGTTCCTATTTGTACAATTTCTTTATCCTTCCCTTGAAGACCTTCCTCATAGAAATGTAGCCTTTGACTATTCATATATTGGGGTTTCTGGTTTTTGAAAAGAAAATCAGCGTAACACCGACTCTCATGCAAACTAGGCTTTAAATGAGACATATTCCAAAATGAGTTGATTTAATTAATACGGTCCTCATTATTTATGCCTTGTTTGACTCTGCAGTTTAAATGAAAAGCTCACACAAAACTTTACAGGCACCTAAGTAGAACAGAAAAGCAACATGCAATATTATACTTCATGAGAGGTGAACTGCTTTTAAATCCATTTACTTTCATATGGCGTAGTTAAGCTTTTCTCAGCAGTAATTAAACTGTGCTGACACTTCAGATCGCATAACACCCCAGGCCTGAGCTCACCAGGATGTGTTCTCAGCTTTTCTCAGTCACAAGCTGTGCGAAACTGTGTCACAAATCTCCAATTAATTTACACCAGCTCCCCGCACATGGCAGCCCTGTGATGACGTCCAGCAACAAAAAACAAGCTACATGCACAGAAGCCTTTTTTGTATTTTGTATTTTTTGTATGCTGCAGTGGTATCACAAGAAGAGCAGCAGTTTCTTGCATGGTTAAATAATACTGTACATTGTATGGAGCACTTTAATCAATCCTTCTTCATTCATTTGGAAAGAAGTAACATATCAGCAGGTTTGCCAATGGACTTCATATCACTACAATCCACACAGCCAATGCATCACATTTCTCTATTTACCACAGTTGCCTTGAGAAAACAGGTCAAAATATCCTGAAAGGCAAAAAAATGAAATGCCTACTCAATCTATTTACCCTTACCATTGACATTCATGCTAACACAAAAAGGTAACAGACATACTGAACCTAAATGCATGTTCTAATTAAAGCTAAGACTGACATCAGCTACTACACCATGCAGCATTTAGAAATGGTCTGTTCGCTGAATTCAGCACTGCTAAATAAGACACGCCAATGTTAATTGTTTGTTCTTTGTTCTTTTTAAAGTGTTGGTGTGAAACGGTTGGCGCAGGGGCTGTGATTGTGTAGCTTTACGAGAGCCGTAGGTCCGATCTGACTCCGGGTTTGCCTTTGTTGAGATCGCTTCCTTTCCTCCTGCTCACACTGACTTTCCAAAGGAGACATGCTGTTCAGCTACAGCAGTGACTCAAAAATGATCATCGATGTGTGACTGTGACGTGTGCAGGAGGGAGTTCCCAGCATTGGACTGGCATCCTCTCCACTCTCTATCCTTCCAAATGCCCCTTCCTCATCCCCATGACCTTATGTGAATACTAAAAATAGATGACAATACATGTTTGTCTAACACCGTGCCATAGCCATGGGCATATCATCCTAGATGATTTTAATTCACAGTTTTATTTGCAATTTTTAAAAGCAAATCCACATATAGCTGTATGTTTGTCAACCCGTGGTTATATTAATAATTAATGCTACATTTCACATAGTTAACGCAGTTTTTCCTTCTTTTTAAATATGCACTGTTTTGTGACTGAAAGCCAAGAACGGTACAGGTACAGGGTTTCCTGCTTTTTATTTTATTGGCCTTATAGGCTTCTGATGTTTTTTTTTTTTTACTTTTTTTTAAAATACAGTCTTTATTAATATTCCATTGCGTTACTAGTGTTACTAATCTTCAGACAATAGATTCAAGGCTGTTGCTTTATCCTGGTTCTTGGCACAGAAAGAAGGATAATCTTACGATAAACTGGTCAAAATCCACCCACGACTTACTGGCCAGTTTAACACCACCCCAGATCGCAGCTTGGGAAATCTCCTTCCGGCTTGTTCGATCATGATAAGAAAAATCTGATATGCTCAATGAAACTGAGGTTTGCATCACTGCAGCCCATTGCAAGGTTAAGGATGTATTTAAATGCTTCAGAGGAGAAAGGAAAAAAAAGTGATTGAACACCTAAATGTCCTGCTCATCTCACTGAACCCATTTTCAGCCGCAGGTTATCACTGTACATTCTTCTCACATAGTTGATCCAGTTACATCATAATTAGTTCAGCTGAGAGAGCAGTTGGGAGCTTCTGAACAAATGTCCCTCCAGTACCCCACCCAACTCCTTCTCCAACTGGAGCCAGCTAGCAGTGATTTCATTTATTAAATCAGGTTTTCCAGTGACCTTTTTTACAGTGCTACAGTGTCACAAATGTTGGGAATATTCTAAATTAATACATGACAAAACATACCTAACCTCATTGGTTTCCTATACAAAGAATTATGATATATAGGGAGCAAAGTAGCATTCTTGAGTCGTTCAAACCATAATCATACAAAAACAATGTCCTGGAATTATCATTTGCTATCATTGTGTGCACCACACTGAACATGGACCAGAGAAAGCAAAGGAGAGAGCTGTCTGAAGAGCTCAGAAAGGAAATTATAGATAACCATGTTCCACGTAAAGGCTATAGGACCATCTCCAAGCAGCGTCATGTTCCTGTGACCACAGTTGCCAATATTATTAAAGTATAAGGTTCATGGGACTGTAGCCAACCTCCCAGGATGTGGATGCAAGACGAAACCAAGCCCAGGTTGATCAGAAGGATAGTGCGGATGGTAGAAAATGGGCCAAGGAAACCGTCCAAAACCATTCAAGCTGAGCTCCAAGGTTAAGGTACATCAGTTTCTGATCACACCATCCGTCACAGTTTGAACAATAATGGGCTCCATTATTGACAGAAAAACATAAAAAAGCCAGAGTAGAATTTGCCAAAATGCATGTTGACAAGCCCCAATGTTTCTGGAAGAATGGACTGATGAGACAAAACTGGAGCTTTTTGGCCAGTGACACCAGGTCTATGTTTACAGAAGGAAAAATGAAGCTTTAAAAGAAAAGAACACCAACCTACTGTGAAACATGGAGGGGCTCGGGTTTGTTTTGGGGCTGATTTGCTGCATCTGACACGGGGAACCTTGAATCTGTGCCGGCGCACTGAAGTCTCAAGACTACCAAGGCATCCTGGAGCGAAACATACTGCCCAGTATCAGAAAGTTCAGCCTTAGTCACAGGTCATGGGTCCTCCAACAGGATAATGACCCAAAATATACAGCTAAAAGCACTCAAGAATGGCTGAGAAAAAACATTGGACTATTCTTAAATGGCCCTCCATGAGCCCAGATCTTAATACTGTTGAACATCTATGGAAAGATCTGAAAATTGCAGTGTTGAGACGCCACCCTACAAACTTCAGACAGCTTGAGCTGTTTGCTTAGGAAGAGTGGGCCAGACTACCCGCTGGCAAATGCAGACGTCTCATCATGAAGTACAGAGATCACTTCTTGGCAGTGATTGCTGCAAAAGGTGGTGCCACAAAATTAATCAAGGGTACCATCTTATTTGCCCAGGCCATATTCATTTGTTTAATCAAATAAAATATTCAACTAAATCAATAATCTAAAACAAAGTCTGATTTGTGTTAAATATTGAATAAAAAATAAGGGATGCCATTAAACTTTTGTCAGTATCAGGTTATTTCAGAGAGAGTTTTTTTTTTTTTTTTTTTTTGTGGAAGGATGCCAACAAATTTGCCCACGTCCGTAAATTCCAGTCCATCATAAAGCACAGACACTAAGGGTGCTATTATAACAATCTGAAGCACAATGTCTGAAGTGCATGGACCAAGTTTATTTAGGGTCTGCCCAAATCCACTGTTGCTAGTTTAATGGAGGAAAAATAGTCACAGAGTCAAGTGTATAGCTCAAAAGGGGCGTCTCACAATGGTCTCACAATTACTTATGGGTGTGTTCCGGGAACAACATGTTTTAAACCTTGGTGGAAGGCTATTATAATGGCAGGTTTGCCAGGTGGTAGCAAGGAACTCTTCTTTGTAGAGGAAATGGGTCTGCTCATGCGTGAAGTGAAGGCACTCGAGCAGACCATCTACGGCAGCTGGAGGATTCCACCAAAGCTCCCTGAGGTGAATCAGGCGTGGGAGGAGGTAGCGTTGAGCATTTCCTCATCTTCTGGTATCACCAGAATGGCTGTACAATACCTAAAGTGGTTCAATTTCATTCATCATTGCTACGACTACCTACTTCTGATAAATAATATTAGTAAGAAGTATGACATATGTTTCTTAAAATTATCTTGACGCACGCAAAACAATAATCTTTCACAGAGTATTTTTTTATTTTTAATGTCTTGCATGTTTGTGTGTGTTGTGTGTCCCTGTGTGTGTAATAAGACGTGTACATGTGCTGTGCAAGCACCTATGTAGCACGTTACCATCTTGATAATGCGCCCTTAAAAAACAGTGAAATACTGTGCCACTGACTTTAGACTAAGTTTTTGTTGGTCAGTCGCGCAGTTGTATTCTGCTGCCTTAAGATAGCATCTGACTCCACCTCATTTTAAGACTGACACACCCAGTCACTGGCACTCAGATGGGTGGAAGTACATTTGCTATTTAAAGGATGTGGGCTCTGAACAGGAAAATGACAACTGCATCAGCTCATGCTAGTAAAGACACTTGTATTGCGCCTGGCCCTGCTATGTGCCTGGTGTCCTGTAGGGCTGCAAGTGATTTGAAGACACAAGTTCACCTAAAATGCATGTCTTTGGACTATAGGAAGAAGACCACGCAAACACATGGGAAGGACAGACCTCACACACACAGACAAAGAAAACACCTACAGCCCGAAAGAGACAACAATACCAACCTCTGAGCCTCAGTACCTCAATGTAAAGAGTTACAGTGCAATGTTGAGTGCAACTTCACATTTTCTGTAGCCTATAATAGGAAGATACAAGGTCTTTTTTTTTCATTGGCTTGACATTAAAAATCGTATTTTGCTTTCACCTTTATAATGATGAATCCTTTATTAGCCGCTTGCACAAGTATGAGCACAGCTACATTGAAATTCTTTTCTTTGATTATCCCATATTGCTCCCCATACTTTGGGGGGGTCACAATGTGGGGTCAGCCAATGTGCAGCACCCCTGGTGGGGGAGTTAAGGGCCTTGCTCAAGGGCCCATGGACATGTGACTGTTTTGCTGAGACTGAGACTCGAACCGGCCATCTTCCGATCATGGGAACAGACTTCTCCCACTGAGCTACTCACTGCACCTTTAGTGTGACAGCCTTAGCCCTGAGAATTGCCTGGGGCTAAAATCACATTGGTTGGCTGGCACCATAAATAAATAAAACTCTCAGTTGCTAATTTCACACTTGAATTTGCAAATATAAAAATATTACAACCCCGTTCCCAAAAAACTTGGGATGCTGAAGTGTAAATAAAAACAGAATGCAATGATTCACAAATCATATAAACCCATATTTAATTTAAAATAGAACAAAGACAACATATCAAATGCTGAAACGGAGAATTTTTATTGTTTATGACAAACATATGCTCAATTAAAACTTGATGCTAGCAACACGTGGTACTCGCCTTCCATACCATCCAAAAATGCAATGAGGTACTTTGTATTCCATGGTGCAGTCAGCACTTTACCCAGCAACAATCCATACAAGCATCTCACTGCACACGTTGTGAGGGTTGCATCCCTGTGGCCTGGAACATCCCCTGTTGCTCTCTTGCCAATCATATTCCACCTCTTCTACCCTAGGGGAGGTACTGTAACTGTAGGACCCTAAAGCAAAAATACAACAATGTCACACAAAAGTGGAAGGGCTTTACTCAGTTTTCTTCACTAATGCAATATGCATCTGCTGAATGCACAACATATCTTTTGGTTTGCTGAAAATTCTTACAGATCTAAGGGGTAAAGGTAGGCCAAGACTTTGGCCACCCAAAGGAAGTGCATGGCCATTAAATACATGGATTATTTTATGCTCTACGCAGATCCATTGAGGAGACAGTGTGATGTGGCCATCCCATGCAATTGTGTGGCTCTCCCTAAGGGTTTACCATTCCCACACCCCCCACATTCCCCAGTTTCCAGGGTTTTTTTACCACATGCACTAGTTAGCAGATTATGTTACATTCTTTTTAATTCTCTGCAGTTTCTCATTCTGCTGTGAAAATAGCTAATGTGGCTCCTGCATGCTGGCTGCAAATAGTCACTACAGTACATGAGGAGGGCAGGGACTGTGAGGTGAAGAAGTGCAAGATATACATCAATTTAACTGGCCCCCAATAACCACCACAATCAATTTTCTGCAGGTGCCACTGAGACAGACGTTATAGTCACTATGTGTACAATTTTGAAAAAGTTCTCTCAGTATTGAGAAATGCATGTAACTAATTGTAATAGTAAATGGGAAAATAGGACATGAAAATACGGACTTGATCATTTAATGCAGTATTTAGTTTAGTTTTTATTTACCTATTCACAATTTATTAGTGCTAAATCGTTATAAATATGTTAAAAATTCATTTCAATCAATGGGGTTCTTTGCAAAATTTTTATCAAGTGCTTCTCATTTTTGGATTTGCAACATTTTCGCCAAGAAAAGATACTTCCACTGCAGAACTAGTTGCTAGTATGACTTACTGCATTCTCCAGGTGGAAATGGAGGCTACAGCCACTATCTTGCCATCACAACCACCTGCCATCTAAATTTATACCATGGATTTTATTTCACAAACTTCCCAGGAACATTGTACACATCATTGATTTTCATACTATGCAAAACGATTTCCTATATTTTGTATAATAAAGTTTATATATATATCAACTGTGATGTTTTCATTCAGTGAATGAAAATTTATCATGAGGGAATCAGTCCAAGTTGGGGGGGGGGGGGGGCACGTGAACGTGATTACAATAAGACAAGTCACAGAAAGTGCTGCAGGAGTGCCAGAAAAATGGCATGACCTTCAGACTCTAAGCTTCGCTCTCTGCTATAGATGTATATATGTTTGTCCCAAAAGTAGAGTGATTAGCCATGTTTAAGCATTCAAAAAGTAAGTTCAGAGCAAGTTAATCTCTCTTGTTCACTAATATTCCTTGTTGGTTTGTGGGCAAGGAATTAGTGTACTCAAAATGAACAAATCAGAGCTCCCTGAGATAAAGAAAGTTAAAAAATAATTTGATTTACAAATATTGTTCTTGTTGATTGTAGCTAATTTCTTGTATATATACTGTGAAGTGTTCAATTTTTGTTCAGTTTTTTTTTTGTGCAAAAGGAAAATGTCAGTGCAGTTGTGCAACTAAGTATTTTGACAAATGAAAGGATTAAGTTAACACCTATCCCATATATTGCACGATCAACATAATGAAATATTTTTCAGACCACATGATCTATCCCTCCCTCCAGCAAAGTTTATCATCATGGACATGTGTGCATACAGTGAAAAACACTAATGTAGCAGTTGCTTTTGATCTCAGAAAAAATTCACAATGGGTCATCTGTTTGACAATAAATGGTAGTTACTTAGTAACACCATTAATGTTTCTGTTACAATTATTACTGTTATGCCATAGAAATCATTAGTCATAGTGCATAAGAGTATATAATATAAATTATGTTTTAAGTTTTAAGAAATATTAAAACATACAGAAAGAAATAGAGGTAATTGCTGTGAGAAAAATTGGTGTGCAAAGTGGTGTGTAAGTGGAATGTGATGTAAATGAGTAGGTGTAGTCTCTGAGTTACGTGTTAACAGTCATACTCAGAGCATTTAGGTGAAAACACACTTATTAGCTTTCACATTTCCAGTTGATCCATTCAGTACTTCTAGAAATTGTAGAGCTTGGGGAGTATGGGAGTAGTAAAGATGTGGGTCAAGACCCACTCTATTAGACTTTCAAAGACGGCTGGTCTGTCGCACAGGCCGAACGGCATTACCTGGAACGGCTATGGACCCAGGCTAATGGTTAACATGGTCGGGCATCAGGGGCTAGTTCGACCTGCTAGGAGCCACTTCAGAGGTCCCAGGAGCTGAATCACATTGAGCCAGTGATGTCGTCCACTGCATCATCAATGCAGGAAGCAGGTACGAGTCCTCCTGGGTTATGCTGTTCAGGCACTGGTAGTTCACACAGAAGTGCCACAATCCATCCTTCTTCTTAAACCAAGGAGTGTCGGAAGGCTTGATGACTGCTGCTGCCATCTCCCGGATCTTTGCCCTGCTGCTTGACATTTAGCACGGGGGCCAAAGAGTGAAGTTCCAGATGGAGAGGCTGGGCGTCCCTGCAATCTCATGTAGAAAAAAGTTGTGTAGAAACCACGCTACATTTTAACTAAGAATTTCTGAAAAGTGTGTTAGTGTGATTCAGAGAAAATGAATGTACACACAAAAAAAGTATGTATATCACTCTCTCAGATGTGTAATTTTTAAATTCCAAAGGATCATGAAATCATAAGCAGCTGAATGGCTTTAGAGCTCCACATTGGAAACACCCCCTAAGTAATATCATTAGCTTATAAATGACCTTGAAACAAAGCCTAAATAGTCTACTTACAGTAATAATGGCGATCTTCAAATGAATATTAGAGAGGCTGAAATTGTAGTCCTGTCTCACTATTACCAGAAATTTGGTTTAATCAATACCAGTGAAATTCCATAATTTATGATACAATATATTCTTCAATACATGATAAAAAACAAAACAATAAATCCCATCAACATACACTCCTTTATCAAAAACATGTGAACATTGCAAATGAAACCCGATATATATGGAATGAAAGCTGATATATATATAATGAAACCCAGAATATACGGAATGAATGCTGATATATATACAATGAAACTCGGAATATATGGAATGAAAGCCGATATAGCTGATTATATATGGAATGAAAGCTAATATATACAGGATACAGTGGTACCTCAGAACTTGAACTTAATCCGTTCAGAACTCCAGATTGAATCCTAAAATGTTCGAGTTCTGATCGAATTTTCCCCATAAGAAATAATGGAAAACCAATTAATTGGTTCCCGGCCCCCAAAAAATTACACCGAAATATGTTTTTTTTTTTTTTTAGCATTTAAACACAAAATGAATCGGATAAAACAAGAAGAGCATATACTGTACTAAACACATCTAAGCACATTTATCAAAACAGTAATTTTTAAAGTAAGAAAATAAATGTATCCAAACAATGTGTAAAGATAAAAAAAAACAAACAATGTGTCCTGCCCCGATAATCCGCTCCTTCCATGTGCCACGCCCCCTCGTTAACACCATGTGGAATTCCCCTGTGATCAGATGTTTCTCTGGTTGTTGTCATTCGTCCTCTGTATTTAGTCCGCGTTTCAGTTTGTTTCCCCAGTCCGGTCATTGTATTGTCCGTCTGCGTTTTGCCTGCCTTACCTGTAATTAAACCCTGTATTCCCCGATACCCTGACGTCTGCGCCTTTGTCTCCGTTCCATCCCTGCTGGGCACAACAATATTATTACAATTACCCCCCTTGCCCCAGAACCTCACTTAAATAGACCACAGTAGCTTTCGCAAACTCACATTTTGCTAGGTTGACGATTAACTGAGCCTCTTTAAATCGCACAAATAAGGCCTCACTGTACTGGAAATGTAGCTCCCAAGCATCACTATAGACCACCACATCATCCAAATACACTGCACACCCTTTCAAAACAGCAATAACACGATTCTTTAACCGCTGAAACGTAGCTGGAGCATCTTCAACTGCCACCAGAGAAGAACCCACCCCACCAACTGCAGCCAGCCCTACAGGTTTTTCTGTTACACCAGACTCAAGACTTACGGGAGCAGGATAGGGCTTCAACAAGTTAACATGACAAAGCTGAGTAGCACGTTTAAGATCCGGTGTTTTAACCAAATCTTGTTCAGACACCTGGCGCACAACTGAATAGGGATCCGAAAACTTTGCCACAAAGGGTGACCCTGATATAGGTAACAAAGCCAGAACTTGATCCCCAGGTTTAAAAATCCTAGGCTCAGCCTTTCGATCAGTCTTCATCTTCCCTTTAGCCTTTAACAAATTCTCCCTAGCCCACCTACATGCCAAGTACAATTTCCGCCGAAAACTACGAACACAATCAATCAAATGAACAGGAGGTTCAGTAGTAACCAAGTCATCCAACAAAATAGACAAATGACCTCTAACGTTATGCCCAAACACTACATCTTTTGGGCTAAACCCAATACTCTCCTGAATAACCTCCCAAGCAGCAAACAATAACCAGGGTAAACCCTCCTCCTCCTGCGCCTTAATCCAATCAGATGCGTGCATCCAGAGGCCTATATCACAGAACTGGATTCCTTGCTTAACCCAGTAACTTTGAGGCTAAGTAGTGCTAACTCTGGCTTTCCAATACCACAACAAGTTACATCACCACAGTACCTTACCCGGAGCAGGTTATATTTCAGGATCATGGATCTCAAATAGTGTTTGGACTAATCAAAAAGAAGTCGGTACATTACATAACATAACAAATAGACTTTCCCAAACTCTCAAAATGGCTTGTCTATTGGAATTCTGTGACTATGGTAAAGTCGATGGTAGACTTCATAGGCGTAAAACCAGACTGCTCTGGCCAATGAACATGATGTACATAATGCTTCCATTCCCCTGTATGCAGGATGTGGGTCAATAGACCACAAATGATGTGTCACCTGCTCACAGATTCGACTAACAAATGCCTCATTTTCTGCCCTCAAAGCCCTAACAGCTGTCTTCCTCAGTTCCAGGTACAGACTGGAGTTGCCACCAAGTCGGGTGCTGTGACTCTCAATAATATCCACAGTGCCCTGTGAGATGAAACACCTCCTTCTGAGAACACTGGCAACATCAACACAGCCCTCGACAACCTTCAGGGTCTCATCACGGAAGGTCTCCCGCATCACATTAGAGTCAGCAGTCGCACCCAAGTCTGCAAGTTCCTCACACAAACTGCCTGCAAACTCATCAGAAACTGCTTGATCCTGGAGTCTGGCTAAGTCCAGCCTCATTCTCCTAGTAGGTGGTAGCTTACTGGATCTAAGCTGAGTCTTCACCACCAGAATTGAAGTACTCAAACTAATGATGCAGCTAAGGGCATTGGGACCAGGATCCAGCACCCCACAGCCCCTGACCATTCTCACCCCATTCTCCAGACTCATGGGGGCCGACACAATCCTCATAGCTAGCCCTGTCAGTGCCTGTGGTCATATTGTAGTCACCCAAGACCAGAGGAGTGTCACCTCATGGGCACCCATCAACCACCGAACGAAGTTGCGTGTAAAATGTCTCCCCTAACAAGACATCACTAAAAATCTAGTGGTGTGGATTGTCCCCCACAGTCCTTCTGTTTAAACTACACTTTAATGAACATGTCTGTCTCACTGAGCTTTATAGTTATTAGTCCATTTATTATACCTTTTCTACTTTCATTTGTGTAATTGTAAATAAACATGGATGTAGGTCTCCTAAAATATGTCAAAACCTTTGTCCCCAGCCACATATTCATGTTGTTTGTGATGGATAAATGAATAATGAATGGGTTTTGAAGGGTGATGAGTTTATTTAATATTGAATAATAAAACATGGATTATGCATATGAACAAATAGACTAAGAATAATTATGAAAAACATTTTCTTAATGACATTTTCTTAATGACAATCAAACTGTACACTGATCCATGGCCAGCATGATAATCTAACTTTGGCAGCAGCCATAGTCTTGCTGTTCACCGTTATTGTATATTTGACTTTTTAATATTTTACCATAATAATTCTCAGTTATGCTGCATGTCAGAACGTAGCTCTGCTGCAATTCATGCATATGTGATTGGTTGATTATTGCATAAGGCACATTTTTATGGGCACGCATTCAGGAAGTAATCTTGGTTTCAGTAAGAATGTTCGTAATCTGCGTTGCCATATCATTCATCTCGGATTTTTATGAAACTGAAACTTGTCTTCTAACCCTGTCTTTGTTATACCAGTTTTGTGGTGTACGTTCCAGGTCTCTGAATACCCATGTCTTGCCTGCATGTTGTGACCCTGTTGAAGAAAATAAACATACTAACACATTCATACAGTATCTACAAACACATCTCAATAAAAAAACAAACTAACAATATCATACAGATGACAATACAAATATTCCATTGAAATGACAACTGCATGTACAACCGCATTTTGGCTATATGCATGGAATATCTTTTATTTTTTAATAAAATAAGAGTATCTATATAGAGCACTCACACACAGATGCACACCCTGCCTACTGAATGTCCATTTTATTTTTATTATTATCCACGGAATCGCTTTTGAAATAATGAATAGGTCAATAAAAACATGTTTACTTTCTGTTAATCACTCATGCCTTGTATATCTTTGTCAATAAGTGGCTTTTAACCACCTTTCTGTTACTCTGTCAGGTGGATCAGTACCACAGCTTTTAAAATAGCTGACTGAAAGCTTATCAGATAAGATAAACTAGTAGTCATTGGCTGCACAGAGATAAAATGCATTTATTTCAGTCTGAATGATGGGGAAGATTTAACACCAAATTTGTTTCAGGAGTAATATCTTTGATCATATAGCTTTGAAAGAAACTGCTGACATTTTGAACATGAGTCCTTAATCAGATTCAATATCATTGCATCCTGGCTGTTTACTTATTAAAGTTTGTTTACATAATTAAGGCCATCAAAGGCTTCAGTAAGATTTACTTAACAGCATCTCATTTAAACTGGAATTTATCCCTACAAATTATTAGTGCAATATAATTAAGTAATTTATATGTAGGATAGAATTATACCTGCCTTTAATTTTACCTGGCAGTCAAATATAAAAATTTCATTGTTTCACATAAAGGTGACATTATGTTAAGGTGAAAATTTTACAGGCAAATGTTTAATTTACAGATATATTGGGTTATTTGTGAATTGCTACCATTACTATGTACCTCGTGCCTGTAAAAGGAGTAATCAGTCCAATAACAGGAAATATATGAATGAATGAATAAATGTTACATTTGTATAGAGCTTTTCAAGATGCCCAAAGTGCTTTACAGAACCAATGGGGAGCCACTTCAACCCCCACCACTGTGCAGCCCCCACCTGCATGATACTAAGGCAGCCATTCTGCGCCAGTACGTTCACCATACAGTAGCTAAGGTGGAGAAGGGCCAGGGGAGAATTCACCAGTTAGATATGGGGGATGATTAGGAGGGCAGCACTAATGCCAAAATTATGCATGAAGACTATGGATTCCCAGCCTTTCAACGTGTTACACATGAGAGGTTTGCTGCTGGTTCAACTCCAGCCAAGTTAGTACATCATAAATATTTCAGATGATGGACATATGCAGACATTTCAAAAATTTATGGGGAAGAATACTAGAATACTGGAACACAGTTTCGATAATAGATGGAGCATGGATTAGAGAAATGGGATGTTAACAGCGATCCTGAGTAAAAAGGACTCAACAGTGATTCAGTCATTTTCTATGGCAGCGTATTGCTGCCATCATAACAAAAATAACATTTTTAACAAGCAAGCCAGGCAGTTTTAATCACAGACCTTTGATCTCCACCGGCAGAGATGCACACGGATCATGAATTAATAAAAATAAAATTGAAACTCGTTTTGAGATTCTGATTCTTTCTTCCGTGTAGCCCCAAACTTTTTCGAAGTTCTTTTTAGTGTAGGCATACTTAAAGCTATCATCTACTGAGCTCAATGACAGCAGAATTTCACCATGTGTTATCTTTAGTATGAAGTAAAACTTGACCAAATCATGTAAATCAGTCATTATCATTTTGATTTTCCTCTTTTTTGACCTTTTTCTCAGAGCTACACCATCACACACCTATTACATTATAAGGAAAAATTTTTGTATCTTTAACAACATCATTTAGATTTTCATGTTAACAAGATAGGTTTGCATTATGGCATAATACTATTTTTTCTTAAGATAATTTTGTATCCCATTTTAATGCGAAACGTTTCTCATTTTAACAAGATCATTTTGTATCTCGTTATAACAAGAAACATATCTCACCAGAGCACCATAACAAATACATTCCATGTATTTGTTAAATTTCACTAACAGCTAAGTTAAATTATTAACTTAATTATTTAAATAATGTAATGAGACATTGATTAGCTAAACATTGTATGCTAGTGTCTGAGTCAATAAATTCACGTGGGTATTGGATGGTTACTAAAAATACTGGAGTGATTTTAGTGGAAGTTTTATGGCACCTAACTTAAAATCATAGTTATAAACAAACATGATATTTTGATAATTATTTTCTTTAGCAGTCTAAGATTTTTGCACAGTATTGTTTATGCATGTTTTTATGAATGCTTGCAATGCATGGCAATGTTAACAATACTTCCATCTTATGTGATTTAATACCCATGCATTTGTTTATTGATTTGGTTATCATTGATTTCAGAGGTCAACACCATGATTCTTTCCACCGCCTGAGCTCTTGACACAAATTCACATAGTGAATGCATAATTTGTTATTTCTGCTGGGACCATACTCATTTCATCTCCTGTTAATTGTCAACTGAGACTAGAATAAATGAGTCAAAGAACAATGTCTGAAGATGCAATGTCATGCATTTATCAAATAAAAAGCCCTGCAAGGTGATATGGGTCACCTCTTGGATAAAGAATTTCCTTTTTCTTTTTTCTTGACAGTACTTGAACCAATTGCTTCTCTCAGTTTCCTGACTGTGATCAATGACCAGCCATGAAGTTAAAATAATCTGGGTTTTTAGAGTACACTACATTTTTACAGTAATACAAAAGAAGTCATTTTTACTGATATTAGTTACTCAAGTTGCTTATTCAATAAATGTATTTATTTAAATAAATTTAACTTTTATCTATAAATTTAATTTGTTGGAAATTTTGTTTTCATGAGCCTCGTAGTTTTCGGCGACCCACTACAG
Source organism: Paramormyrops kingsleyae (assembly GCF_048594095.1). Classification (NCBI taxonomy): domain Eukaryota; kingdom Metazoa; phylum Chordata; class Actinopteri; order Osteoglossiformes; family Mormyridae; genus Paramormyrops; species Paramormyrops kingsleyae. The sequence continues at coordinate 18,829,346 of NC_132812.1, forward strand.
CTACCTAGCCTGGCCTTAGAGAAGTCCACCCCTGATTTTCACTTACGCTTTGACTTACGGCTGCCTGCCCCTGCCTTAGAGAAGTCCACCCCTGATTTTCACTTACGCTTTGACTTACGGCTGCCTGCCCCTGCCTTAGAGAAGTCCACCCCTGATTTTCACTTACGCTTTGACTTACGGCTGCCTGCCCCTGCCTTAGAGAAGTCCACCCCTGATTTTCACTTACGCTTTGACTTACGGCTGCCTGCCCCTGCCTTAGAGAAGTCCACCCCTGATTTTCACTTACGCTTTGACTTACGGCTGCCTGCCCCTGCCTTAGAGAAGTCCACCCCTGATTTTCACTTACGCTTTGACTTACGGCTGCCTGCCCCTGCCTTAGAGAAGTCCACCCCTGATTTTCACTTACGCTTTGACTTACGGCTGCCTGCCCCTGCCTTAGAGAAGTCCACCCCTGATTTTCACTTACGCTTTGACTTACGGCTGCCTGCCCCTGCCTTAGAGAAGTCCACCCCTGATTTTCACTTACGCTTTGACTTACGGCTGCCTGCCCCTGCCTTAGAGAAGTCCACCCCTGATTTTCACTTACGCTTTGACTTACGGCTGCCTGCCCCTGCCTTAGAGAAGTCCACCCCTGATTTTCACTTACGCTTTGACTTACGGCTGCCTGCCCCTGCCTTAGAGAAGTCCACCCCTGATTTTCACTTACGCTTTGACTTACGGCTGCCTGCCCCTGCCTTAGAGAAGTCCACCCCTGATTTTCACTTACGCTTTGACTTACGGCTGCCTGCCCCTGCCTTAGAGAAGTCCACCCCTGATTTTCACTTACACTTTGACTTACGGCTGCCTGCCCCTGCCTTATGAGAAGTCTGTCCCTGATTTGCACTTACACTTTCACTTAAGCCTCTGTAAAGATGAAGGGTCGAGGGAAATACTCAGTGTTAATATATATTATGTTTAAACACACCCCTTTTTTTGGAGAATGCAATCAAAAATGACAGTCTCATTAAATAGTAATTTTTTTATTCTGTGAGCTGCTTGGCCTGTTTGAATCTATCCTTTGTAAAATGCTAATTGAAATGCCCAGGACACTATGACCTTGGCATGTTAATCTAAACACAGGCATTTATCTCTCCTAGTCACCAGTATAGCTTCTGTCTTCTGATCAAACATTTTAGAAAGCCAGGCATCCATCACTCCATCACAATTATGCAAATTAAGTTTATGGAAGAGATCTCAGGTCAGCTCTATTTTTAAACCTGTTTTGAGCTTTGTAGAATTTGCTGCAAATGAGAGCAAAAAAGCAAAAAGGAAACAATGTTTACCAGCCAAGAAACATGGTCTAATCACCTCAATTCACTTTGGTTTGCCTCACATGCTGGCATGTAAACAACATCAAAGTAAGTATTATGACAATTGGTACGTTCTGTTCTTCACCCATTTAATGTTTATATGACATTCATGCCTTCATTCTTTTGTTCATTTACTTATTTGGCAGTTCACAGCTACTTCACTATAGTGTGTAATTTTTTATTCTGGGTAATATTTGAGATTTGTGAGGCAGCATTCCAGCTTAGTAGGTACTAGTGTGGCCTCACATCTTCAGGGCACAGAGTCTGAATGTAGGTAAGTGGAAATGCACATTCTGCTCGTGTTTATGTGGCTTTAGTTGCCCGTTGCCCTGTGTCTTTTTGCACCAACTCACTATGATCATGCATTAAGTAAGAGATTATGGAAAATGGATGCACATGTGATTAAAAATCAGATATTGATTGGTGCTTCGCCCCTAAAAATACAAACATTTAACAAATAATACCCTATCCATTTCCAGATATTCTTCTTTCTCTCTCTTTTGAAATTAGGTACAATGCTCCAAAACACACTTGCAGGTGATGTGAAAGCAGATGCAGACTCCTCCATCTACCAGTCCTACCAATGGTAATACTTTACTTGAATCTGTCATCTATAATGCATTATAGATACCTTCATAATGCATTGTAGTGGTCGGTATAAGAATTAATAAAGCATTGCAGCATGTTCCATGGACGGTCATAAGGCATTATAGTGTTGATTTTAATACTTCATAAGCTCCAATGATGCTCTCATCTATAATACATTATAGATACCTTCATAATGCATTGTAATGGTCGGCATAAGAATAAAGGATGCTTTGTACTGCATTATGAAGGTATTTCTAGTACATTATAGACTACAAATTCATAAAGCATTCATAATAATTAATAAAATGGCAATTTGCATTATGAATTTATTGCCATGTTTATAATGCTTCATGAATGCATTATAATGTGTTATGAGTGTGTTCTTAGATTCTTAAAGACTTGGGATTGATTGAAAGTGTTACATATGTTATTTTATAAGTAAAATAGTAACACATTTGATGATTTATTAAACCTGCAGGGAGAATGTGGAGTGGGTGTCTTAATGATCTTTTAGTCCCATATGATTTTATCATGAGCAAAATCCTCCCAGGTCATTTCAGCATAATGTATGAGCAACACCATTCTGGAATATAGTGGTTAACAGTAAAAAAATATTTGAACACAAGGAGAACCTGTCAACTCCTCTATAACAGATGTCAGGGAACCAAAAACAATTCAGTGAGAGAAGCAGGCGGCCACAGTACCACCCACTGAGCCTTCGTGTTGCTCCGACAAAAACCATCTGTTGGAAATATTTCTTCTGTTAAAAAAAAGACGCGTATAACAATAATAAAAAACAATTGCCTGGGTGGGACGTTCTGCGGTTAGGAAGATGGAGGATAGACCAGGATCTTTATTTGAGTTTTGGACAAACATAATGGAGGGGGAAATGAAAACAAGAGGAGCTATTGTGGCTTAAGCACAAAGGGACAAAAAAATTACAAAAGTCAAGTCTGGGAATAGCTGTGACAAGGTGTAAGCTTGGGTATCAATGACTGGCCATCTGACTAGGCCTGAGAGACAAAATAGATGGCTGTTTTATATTGTAAATTAAGTACATCCAGGTGATTGGTTGGAGCTGTCAGCTGACTTTGCCCCACCCAGGGGCATTCACCCCTCCTCCTGCCTATGTTTGATATTCTCTAATTCAGATTGTATGCAGAGAACAAAAGGTTTTGTTAATTTCCAGCCATCTGTAAATTTAAAATAAATTTTAAATACAGTGGTACCTCGGTTCTCGAACTCACTAGTACTCGAATTTCTTGAAATTCGAACAAACCAGTTTGACCTAGAACTCGATCTGAATACCAGAAGTCGAACCGTGAATGCTGACCTAATATAAATTGTACGCGCCAGGAAATGAGTCATACTACAATGCAATTCTTACTTGAATGCCTTCTTCAGAATGGACGATTAACCAAATAAAGCAGTGCAACATTACAGAAACTAACAATAAATAAACCACTAACTTACGTGTACTATTAGAGCATTTATGTAATTTATTTAAACTTTATTTTACCAGGTAAATTAACTGAAAACCAGTTCTCACTGCTTTACGTGATATTCGGGAGAAATAGCAGATTACGCATCGGAACTGCCTGGGATACAAACGTCATGCGTGTAACTAAACTCTTCAGCCAATAAGGGCAAAGGTGTGTCGTCATGGAGGCGGTTCCAGTTTGTGCAGCCGGGTGAGAGGTTGCAATGCATCTAACCGTAATGCATTGCGTCAGGATCAGAATGCGTTGCTTTAAGCCAGCGATGTAAGCAAGTCGAACGCACCCAATGACCGGACTGGGGAAACAAACTGAAACACAGACTACAGAATACAGAGGACTAGTGACAACAACCAGAAACAGCTGATCACATGGGAATCCCACACGAGGTTAACGAGGGGGCGTGGCACACGAAAGGAGCGGATGATCGGGGCAGGACAGCGGTAATGTTGGGATAAGATCTTTATCGTTTTGGAAGCCATTAAGAAGAAAATGCTCTTCTTGTTTTATCCTGTTCATTTTGTGTTCAAATGCTAAAAAAAAAAAACATATTTAGGTGTAATTTTGGGTGGCCGGGAACCAATTAATTGGTTTTCCATTATTCCTTATGGGAAAAATTTGATCAGAACTCGAACTTTTTAGGATTCGATCCGGAGTCCGGAACGGATTAAGTTCGAGAACCGAGGTACCACTGTATGTGTATAATGACTACATATACTGTGAAACAGATAAGGTAGAAACACACTGCCCCTTGTAAAAACTCAATTTTTGAAGTAATGAACAATTAACCAGAAATTGAAGAAAAGACAGTCAGTTCAGTAAGAAATTCTGTAATGCGTTTTCACACCGAGGAAATGTAAAGTTTAGATAAGAGCCAAGCCTGCCCTGTGATGGGCAGCACTGCAGGCCACACATTCCCAAATCACAAGGAGCAGAGCTCAGTTGTGGGTGTCCTTGCTGAAAGCGACAATGAGACATTCACAGTTTCATTAATTACAGTGTATTTGGCAATAATGAGAACCTTGAATGATTTACCCTAGACTCCCCTGCCACTGCTCACAAACTAACAATGAGCAGTAAATTACTGTAACAGAAAAAGATTCTGAAGGTTGCTGATATTGTGGCACTCAAACACATGCGTCACAGATATGCAACAAAGCAATGAACAGGTGGTAATACACACATGGCGTTGCAATGCATGAATATTTGTGATTAAAGGAAAATGAACACTTAATTTTTTTAAACAAGGTGGTGCAGATTGGTTGACATGATCACACACAGTAAAGCAGCAGTGTGTGTTATCCATTGTTTAGAACAGACATTGTTCTAACAAAAGACTGAACAAAGAACCAGGAGTTTATGATTTAAAAAAATATTTAGGCAAAATTCTTAATACTTGCTACTTTTCTTTACTAAGCCTACCCTGGATTTTAAAATCTGTATAAAAATGTTAGAAATTCCATCTGACATGATCTTAAATAAGACCTATTTTAAACTTATTTTGCTTGGTTAAATGCTAATAAAATCTGAGTATTTTATACAAAATATTTTGCCAGTATAAATCAGCTAAGTTGTCATTAGCTACGACTGGTTTTATAATCTGGTTGGGCCCTGCTTCTCAATTTCATGTGAGGCTCTGAGCCTAGCTGTGTCTCTATGTGAAAGTCTGCCTTTTTCGGCCCTGTTGCCCTGCCACAGTTTGTCACTGCCGAGGATATAAGCAGCTGTACTGCTGTAGAGGTCTTATTTCATTTCTTTCTTGTCAGCAGTGTAAAATGAAATCCCCAATGATCAATTGAGAACCTGAGCTCTTTTACAGACCACACAGGAAGCTGTAAAGATTGCCCATAGTCTCCATCACGCGTGGCTGAATTTCTCTATGTATAACATGTGCCATAAATCACCTTTCCGCTAACTTTGCTTGAGTGACATTGGGTGGTTATATGTTATTTACTATTTTTGTTATGCGTCACTTGGAAGATGCTAACTGTTACAGGTTATGAATTTAACACAAATTGAATTTTTAAAATGTGTATAATGTCTTATGCATTTCCATGACTGTTGACGTGCTTCTTTAGTTACAAGTCACCGTGCATTGGAACTGCTGTTTATAAAATGTTCACCTTTAAAATGTAATGATTTGAAAATATCACATAACACCAAATTTTAAAGAGGCAGAACAATATTTCAGGTATAAACATACCAGTAAAAAATGAATTAAAAAATAAATAAATAGATGCCTCAGCTCAACCTGTCCTGTGTTGACACACAGGATTTTCTGGGACTCCTCTACAAACCTTTTTTACCAACACACACACACACACACACACACACACACAAGCACACATGTATGGAATAATCTTCCTGTTGGTGTAGTGCAAGATAAAACCTTGGGTTCCGTTAAATCAGAGCTAGATAAGATTTTAACAACTCTGAGCTATTAGTTGAGTTCTCCCCAAACGAGCTTGATGGGCCAAATGACCTCCTCTCATTTGTAAATTCTTAACACACACACACACACACACACACGTCGGGTAAACATATCTTTATAGGGACCGCTCATTCATTTCTATGGGAAAAATTTTAATACAAACTATTACAACCTTAATCCCTACCCAGTCCTAACTATAACCATAAGATTCTGGTCCCCATAAGGGGAAAAAAACGGGTATTCATCATGTTGTGGGGACCCATAAGGTAAAGTAATACCCGCTCGCACATACACACACAAAGACACACACAAACACACATATTTGTTTTCATATCTTTGGGGGGACTCTCCATTCATTCCTATGGGAAAAACTCTAATCCCAACAATGACAACCCCTACCCAGCCCTAACCTTAACCATAAGTAGCCAGACAACATACAGTATTTTTAGCTTTTTGATTGCAGGCACGGATTTATGTAAAACTGAGTTTCCCTTTGTTGAGACCAAAAAATGGTCCCTGCCACATCAAAATAACAGGTTTGTACCACATTTGGTCCCCACGATGTAGTGTATACAGTATATGTAACCCACACACACAGAGATGCACACATACTGTATAGACACACATATTCAAGACTGTAATTCATGTAAAAATGCTTTACAGCTGTGCCGTGGGTTTGTTTCTATATTCATAATTAATGTTTATTAGCAGTCTATACCTTTTAAAAGACATGTTACTGGAATCCCCAAGAAACCAGCCAGTTGTTATCACCTTGTCAGATATCTACTGGGAACACTAGGAGTTTCAAAGGTACTGGTTATTTTTACAATGAGTACAGAAAATATTACATATTCTTTATACTGTACAGCTTTTCATTTGTTCTATAAAAATTACACACCATGAAAGGGGTAAAAGTGTGATGTTAATGATCACATAATCATTTGTAGTCATAATAATGCTGAAACATAAAAACTGTTTTTACTTGCAACAGCTGCACATTTGCTACTAAATAACGCCATTAACTTACCATCTACACCGATACACAGAGAAACATATATTCTGCTGTCGATTATTTGCGGAAAAAAATGACAAGTCTGGGGATGTCCTGTACTCTGAAGGCATGTTTTAGGAAATCAGATATTGATCAGTGGTTCATATACCTCTTCCCCATATAAAACATGTACAAAGCTGTCTGTTAGTACATAAATATAAAATAAATCAGACAAGGATAGTTCATTGCTTCCTGAGGCGTGGTGACAGATATTATCATCAATTAAGCGACTCTTCCGTGTCACACTATATATTTCCCGACCCTTTGACGTGACGTGAATATAGAGTGACAATATGGATGGTGCATTATTATAGGCAGAGTGACATGCAGGAGAACTTCTGTCTCATTTAATATGGAGAAAACTGTGTGAAATCATTTTCCTCAAGGAACACAAATAAGATGATTTTTATGCTGTCTAATGTCACACTGACAAAGTTTCAGCAAAATGTATTCTGATATAGTGAACTATACCCAATTTTATATATATATATATAATTTGTGATATCAGATTAATGCCGTGACAAGTTGTGTGTGACAATTTGTGTCACTGTGCTAAGATCGAGTCTCACAGTGTCAAAAGCATTCACGGAAAAATGTGGGATTTTCTTGCAAGTAACTGCTTAGATATGTGATGAAAGTGTTAGTGTGTCTGTGATTGATTGAGAATGCATACAAAATGTGTAGACTGTAACGGCAACAGAATGTATGATTCACCAGAACTCAAGAACCTCAAAGTATCTCACTGGTAATATGAACTGACTTTAGTCATCCCTGAGAAAATTAATTGTGAGCAGTTAATCTACTTCTTGACATGTCTTTTGATTGCAAAAAAAAAAAATTAAGCCTAAGGTGTGCAAATACAATTTCAGCACTGAAATATTCAATGCATTGACACAGCTGGATAAGTACCAGCATCTTAAGCAAATAAATGCCCTGGAATTGTCTACAGGCACACAACAGCCCAGCAAATGAAACTGTAAATACCACAGACTGACAAAACACTTTGAATGTGCCCAGAATCAAATGCTGAACACAAAAGTAAATTGTTCAGTCAGTGCTGTCTTGGTCTTACTAAGAATGCCTGGGGGCAAAGCCAACCTACAGTACTTCACTGTGGCACCAAAACGAAATACTTGTTCTACTGTTGGACATTGCAATAGTAATTACTAATAATTATTGTTCTATTCAAACAAGGAAGATATCATACATATGTAATCACTGCAATCAGCCTCACAAGGTCACCCTCTAAGCAGCCTTGAGTTCTTGGCCAAAACAAACATACTTTGTAACAAACTATTTGTAACGTATTTGCCACACATTTACTCAAAGGACCACTTTTTAGGAAGGTACAATGAATTTTCTTGAATCAAGAACACTTTATTTACTGTACTAGAAAGCTACTTGCCCTTTGTTATTTAGAGAAATAGACAAAAAGTTGTCTATTTGATCTTATGATCTGTGTCACACAAAACACACAAAAACAGCACTTGCTGTTATAAGTAACTAGGTAAAATAGATTTAGTGAAGTAATAATTCTGTGCCCCTTTCTATTAAGTCTAAAAATGTCTCACAAGGTAAATATATTCTTAGGCTTAAATTTAGTTAAAGTATGAGAAGTAGTGCTAGATCCAAAAGTTTGACATTTTAATTGAAAAACAATTAATTTTCAAGTTAAACCAACATTGGTTTAGAAAACCACCATACAGTTCTTGATTTCTGATTACTGCATTAAACAAAACAAAAAAAATCATGATTTCTGTAACTTCTGTATGTATGATGTTGGCATGTTCAGAGCTTGCAGTCTTTCTAAAGTGACAACATATTGCAGCCAAATTTATTCCATCATTGAAAAGTCAAGGTTTGGGAGCCTTTCAGAGACTGACTCACTGTGCTTAAAGTCCAGGTACATGGCATCGGTAACAGAAGAGTAGCCGAGCATCCCATGGTAATTTATATATAGATAATCACACTGTTGAATCAGGCTTTAAGATTATTGTTGTTTATTCATTGTAAATAAAAAGCAATTAAGACAGTCGCTATTATTTTATTATACCTTTTTTTTGGGGGGGGGGACAAGTAGAATGACTGGCGAAGTATTGTTGCTGTCTTCGAATGTGCCATACTGAGCGTTCAATTGACCCAGTTTCTTGTCTTTCCTCGGCCACTCCCACCCTGCCCGCTCCCGTCCTGCTTAGTCTGGTCCCACCCGCTACTATCCCGCCCGCTCCCGTCCTGCCCGCTCCCGTCCCGCCCGCTCCCGTTCTGCCCTCTCCCGTCCCATTCGCTCCCATCCTGCCCTGCTCCTGTCCCGCCCGCTCCCGTCCCATTCGCTCCCGTCCCACTCTCTCCTGTCCCATTTGCTCCCGTCCCGCCCGCTCCCGTCCCATTCACTCCCGTCCTGCCTGCTCCCGTTCCGCCCTCTCCCGTCCCATTCGCTCCCGTCCCGCCCTCTCCCGTCCTGCCTGCTCCCATTCCGCCCGCTCCCGTCCTGCCTGCTCCCGTCCCGCCCGCTCCCGTCCTGCTTAGTCCGGTCCCACCCGCTACTATCCCGCCTGCTCCCGTCCCATTCGCTCCCATCCTGCCTGCTCCCGTTCCGCCTGCTCCCGTCCTGCCTGCTCCCGTCCCGCCCTCACCCGTCCCATTCGCTCCCGTCCCGCCCTCTCCCGTCCCATTCGCTTCCGTCCCGCCCGCTCCCATCCCATTCGCTCCCATCCTGCCTGCTCCCGTCCCGCCCGTTCCCGTCCCATTCGCTCCCGTCCCATTCGCTCCCGTCCCGCTCAGTCCCATCCTGCCCACTCCCATCCTGTCTGCCCACCTCTTCTACCTTGCACTCCTGCCCCATGTACACCGTGTGCCTGTAGGACTGATTTCCCCAGCTTCCAAACACCCTTGTTCTGTGACCCCAACCATGTCTTCAGCCCGCCGATTCAAATTCAGTTTGCCCTGGTATCTGATTTATTAAACTCTGCAGTCTCCTGCATTTTGGTCTCCACTTCTGTCTGTTGGCAAGCCCTGATGGGGGGGACCAAGCATCTTTTTTGATAGGATAGAGATCTAACCTGGAATATGAGAAATCAACCATTAGAATTTAATAAGTTTTACTCTATCCCTTAGTGTGTGACTTACAGGTAGTTAAAATTAAATTACTTAAAAATTCTGTGGTTATTAAAATATCATTACCATGGTGTGTTTCAGACTTGAAAAGAGCAATTAAATGTAATGTTAAATATAGCCAACTGCCTTTTTTTCTTAAAGAATAAGAATGATAAGAGAATGATGATACGTGAAAGAAAACAAATGCACAAACCCGTCATATAAATGCTACAGACAAGAGCTTATGTACAGGAGTAGTGTTGTTACATAGTATAAGTAGCATGAACTTTGTTGGATCCATTATTGTTAATTTATTACAATGACATCAAAAATTAGTGTGATTCTGTAATTGTATTAGGTGATCCACAATAACAATGAGATTTGATTTATGTAATGACCTCAAACATGTGTGCATCCAGCTTGTCTTTTTGAAACAACAGTAATGTCTCTGTGATGGATTGGTGGTTGAACTGCTGCTCGGTTTCACTTTGAGCATTTTTCAAATCAAGGTCCCATGTTGCTTAAATAGGCCGGGGCGATCAATGTTCAATGAAATGACAGTGATTGATACCTTAGAAATCACTGGACGTCAACAAAGAGAAGCGTCAGGCAACTGATGGATGTGCCCTGGAAAGCAGAAGTCATCTGCAACATTTAATGCTGCTAAAATGATGTTTGTGGCCTTTTGATGCTGTTTATAGATATAATTAAAGTGTTGACTTTGTCTTCCCACCCCAGGGTTGTTAAATAATGTATCAAAACAAATGGATTCTAGGCCCATCATTGTGTTCCCTGTGTTCCTTATCTCTCTTTCCATATTAAATCTGGCACCAATTAATTTCGAATAAACAGATTAATAAGCCAAAATGGCACTTTACAGTGCAATATCTGTTTACCTGTCTATATATTTGATATATGTCAAATACACTTTTTTTCAACAGGAACAGTTTGCACTTTGTTATATCCATTTTACAGGTATGCAGGGTAACAGAAACCACTTTAGGTCGTGGGATTTTAATGTAATAACTTGTTCATTTCATCAAGATAATCTTAATGGTACATTTTCATTTGGCATAGGTTATACAGATAAATTGTAATGTACAAGAGGAGAAGCTTTCAATCTCTCTCTTTTTTTTAAATTTTGATTAGTCTGGCACTGTGATGCTGGACAGCTTTTTTTTATCACTCAATTAAATATTCAACCCTGTTCTCTGCTTATCAGCCTGCTCACAGACGTCCACTGATGGGACCACAGGATGGTCAGTGGTGTATTTAGGATTTTGAAGCAAAGCCTCCAGGTTTAGAAAAACCCATTAAAATATCCTATTTTAAAAATTAATGTCTGTCTGGACCAAATCAATATTCCATTTTATAACATTGTATTTTTTAATTTGCTTTTTTTGTGAATTATACATTTATTTTTTCACTTTTAAAATAATTTTCAGATGTACAATATTCCAATCTGTGGTAGAAATGTACATGTAAATGTAAAACATAGGACAACTTTTTAAGAATTTTATAACAAAGAAATGCTATTTAGATTTACTTAGATGGAACTGCTAAACAAGCAACTGTCACTGGCACTGTCAGATACCAACACGTGTAAATAATCTGATAACGTTGATTAGCGATGATATCGTCATATCGCCCCGGCCTACTTCCTTATCGTTGTGCACTGTAACTTACACTGTTGTATTCAGACTTACGTAAACTTTAAAAGCTGTTTTTTTTTGTAAAATTATTAGATTTGAATGTATTGTACTTTTAAAACCAGGTACTTCTTACTTTTACTTGAGTAGAATTTCAATGAATGACCTTTACTTGAGTAACATACTGGTATGGTATCTATACTTTTACTGAAGTACTTTTTCCACCACTGGGAGATGCTTTTTAACCCCAACCTTAACACCAAATTGAGAAAGCAGGGTCTGCTGGTCCTGGGAGGATTTGAGATTTGAACCAGCAGCCTTCTGATCATTCATACAGAATCACAACCCAGAGAACCACACCCAGACCCTATTTTAGGGACGGAATGGTTAAATATAATTCTGTTAATGTTTTTGCAGATTTTATTGCTTTTTGCAGATACTTATAATAATATTTGAATGAATTTAGATATTTAAGATGACAAAACATTTTTTTCTATTGTTTTCTTTGTAGCATCAACCTATGAAAAGCCGATTGATTTAAAAAAATCAGTATTGGTGTTAGGAATAAAGAAATGCCTTTTTAATTTACACCTCCGATTTGCATACATATATATGAGTGTGAGTGTGCGTGTACGCGCGGACTCGTGTGTGTGTGTTTTTTATCTTTATTTTCAGTTTTGTGGGATACTACCCCCTTGGTTATAAACTACCTAGCAACAGCCAGCCAGTTCTCCCTTTTCACCTATAAATATAGTGATATTTTAGAGTTGAATTTTGAATTCTTGGTATCTTGACAGTGGTCCATTTTTGCCTTTGTAATGATACATGACAAAATAATTCCATATTTGGCACAGTGGAAAGTCAATTACATTACACATATTACATTACCCATTACTGTCTCATGCAAGTTTAATAGGTAACCTACCAAAAGTTAATGGACTGAATGGTATGTCAGAACAATTACTTTACACTGCAAGATGTACATTTGTAGGAAACAACTGCAGTGGCAGATCACTGACAGAAAGGTGGAGTATCTGTCTCTGAGGCTTGTAGATCTTCTCGTATTATTAAATCAAAATATGTCATAGCATCCCTGCTTGTACGGTGTCCAAATAGTTCAAATAAAGTAACAATACCTCTATCGGAAAAGCAGATGTACATGTGATAATATTTTCTACATCAGCATAGACTCAGCAATAGTAAATAGCAGCAAACATTTAAGATTCCTGCATTTCGAATAAATTTGAATGAAAATCATTTTCAGAACCTCAGCTTCTCTGTTAAAGAATAAACCAAAATGGAAGTTTGACAGGAAGTCCACCTGGCCCCTCCCTCTGTCTTCTCTCTTTTCTTCTTTCCTATCTTGCAATCTCCTGCAGGGAACACAGCTTGCCTCCCTCCATGCAGTGGCTGTGGTCATCAGCAAGACCAGAAGCTGTCTGAATATCCGTCTCACAAATGGAGAAGGAGAAAAGACAAAACAAAAAGCACCGTACCCTTTTGCACATTCTGATCCAGAAAACAAGAAGAGTTAAAAAGTTATCATTAAAATAAATAAAAATAAAAACTAGAAAAGAAATTTTACGCGAAAAACTGAATTTACAGCTTCTTCGCCCTTATTTCATCATACACAGCCTGGTCTGGAGTGGTCTAACTTGGTAAGGTGAATTCTTTGACAATAAAAATGGTGTTTGCTTCATGTCCAGATACAATTTATTTTCATTTATCCAATCCTACTACCAGATTATCAGGTTCAATCAAATACATTCAACTCATGTGGAAAAGCTAAAAGTAAATAAAAATGTGGCAGGTGCTCTGAACCTGTAACCACTATAGTGTAAGCTGAAATTCAAGCAGTTGCTATTGGAACTAATGCTGTCAAACATGGAAATGGAAGTATTTTTCAAATGTATATAGTTTTATAGGAACATTCATTTAGTATTCACATTTAGCTCTGATGCAGAATTCATTTTTAAAGTGCAAAATGTAATGATGGGAGTTTTCAGAGCAGAAGACATCAGTCACATATGACTTAACCCAAACGATGGGTGCAGTGTATATCTGATAAACACCAAATCACTATAAAACACCCAGCAGTGGGTGACTTCATCAAACTTTTAGAAGGCAGTGCAATCAACATATTGAATTTACAATTGAAGTAATAATAATAAGCATGCAATGAATACAAAATAAACAGGAATACCGAGAATTGTATGGCATGCAAGCGAAATTAATATAGCTTTTAAGTAAGTGGGACTTGTGGCCTTGTAATTACATTGGCTTGTTAAATAGAAATGCACTCTGCCTGAAAATAAGTCATTTCTATTTATTCAGTATCCACATTCTTATCAAATTAAACTGCATAGCAAATAAACACACCACAGCTGTAAAATCTTTAACAAACAGGGGACAGTTAGCATGACAACTGTTTACATCAATCGGTTTATTGCATTCAGACAGAAATTTAAAAAACAAATGTGAATTGTGGGTTAAGATGTTGATCACTTAATGGAAGACTGTGGCAATCACTTTTGCGCGCACACAATTCACAAATATTGAATTGGTTTTGATGATTCACACACCGATGGCCCAAAACATTATAACCGGCCCATGAGAAGCGAATAATGTTGACTGTCTCGTAAAAAGGTCAGGATTATGTTAATTAGTAACCTACCATTCGGCATGCGTAGTTGACATGTTGAATGCAGAAGAAATGGGCTGAGATAAAGATCTGACAGACTTTAACATGGTCCAAATCATTATGGCCGGGCAACTGGGTCTGAGCATCTCCGAAAGAGCAAGGTCTGTGCGGTGCTGACGGTCAGCCGTGGTGAACACCTACTGAGAGCAGTCTGAGGAGGGAAAAACCAGGAATCACTGACAAGGTGCTGGGCAGCCTAGACTCATCATTGTGAATGAAGGCATTCCTGTATGCTATAAACCAAGAGAACAGCTACTGTTGTACAAATAGCAGATAATTTTGATGATCATCATGGGAGTAACGTCTCATTTGATTTACTAAAATGATTCCCTTGATTTGTATTAAGGATAAAAAGATTCAGCTTTGGAAAAAAAAAAGATATTTACAATTTAATGGAGGTTTTGAAAAAAATATTCAAATCAAGATTAATTCACCATGAAAGTGATATGATATACAGCAAAAATGCATGAACAAAACACATCACTTTCAGTGGATTCTGTGTTTCTGATCCAACCTCGTTTTCTCCTTTTGCTCCCATTTTCTTCACTCTGAATCCTTCACCGCGGACAGCAGCTTCGTTCCTTCCCATGGTGCTCGGCGGTTATCTCAGTGCCGATGCCCTGTCCACCGTTCAGCTCTGCGCTCCGCTCTGGCAGCACCCTATCTCTCCGCTCCTTCCAGGCTGTATTGTGACCTAAACAATCTCTCCAGCCTTGATCTGTCTGCATAGCCTTCTACTCCCTCCTAATTCTGCCAGCATCCTGGATGGCTTCCAGCAGGCCCCAGATGCCTTACTGACTTGTTAGTTGATGCTCTGGCCTCGTTTGCACTGCCTGTCTTGCCTCTACTCTTTGGCTTATATTCTGGCAAGCATGCTTGTCTGTCTCCATGACCTGTTCCCTGCAGCCCTTCTCTCCCCATTTGACTCCCTTTTTCTGGGTGGACATGGCCCCTGCCCATGCTGCCCTTGCTTGCCCCTCATCGACTCCACTAAACGTGCCACCTACACTCCGTGATCCTTGGTTCTTTTATCATTTCCCTCCAGCGTCCTGATTAGTGCATAAACAGTGCTCATGCTTCTGTATTGAATGTAAATGCCTTGTTACCCGACCCCCCCATCCCGTTTTTGGGTGGGGGTATCTCTTCTACACACAACACAACCATTTTTCTGGTCGATGCACAGCTGGGCTCTCGCTGTTGAACCAGCATCCCCACAAGGCTTTGGATTAATCTGCATGGCTCTATTTACTAGTTTAAAAGCTACTGCCTGCATTAACGGGAGCTATCTTGATCACTTTGCTTATCGAAACGAGTTTGCAAAATTCCACTAGCCTGCCATAAGTGAGGTTATGAGTTAATTTTTTGTTGTCTTTTTTTTTTTTGCAGGCATGAACATAATGTACAAATTTTCACACCAAGCAGGCCATATTGTGCACATAAACCTTCATTTACTACTTTAATATATTTGCATGAAACTATTATTTTTCACTTTCTGCATCATAATATATGTACATATTCAATATGCTTTGATGTTTTGTCTTAGCTTAAGATGTGGATGATTTTTATAGAGGAGTAGATAAGCATACTCACTATATTTTCCCAAGCTGTTAATGCAGAAACAGCCCAAAATTGTCATCCGAGATGTGGGGGGAAAAAAATCATGTTACATGTGAAAAGTTGCACATGAAAATGTCATACAGTTGATTACACAGGTAATCTGTGCTATCTACTGTAATTAGTCCACTTTATTGTTACAAAGTTATTTATTACTATTGCATTTCCATGCTCCCATCCATCTTCTGTACCTACTTATCATACGCAGGATTGCAGGGGTCCAGAGCCTAAGCCGGAAGCTATGGGCACAAGGCAGGAAATGACCAAGGTTGGGGCACCAACCCACTGCAGGGGTCCAGAGCCTAAGCCGGAAGCTATGGGCACAAGGCAGGAAATGACCAAGGTTGGGGCACCAACCCACTGCAGGGGTCCAGAGCCTAAGCCGGAAGCTATGGGCACAAGGCAGGAAATGACCAAGGTTGGGGCACCAACCCACTGCAGGGGTCCAGAGCCTAAGCCGGAAGCTATGGGCACAAGGCAGGAAATGACCAAGGTTGGGGCACCAACCCACTGCAGGGGTCCAGAGCCTAAGCCGGAAGCTATGGGCACAAGGCAGGAAATGACCAAGGTTGGGGCACCAACCCATCGCAGGGGTCCAGACCCTAAGCCGGAAGCTATGGGCACAAGGCAGGAAATGACCAAGGTTGGGGCACCAACCCATCGCAGGGGTCCAGAGCCTAAGCCGGAAGCTATGGGCACAAGGCAGGAAATGACCAAGGTTGGGGCACCAACCCATCGCAGGGGTCCAGAGCCTAAGCCGGAAGCTATGGGCACAAGGCAGGAAATGACCAAGGTTGGGGCACCAACCCATCGCAGGGGTCCAGAGCCTAAGCCGGAAGCTATGGGCACAAGGCAGGAAATGACCAAGGTTGGGGCACCAACCCATCGCAGGGGTCCAGAGCCTAAGCCGGAAGCTATGGGCACAAGGCAGGAAATGACCAAGGTTGGGGCACCAACCCATCGCAGGGGTCCAGAGCCTAAGCCGGAAGCTATGGGCACAAGGCAGGAAATGACCAAGGTTGGGGCACCAACCCATCGCAGGGGTCCAGAGCCTAAGCCGGAAGCTATGGGCACAAGGCAGGAAATGACCAAGGTTGGGGCACCAACCCATCGCAGGGGTCCAGAGCCTAAGCCGGAAGCTATGGGCACAAGGCAGGAAATGACCAAGGTTGGGGCACCAACCCATCGCAGGGGTCCAGAGCCTAACCCGGAAGCTATGAGAACAAGGCAGGAAATGACCAAGGTTGGGGCACCAACCCATCGCAGGGGTCCAGAGCCTAACCCGGAAGCTATGAGAACAAGGCAGGAAATGACCAAGGTTGGGGCACCAACCCATCGCAGGGGTCCAGAGCCTAAGCCGGAAGCTATGGGCACAAGGCAGTAAATGACCAAGGTTGGGGCACCAACCCATCGCAGGGGTCCAGAGCCTAAGCCGGAAGCTGTGGGCACAAGGCAGGAAATGACCAAGGTTGGGGCACCAACCCATCGCAGGGGTCCAGAGCCTAAGCCGGAAGCTATGGGCACAAGGCAGGAAATGACCAAGGTTGGGGCACCAACCCATCGCAGGGGTCCAGAGCCTAACCCGGAAGCTATGAGAACAAGGCAGGAAATGACCAAGGTTGGGGCACCAACCCATCGCAGGGGTCCAGAGCCTAACCCGGAAGCTATGAGAACAAGGCAGGAAATGACCAAGGTTGGGGCACCAACCCATCGCAGGGGTCCAGAGCCTAAGCCGGAAGCTATGGGCACAAGGCAGGAAATGACCAAGGTTGGGGCACCAACCCATCGCAGGGGTCCAGAGCCTAAGCCGGAATCTGTGGGCACAAGGCAGGAAATGACCAAGGTTGGGGCACCAACCCATCACATGGCAGACTCACATATCATTCACACACAGAGTTACACCTATGGACAGTTTAGTAACTCAAATTTACCTCAGCATGTTTTTGGACTATGGGGGGAAACCAGGGTACCCAGAGGGAAGCCCACAATGACTTGGGGAGAACCTGCATACTCCACACACATGTACTGCAAAAGCAGTAAACCAAAAAAACAAAAGGTAATAGCATAGACGGTATAGAAATACTTCACAGGGATAAGGTTTCAGAGTACTTAACATATTAAACCTGCCCATTTGGCCCCCACATGTCTTTGCCAATTTCCCTTGATCTTCTTAGAGCATTTCTTCTGCCTCTAACATGCTGCCCTAAACAACCTTTGGCCATAAGCAGACTCCAGTCCAGTTTGTGATACACACTAAAGAAGAGATTGTATGAGAACTCTGGGGGGGAAAAAAAGAAAAATCTTTTGACCTATATACTTTTGCATTATTATTTTTTGTGAAATAATTTTTCCCAAAAAAACATTTTATGCAACCAAAGTAATGTTTCCACCACCTAAGGACTGAAGCAGCATGACAGCTTCTGCATGTTTGAATATTCATAGATAAAGAGTTGAGTGACAGGCAGCTAGCCTCCCTCAGCGATATCCGCGCACATCAGTAACTGGGGAACTTTCTGCTATCAGCATAACTGGTTATGCAGGGTAGATCAGCCATGCTCTTGAGATTAACAAAGCCAACTGAGGATCATCTTCTATCATGATTTTCCATTTGCTAAATATAAAATGTTTGCCGCTTTAGCAGAGCTAGCTGTACATCCATCTCGTTAGCCTAAGTTAGCTGGCTCAATAAATAGCCACATAATTCATTAACATTATGAGTTAAAAGAAAAGAAAAAACCCCACTGAAAATCATGGGGGGAGGGGTGGTGTTTGTATGAGAACTGACCAACTGTAGGTAAAGAGGAATGAGTTCAACAACAGACTTAGAAGAGAATAATCAAGAGTTTGGTTTTGCGCACTGTGTTTTGAACTGTGTACATTATGAATATTATACACTTGGGTAACAGGTGAAGAGTTGTAGAAACCTGCGCTTTGAATGATCTGTATTTCTGTGTTAAGTGACAAATTATTGTTCAAGAGTTCCATGATTAAGTTTTATTTTTTTTTGGTGCATGGTGCAACATGCACCTTTGACATAAAACATGCAAATGCGAAACCGCTGCATTAATAATTGAATTTATGTTCTAGTGGTTTTACATTTATGCTCTACGTTCAGGTGCATTTAGAGCATCTGTTATCACCTGGCCTTTGGCAAGAAGTCTGACATTCCTGTAATGATAGCCAGCTAGCAGGCTTTAAAGTGCTGCACATTCTTATTTTTTAAATGAATGATTTTTTTTGTTTCCAATTGCGTGATCACTTGAATAATTACCTTACAGCTTTGTTTTTTTATAACCCATTTAATGAGGCTAAGCAAAAACAGTTTATGTACCTTTCTGAAAACTCTATTAGATATGCATATACAGTACCTTTATCATCATCATTATTATTACTAGTAGTAGTAGTTAAAGTTATAAAATCTCATAAAAATGTATCTTCAGATAAAATAAAATTTTCAAGCAGTTTGATTTAAAGTTGGGCAGTTCCATGTATACAATTATTGAGTGTAAAAACCAAATTGCCTCCATGTCACATATTCCAGGATGTATTTACATGCACTCATCTTTTGTGTATCATATATTCTGTAGTTGCATTACTGTTTCTGCCATATTTTATTATACATCATGTGTATGAGCTTAGTCTATTCGACATGAGTTCTGCTGTTTACTTTCCATGGCCTCGAGTTAGATTTGATGTGTGCCTGCCAAAACTCATCTCTACTATCCAGTGAACACATTTGCTGCTTTTGCTGTGCCACAGTGGGCATAACTTGGTGTTATTTATTGTACACTGGATCCTTACTGTTTACTAGGGGGAGCTTTCCTGAATGAAAACAAGAAACAGATTACTGGGAGGTATGATGGGAAAAAGCTCTATTACATAATTCATATATGAGTCTTATTCATAGTACACCTGTGCCAATCAGCATGTTTCTGTAGGTTCTGCCTGCAGCATCTCGTGAGAAAGAGTCAAATGATAAATGTATTGATTAATGCCAACTGTACCTCATTCTCTGTATATGGGGGGAAATTAGTGTGCAGTGTTTTGTTACCCTCTGCTCTCCCAGAACATCGAATTCATGTCCATGCCAAGATGAACTGCCTGTGAGTTCAGATCCCTGTTTGCCCACAAAAACCAGCACCATTCCCATGAGTTGGTGGCCAAAGAAAGCTAGTTACCAAGGTTCTGGTTTGTCTGTCTCTCCCAGTAACAATTTATATGTAAAACAAATAGCAATAAATACAGTATAGAGTAAGAAAATTAGTCACACAGTTTAGTCTAACTGTATGCCATGCAGTTGCTGAAGGAGGCAGACAGAGATTATGCTTAAAATATCTATTATACTTAAAATAAGTAGGGCTTAACCATACAGAACAATGAAACAGCGTTAATGGATATGGATACTGACCTGGTGTCAAAGCTGGAAAGCTAAAGGTTTGACCAAAGGTAATAAGTAGAATTGATTTATAAATGTTTCACTTTCAACATTAGTGCAGGATTAACAGGCAGATCGGTTGGACAATGGTTATTTATTATGCATAGCTGAACTCAAAATTATGAATGAGAACAGAAAATGCAGCATTGTCTGTCCTTATAGAAAAAAAACAGATGTGCTTGAACAAAGTTAGTCTCTGAAGTGTTGTGTTGCAGGATGCCTTCGATGCAAGGTTATATTCTTTGCATGTTAAACGTGCTTAATAAACTCCTAAGGGAACCTAGCATATCTCTAACACTATTAACTTCCCATTTTTATGCAAATAAGGAGATTTGTTATTCCCAATGGAAGCTTATTTTTTTGGCTGTACCCTGTCAAAGTAAGCTATTAAATGGCCTGGACTGCCTGGAGCTTAAAATGACTGTAGATTACTTTAATTTGGGATGTGACATGTGTAAAGTTTCTTCAGACGGATGTGAAACAGTGTAAAAGAATCTGATTAAATAGGGATTATCTCTCAAAAAAAAAAGAAAATCAGTGGAGTGCTTACCTTCATTAGTTGTTTGTGTGCTGAAACGAGGGAACACCATTTCATGCTGCTTTCAGTTTTCCCCAGCCCAATAAACTTAAACAAACAAACAAATAAATAAATAAATCCAAGACCCAAATATTTGGCAGTGGTAATGGCTAGCATTTTATAAGTCTGTTACTCTTGGTTACGCGGAATTTCACATGAATGAGTTACAATCCGTGGACCGCCTTTATCAATGATATTGGGTACAATAAAATGCATTTTCATTTTAATCCATCAGTACAAAACACATATTAGTGAAGGAAAAAAGATATTGGTTTGACCTTTGTTGTAACCCCCCCCCCCATCAAAAAAATAAAAA
The DNA here is from genome assembly GCF_048594095.1 of Paramormyrops kingsleyae. Taxonomy (NCBI): domain Eukaryota; kingdom Metazoa; phylum Chordata; class Actinopteri; order Osteoglossiformes; family Mormyridae; genus Paramormyrops; species Paramormyrops kingsleyae. The sequence continues at coordinate 18,850,646 of NC_132812.1, forward strand.
TGACTTGTTCTGCTGCCCGATGTCAATGTTTGAGATAGGAGCAATAAGGTGCATCCTCAGCCATTTGAAATGTCAAGTGGACCAGTTACGTAGCGAGCAGATTAAGACCCAGGTCTGTAATGACCTCAACAGGCCCTACAGCATTTCTTTCTGAGCCACTGGTTACTCTATACGAAAGGTCCTCTGAATGACAATTTATTATTCCTCTTTTCAGTGCCGATGACATTGCTATCGCTCTTGTGAGGCTGCCAATGATCTTTTAGAGTGGCTAAAAATAATGTGGGCTGAATCTGATGCACCTTCCTGCCAGAAACCTGATATGTTTTTGGTCTATTTGCTCAAAGGCCATTTGATACGCCCCAAAAGTCCACATCTCCCTGGGCTGCTACAAAGATTCTGCAAAGATTATTAAGAGTGCTATTACTTTTGTTCCTTCTCCCAAAAGTACAGATAGATACAACAGTTTTGAGTTTTCATTCAGCTTTAAAGTGATCTTGTCCCTTTAAACATAACAGCAATAACCTGCCTTCATACTCGGAGCGCCACATGTTTATCTTTTATGTTATCTACACAGTATTTTTAATGGAAACAATACACTTTTTGGTAAATTAATCCATCCCCAATCAGTTTTTCTGGACAGGAGGGGCAGCTGGAGTCTATTTCCAGGCAGCACAGGGCCCAAGGCTGAGGTACCCAGTGAATGGGATGCCAATCTATCAGAAGGCATATACACACACCAGGGGCAATTCAGGGAAGGCAATTAGCCTGACTGCAGGAGTAACTCATGTGACTGGGAGGATATGCAAACTATACGCACACAGAACAGAGGTGAGATCAGAACCCTCAACCCAGTACTTACAAAGCATCAGTGCCTCATACTGAGCATCCATGCCACCCAGTGTTTATAATGAGTGCAAAAAAAGATAATTAGCCATTGTTATTCTTATTTGTTGCTTAGCCAACATAACTCATAATTTGTTCATTTATACGGCTGAGGATGGTTGTCTGCCCTGGGGCTGCATTTGGCTGCTTCCACTGGCTAATGAGTTCAGCCCTGAGTGCAAGGCTCTAAATCAATGAAGTTTAGCTGGCTCAAATAAACAATGACAGAGAAGGATTATTTAAAAGAGGGCCAGCTGAGCTGAACTGGGGAGAGGAACTGCAGAGGAACTGGAGAGGGACCGGAGCATCCTACCCTCTTGTCAGTAGTTGTTTTGTTTGCAGTCATCAGTCATTTTTTGATAGTTAAGGTTCCTGTCTTTTGGTTTGAAAGCACCTTTCATTTATTTTCAGGACACCAATCATGTTTAAAGATTTATTAGTTTACAGTCCCAAAAGTATGATTTATTTTGGATTCCTACTCTCTCTGCTTCATCAGTTCAGCCCATTTGACTTCCTCAACACACAATCAAGCATGCAGTGTTGCTTTCAACTCACACGTTATGAAGACCTTTGGAAGGCTGGTACTGAAACACCTTCAAACCCTGGATCCAGACCCAGCTGGGTGTGGACAATTCACATACTCCACAGAGCCGACTCCCACCTGGACAAAGCAGCCTGTAGTCAGGATCACATTCTCTGACTCTTCCAGCATCCCGTCTCTCTGGTCGGGGCACGCGCCTAGAAAAATGTTGATTGATGCCCCTCAGTGTCCTGGATCACCAACAGATGACATTCTGTGAGCCTCCAGATCTGTCCGTCAGAAATGGTGCTGAGCAACACTGGGGCACACATCAGGAATCAGAGTGTAAAGGACAGTTAGAGGACTTTGTCTTGTGTAGCAAGGAGAGCAACCTGCAGCTCAAAATCAGGAAGACAAAGGAGCTGGTGGTGGAATTCTGGCGTGATGTGGAGCCCCTGACAGCAGTCACTATCGGGGGGGATAGTGCGGGCTTGCATGTAGCTGGGGGTCCACCTGAACAGCAGAATAGATAGACTGGGCATACATACAACAGAGTTGCACTTGTAAAAAAATCCCAGACCACTTTCACTTCTAAGGGGGCTCTGGGCTTTTGATGTGTGTGGCCAGCTGCTGAGGATGTTTTATCAGTCCATATTGGCTGTGTACTTTTCTACGCTGTGGGAAACTCATCAGGAAAGCCAGCTCCATCACAACACTGACCCGGGACCCAGGAGAAAGTTGCAAAGAAGAGGATGCAGGCAAAATTGGAGAACATTATGGACAATTCTGCCCACCCACACATTGGGGCATTATCTTGGAGCACCTCTAGGCACTAGTTGGTTCCACCATGGCATGGGGACCCTGCTGTTATCAGGCTCTGCAGGGCTTCCTCCTTCCACCCTGAACCCCAGCCACAGCACGTCAGGAAAGCATCCGATCTGCGCTGCAGTAAAAGTTTGGTGCTACCTGTCTTCTTCTCTTATCTAATCTTACCTTACCTTATTGAATGTCTTATACGATACATCACTACGTGCTGAGCTGGCCAACATGGGCAATTGCCTAAGGTGCCATTTGATTAGGGGGCACAAGAGCGAGTGAAAAAAAAATCAGAAGAAATACCTCCGGTTGCATTTTGTTACATTACAGTTATTTACAATAGTTTTGATATTTCACTACTTTTCTTGTGAAACAGATGTCAGGTAGCTAGTTATCAGCCAGATATTCTGTGCTACTGAAATGTTCTTAATATAAATGAAGTTACAAAATTTGTTTTCAGCTGCTCTGGGGGGAGATTGGGGGGGGGGGGATTGGCTTAGTAGAATTTTTCCTAGGGCACCATAACAGCCAGGGCTGCATTTCTCTTCCCAGCTCATGGTACCTAACAGACATATTTCCTCATATGAGATGGATAAAAAAAATTACCATATAGCATTAGCATTTCTCAATTATGTGTTGCTATCTTCAGCTAAATGACTTTTTAATAAATAGGATTAAATTCTTTGTAAAATGACATTTAAATTAAGACCCATGATTACGTGAAATTTTCCCTTCGGTTCCCCTTCAACTGAACAGCAATGAAATATGCAAACAGATTAGTGAAATACAAAACTAGAGGCTACTATCTTTCCATCTTTTACTTTCTCTGTCTTACAAGAGCAATAAGCAGAAGGGGTGACATTTCCTGTGTTATTCACCTACAACCAATGCTCATTGACCAGTAATTGATATTTCAAGGGCATTTTAGCAGGGGGTGTGAGAGAGGGAAGACAGCTCTGATTCAGCACTGCCTTTGTGGCTCCTTCTCCTCATGCCTTGCTTACATGTGAAGATAATTGTTGTTATTTCAATGAGGATTATGTGTGTAATGCTGAGAAAACCAATCAACATCAGAGATGAGTCTTAAATTGACAATGGTACTTTAATTGCTGTGGATATATTTGTTTGTCCTGTGGGACATAAAGAATTAATGAGGAATGTTGATCAAAATATATTTGCCACTTGAATGTGTTTTCGCTAACTTGCTGTGTATGCATTTTGTACCGTCTCCCATTGTTTAACTTATGTGGTCTAAGTCTGCAGCTCTGGACCCAAATAAAGTCAGACGGTTTTGGTAAAATGTTTTGGTAACTTTGTCTCTTATGTGAATTTATATGTAAAGAAAAAAAGATCAACCAATCAATCTAATTAGCCAATCAGATTTTCATGTCCACTATCCAGGAAAATTAGAAAAATTGTCCATTGTCCATAGAAAGCAAAGACTATTGGTTAAATTGTATAAAGTAAACAAAAGCAATGAAAAAGAGCAGTGATCCAGTTGGAGGTGGGAGACTCAGAGAGGGCCAATGCAGGTGACAGTCAATGCAGGGGATTGCGCCAAAACATGCATCCTTTTCCAGACATTGTTGCAGACTGGCTGTCTGGGACCAGTTGATCATCTGTTACTTCAGGGCCAGATGGCCCCGGGTGGCAACCACAAGGGGAGAAGGAGAAGAGGGATGAAAAATTCACCGGAAAAATACTGTTAGAAATAAGTAATGGTACTATGGTTAACCGGGTGCAACACAGAATTATCCCAAATAACCTCTATAATTGTAAAGGCATAATGAAAAGACAACATGGACAATATACACCAGGGTTGGCACAAGATATTTATGAAGGGGGGAAGCTTTTTCTAGAGGGGACTGATGGAATGGGACACATTATTTAATCTAAATGTACACATATGTTTTATCTGTAATATACACAATCATGAGAGAGATCTGAGACCTTTAATACCCAAAAGTAGAACTTTATGGCTTAGCACAGAATCACATCATATAAAATAACGTTTGAGTAACTGAATTTACTGTGTGTGTGTGCACGTTTCCTAAGTATATGACTTCTTATCAATATTCCATGTCAGTTTTCCACAAGAATAATGCATATGCTAGCACATAGACAGCCCGGTAATGGAGCTTTCCCGCATGCATATTGTAATGCAGATTAAGTCACTGAAGAAACATTAGGATTTACATGTCAGCTGAGTTTATTATATGTATTCTTAGGCATGTCAATATCAGCTCAGCAGTTAGGCCCTGTTTCAGTTTGGGGATTAACACTTAACAGCTCATGTCATCAGCTCTCTACAAGAACGTGGTCTAAAGTGATAAATTGCCCATCTGTCTAAAGGTTGGGAACACAAAAAGACAAGACATATTCTTTCTGCTTTTATTACCATGATTCCTATATCATAAATCCTTTGATATACAATTTTTAGAAGTTCATGTCTTCCCCACAAACACCAATTGCCTATTTGTCAATCTGTTGTACATTCTCTGAAGGGTTCATGTATAAACTGATAGTGTCAAAAATATTATTTTATAAATCTGTTTTGTCTTTCATTTTTCTTCTAATATGAATACTTATGTTTTCTAGTTTGATATTTAACTGTTTTATTTATTTTACTTCATGTTGCTTGTTTCTTCTTTATAATCTTCCAATCTTCCAATGATCAAAATATCAGGCATAAATTAATATCTGTAGTCTTGTTTCTGGAGGAGCAGTGCAGAATTGCGGTCAAGAGCTTTTTAGGGAAGCTGGGTTGTTGTTATCGTGGCAAAGTCAACACATATCTCATTGCAACAAGCCAATCCCGAAAGGAGCAGGCGGAGATATAATAGACATGAAGATTAAATTCCCCTCCAGCTGCTGAGTGGGTGCAGTCTCTCGTAGTGTGTTGAAACAAATCAGGCGGACAGAGCGGGCGGGGGGTGGCTGGATCTGGTGTTGACTGTGCGATGGTCTGCAGGGAGATAAAAGACCGCAGGCTTCCACATTCTCATTTCAGCACCTAGCATAAATTGCCTGGGTGGGCGAAGCAAATGTTGAAAGTGACCTCTCAAAATGGCAAAAGTGCCGCATTAATGGAACTTGTGCATTATTATCCAGTTTGTTCACTGTAACCTCCTGTGAAGGACCTTTCCATTGCAAGCTCACCAGTCATGCCAGCTTAAGATCATTGTTTATTCAAGATATTTGTGCTATTAAGTTTAGTAGACTATAATATACTAAAATAATAATAATAATCTGACAACCTTTGCCAAGGCACAAGTGAATTGCATCAATTGGAGTTTGTTTCTTGCTCTCACTTTTTCAGAGTGGAATTCTCAAAGTGGGACTATTGTTCTTTTTCTTCAAAGGATAATTGGCTTTAGGATTTGTCACAATGTTGAACATACTATAGTACTTTGCATTCCTATTTAAAGACTGTTGTGCTTGGTCAATAATTTTGTTCTAGGTTAGGCTTTGTGCAGATAGAAATGGCAAGTGATAAACCAATCTGATACCCTTTTTGAGTTTTGTTTAATATATGTAAGCAACTGTAACATCTGAAACATTTAAACAATGTAAGTTTTAATTTTGAATTTGTGTGTTCTATTATAGTGTCAGTGATTCAAAATGTACAATATGGTGTTTTTTTTTTGATTGAAAACTTAGTCATGTATTGCAATAAGGCTGTGAGAAAAGTGTATAACAAACCAAGGTCACATATCACAACCAGCATCTCCAAGTCTGAATTATTTGACGTGATCTTAAAATCCAAGGTGAAGAAATAATGGTAAAAAACACATACTTCCTCAATATGGCAGAAGAAAAAAGATAGAGATGACACGCACACACATTTCTAGTTTTCTAGTTGAGAAAAACTCATTAAAGCCACCAGAAAAACTGCTACAATGAAGAAATCAATAATCTTCTTGAAACACCAATCAAAACACCCACACAGGGCACAGAAGAACCACTCTTAAGACCAGGAGTGACATGATACAAAATGTCAATAGTGATCAGCAGGTGTTTATCAAAGGGCCTGGAATCTCTTCTGTCAAACCCTTTAAAAGCCTTTAAATTGATGGATTCCAGAATAACTAGGGAAATCAGGGTAAGCGCACCAAGCATAAAATTGAATCCCAGCCGACACCCCTATTAAAGTAGATGGTTACAGGTGTAGTTGGTCGCTTGATGCATATCAATGTGGTACACAAACTGAAATACAATTGCCTTCCCAGCAACATATGCAACACAGGATCTATACATATAAATATATTGAATAGAATTTTATATGCACCCCCCACACACAGACTCACACACTTGGGCTTGGGCTAACATTAGCAATCGTATGATTTCCAAAGGGCTAAAACAATCAAAAGCTACCGATAGACAATTGTAGTGACGTAAAACAAGTACGGTGGTCATTTGAAGAGTCAGAAGAAGAAAAAAGAAAACTCGCAATGCAGTCCCAGTAATTTTTGTAAAATACATGATAAACTAGAAGGCGATTGTTTGCCATTTGAATGTTTTGTTAATCCATCCATCTTCTAACCTCTTAACCTGGTCAGGATCACAGTGGAATCTGGAGCTTGTCCCAGGCAACAAACGCCTGGGTATGCTCTCAAGAGGATGACGATCCATTGCAGAGCAGAAATACACACACACTCAAACTCTACAGGCAATTTAGACAAAAATTAGTCTGAACGCGTGTCTTTACAAGCAGAAGGAAACTAGGTTACTTGGAGGAAACTTGCATAGCATGGAGAGAACATGCAAACTCCATATACACACAGACTGGAGGTGGGATTTGAAGCCCCAACCCTGGAGAATGAGTCAAAGTGTCCATGCTTCACTGATATAGAGAAAAAATGTAACTCAGCAAATATTCTTCAAATGAGTAGCCCAAGAGTGCAAAAGTGCTCCAGCCTAATCCAAAAGATGGGATAGAAATGGCGGAAAAACTCAAAAAAAAAATTGCATGCTTAGAAAAGTGAAAATCCATACCAGCAACTTTATATTATGGTCCAGATTCTCATTTTAAGGATCAATTAGACCTCCTCAGTGGTACACAGACTAAAGCAAGCAAGGTGTGCCCTACAGTGGAGATCACTGTTTGATCCTTTCTGAGTTTCATTGGCCATTCATGTCGGGAGGCTTTGTGTACGTGTCACTGGGGACGGCTATGATATGAGATTACTGGCCAATCCAAACCTTAGGATATTTAACAGGAAAAGCAAAGTCAGAGGGCCATTGGTGGTAGTTGAGGCGGGAGGGAGGGTTTTAAGTATCCTTGTTTAGTTTGAAATTGTTACAGATGGGAACTAAATTGAAGTAATCAACCCTCTAACTGTTTTATTCTGTAAAGACTGTCAGTAGAGCAAAGAACAGTCTCAGAGCGCAGATTCAGTATGAAAGCCCAGAATCTGCCAAGAGTATGAGAGGGCATCATGGCCCCGAAAACTGATCTAACTGGATGCAAAGCAGAAGCAGACACTGAAGGTAATTAGCAATTCCCTTGATAGAAGCCAAAATAATGGACAATGTACTGCACCATTACAGAAATTTCTTTTCCCTGCCAAATAATAAAACATTAATGTGTTGTCATGAAGAAATAAAACCATAATTTCAATAATGAAATTTATCACACAATCTCTATGATTTAAAAAAATCCTTCTTTTTAACAGAAACTTTCACAAGTATATGTATACAATGTATGTATCCATTAACTTGTAGCTAATTCCATGATCACGTGACGAAATGCAAATATTAACGGTCAGTTTCTGAACAAAACATTGTGACTTGAAGAAATGGGTCCTGAAGCAAACTTAAAACAGCATTATTTTTTATTCCTAAGATTGCAGGATCAATGTTAGCCTTGCCTGAGGATTTTCTGCCGTCTGCTATTTCTTTTCATTTCCCCTTCCACTTATCTTTAGAAAAGTTCCATTCATTTATTGCAGCTTAATTAATATATTATCAGCTCATTAACCGCTTACTTCTGAAGTGGAGAAATCATTCCTTTAATGGTAGTTAAAGTTCCTTATGAGGGCTGAATCATACATTACATCCAAGAAAAAAGGGATATTTTTAAGTCAGAACTCAATGAAAATGACTAAAGGCATAATTTTAATGTACTTCTAAAGATTCTTATGGGAAGGAATATTTCTTGGAAACATCTCATTAAAATTTTATCTTCAATTTCAGATGACATTATTGATTTGGATATTTTAAACATTTTTAAATAAAAGTAATAAAAAAGTTATGGGTTGTACAAAAAAGGTAGGTAAGTTTTTAATAATTTTTTTTTGCATTTTTACTGATTTTTGCAGAACAAGAAAAAACAACAATATTATTTATTAATTATTAATATTATTTGTTATTTTTCTTTTTATTTGGGTATTAAATGAGGAGCAGATCACAGAGTTTAACCATAAAATGTGTAACTCCAAAATCTCTCAAGAAAGTATTCTTCATAACCAAGCACAACTTTTTCTCTCCCTTTATCTTCAGAGAAATATTTTAGTATGGCCATTAAATTAGAAGAATTTCACAATTCTTATTAATCTGCTCATTTAGCCTAAGCATTGCTAGACCAACTCAGAAGTCTTAAGAAAATCTCCAAAGTCATATACAGTCTGCATATTGTCGTCTTTTGGCAAGGAAGAAAACGGAGGAGAAAATACTGTCTTGAAGCACCTCTATAGTTAAAAATAATAATAATAGCCATCATTCAGTTTGCAAGGTCACATTTACTCCCTTTGCTGTCCGTTCTGCTTGGCCCACATGCAGCATCTGATTCTCATGCAAACAGCGTTTGAGTGATGCATTAAAGAGAGGTTTACGAGACCAACAGGAACCATAACATGGGTCTCTCTGATGTCATTTCACCTCACTATTCACATTCAAGTAGCCAGACTGATGACATCATGGTGGCCAGGTAAATATTATACCTATGTTGGCATCTATAATTAAGAGGACAAGTGAAATCCTTTTTGTTGGGTTAATGCCATTCCCTTAATTACTGATCTTTACTTAAGCTTGACCAATTCACACTGTTATTGTAGATACAACATAGTGAATATGCATGCATAAATGTACAGACATACACATCAACGTACATGCAGTGGAGGTATTTTTAAAACACCAGAGGAGGCAGCATCTCATCAAAAAAAAAGGAAAAAAGAAAAGACAAAAGTGTAAGGTTCATATCCCATAAAATATCTTTTTAATGGCAATGTATCATCACAATGACCATTTCAATGTGAAACACAAAGTGTGGCGGTTCAAAAAAATGTCTGACAAAGTATCGGCAGCTTGATAAAAGGAACTTCAGTGAAGCAAAACATTTTCTGCCTCACTAAACAAATAGAGTTCAATGTATTTCTCATCACCTTTCATTTAGAGAGATATTGGATACTTATGGAATATCACGTGTTTTAAACCCACCCAGCGAAGCAGCGCCTCTCCTAGTGTTTCCAATTTTGCCGACACAATGATCACTGATACACGCTCAACCATTCAGACCACGTGTTCAGCTATCTAGCAAGATAAACTCCATTTGTTCACCAATATTCCTTGTCAGATTGTGCACAAGGCATTGGTATACTCCAAGTGAAAGAGCCAAGAGTTGTATTTAAAAATAATTTTGTGAATACTGTTCCTGTTGATTGTAGATAATCCCATGTATACTGTAAATACTAATTTTTGTTCCCATTTTTATACAAAAGGAACATGTCAGTGCAGTTGTATTGGTTCAGTCCCATGAAGGGGTGACATTGCAAATGGGACCTATGAACTGTATCATCATGGCTGCAGCCTTCAGTGCCACCTGACACAGGCCAGGTGGAGAACCAACTTATTGATGGACTTTGAATTGATCATTAATCACAGCTTACACCTAACTTTTCTGTTTTCAGTAATGTTAACATGTCCAGGGGTGTTGGGCGGCCAATTGAACTCGGACCCCCAGAGTTATTTTTTCTCCTTACTTGGGATTTTTTGTTTTTTCTCCTCCGTTGTCATCTGGCTTTCTTTAATTTTTTTCCTTTGTTTTTATTGTTCTGTACTACTCTCTGTAATGATGTCATGTATTGTGATACATCCATGTAAATTGCCTTGGGATGACTCTGTTGTGAAAGGCACTATATAAAAATTAATTGAATTGAATTTAATTGAATTAAGTTTTTTGGAATATGTGATGACTAGAGTTGCCACCCATCGTGTATATTATAACATTGTCCCGCTTTGAAAAATAAAACCAATATGAGGTGCAATTTGTCCCATATTTTCAGACTGCGCAATCGATCCCCCCGCCAGCCCCCCACAAATGTTATTGTTGTGGACACCATGGAGGAGGGGTGGGTGATCTCGCTTATTTCTTCATATTGAAAGTGGTGACCCTAGTGAGGATTGATAATTTGATCAACAAAGACTTGCGTCTCTAGTAAGCCAAACACAACAACATGGTGAGGAATAACCATGAGAATCTGAAAAGGTTGATTGATGTGATTTAATTCTTGGGTCAACAGGAGTCAGTGACTTTACAGATGTGCCTTGCTGCTGCGACCTTGTTCTGGCTTTTGTTTGTGTGCTTGTGCTGCACATGCAATGTAGAGCAAAACAGTAATGTAATGCTACTCGTATTTTAATCACGTAATTATATTAACTCTGTTTTTATAAGGACTGTATTTCAGAAAATGGTGGTCCTGTTGAAAACTGTTAAAAACACGATTTTTGTCAGCATCACTTTCTAAGCATCAGCTTTTGCACACTGTTGTTGTACTGAACACTTCCTGTTTCTAAGCATCAGCACAACACACCGTTGTACTAAACTGTTGCTTTTGCACTTGTAGCCTTGCATTAATACGTCTGCTCATTCTCCTTTGAACTCTTTCATTAGCTAGGTGCCTTCACCCACAGATCTGAGTAGATGCCTTTTTTATCAGTCTCCATAAACATTAAACACTGTAGTGTATGAAAATGCCCAGACGGTATCTGTTTCCGAGATGCTACAGCTACCACATCTGGCCTCACGTTCTTGATCGCTTAGCTCATACCATGCTAGTGCATAGACAAACAGTGGTTTGAACTGTTTGCCCTGTTTGCATCCTGTATGTATTCAATTACAGCCACACGATTTACTCTTTGCAGGATAAGGCTATTTCTGTGTACCTAATTAACTGGCCCATGAATGTAACAGACAATAGTAAACATTGCCATTAGACACAGTGGAAACAGTTTTAATACCATGAATGCCATTTCATTTTGTTTCCAAGGCTTGACTTCCTGAATCTGCATCTATTTGACATTATAGCCTATGTAGGGTTAACAGTTTGATTATTGCATCAGCTCATTTCCACATAAAACAGACCAATCATTTAAATGTGCTTTATATTTTCTCTTTCAATTACAAAGCATTTTATATGAAAAAAGATTTGAATAGGACTTAAGGGAAGCGTAGTTCTATTCATCGTTCTCAGTGGGGCACAGTCAGTATGGAGGGACGAGGGAATATTTTCCTCTCGATGCTGGGTATGACAGCGTGCAGCAACAAAGCCGGAACCTGGTGTCACAATCTGGCAGCTCTGAGGCAGTAATGGAAACAAATAACCTGGAGCCTTCTTCTTCTGACAGCTAAGAGTGACAGGATTAGCCAGATAGTGCCGGCTTTGAAGCAGCTGGCGAGCTGAGCTGTGCCTGGATGTCCTACTCATTAAAAGGGGCCTTCATGCTGGATGGAAGCTGCTGCTCCACAAGTCAACGAGAGAACTTTCACCCCAACCCAATCAGCCTCCTGCTTCAGATTTCACAGAATCGTGGGACACCCTGTCCATTTTGCCAAGCACACTGTGGTCCTAAAACAGAAATGATACAGCAACTGAACTAAGCATAACTTGGAATGATTTAATAAACCTTGCGATAATGGTTTTATTCATGTTCATTGGAGTAAGATGGTGATATCTTCAATTCATTTTGACTATGCATTATTATGGTCTGTAGAATTGTGACCATTTTTCAAACAACTTTTTTAGTTGCATATTAAACTGATTCCATGATCAGGGGTTGTGTTTAAACCACCCACTGATTTCAATTAATTTAGCTAAATTTAAATTTTAAATGCCCACCTCTGCATTTACGCCACATGTAACCATGAAAAATGGTTGCAGTGTTATTGGCATCATTTCTCTGAGATAATATTTTAAATGAAAAGGGCAGCACTCATCCAAAGTAATGGCAAAACTTCTGCTCAGTTTTAATGATAAGTACAACTACTGAAAAGTGGCACAGGCCAAAGACGGAAGACAGGAAATGACATCATAGACAAATCTTTGGAAAAACCCACCTACCTGTAAAACTCTTCTCATAATCATCTATCTATCTATCTATCTATCTATCTATCTATCTATCTATCTATCTATCTATCTATCTATCTAATGTCATTTTCTAATTTTGGGTAATCATATCCCCACCAATTGTGAAAACCTCTGACATATGTATGAAAAAGCCTTCTATAACTTCATGCAATTACTTATTTTATGACTTGTCTGTCTGTTTCTTGTACTTCCAACTACATTCATCACCCAGCACACAAATGTTTGTGTCTGACTGAATAGATTTCAACAGTTTGACGAGCACTTATTATTAAAAGCCACCCCTTCCCCCACAAACAGACAAATGGAGTGAACATGTGTCTGTTACAAAATTCCACTAATTGTTTTTATTTGCGTGTACAAATCATGCACAAGGCAAACTTGGGAATGCTACATTTAGCTACAGCTGCAACTTATTATTTCAAGTAATGATTAGACTACAGTGTTAACAATGCATGGCTAGATATGGAGAGTTGAAATGGTCGCAAACAGAAAAGGAGCATGTGGTCCTGGTTTATATACACCAGGTAATGCAAACAGCTTGCTTCTCCAAAGAGTGAATCATTTTCATGCATGCAGCACACAAATAGGGGCAAGAGGTTCAAGTATTGTTGGCCAACATAAGCCATCTAAGTAATCTTGAATGTGACAGTATTGTAGGTGCCAGACATGGTGGTTACGGAAACAGCCTTCACAAGATGCTACACCGTCGAGAGTTTAACTAGAATGATGCAAAAAAAGCATCCCATCAGTTCTGTGGGTAAAGACACTTCGCTAATGAGACAGGTTGTCAGACGAGAATGACTTATTAATGCTAGGTCACAAGTGCAAAAATAACTATTCAGTACAGCAGGTGTCCCAAAAAGGCTTCTCTGACTGCATAGCTCCTCATAAACGTGGTTTTGGAAGCCATCTGTCCTGATCCTAGCTAGGTATACCTAATAAAGTGGCCACTGAGTGTCATTTGTTGAGTTTCAACAATCATTGCTGCAGGAAGAAGAAAAAAAATGAAAGCATTTAGTGATGCATGATATTTTTAAGCCACACCCAATTAATTCACAATTTGACTAAATGAGTTCATTTCACAGTCTGCTGAACAGTCACATCTCCTAAGTGGAAACAAAACGTAAATTGTACAGCATCTGGAGGAATATGTAAACCATTATTCTTACAGATTTTCAGATTTTTATTAGTGCTACTACAGTCTCATGAGAAATGAGGATATAAGAATACAAATTCAACAGCAATTCTAGACACAATCACATTTTCTTCATCCTCGTCATCCAAAGCTTGTTGATTTGTACATACAGTACTCATAGAAAGTCTTGGGATGCTTCTTTAATTCAGTAAAAAATATTGCATTTATTGTTTCTTTTTTTGAACAAAAATCATTATTTATTTGTTTACACAAAATATATATATAACATTAGAAAGAACCAGTACTTGTAAGTAAAACATTAATTTCAAGTAGTAGTAAATGGACACAAATTATTATTCCAAATGAGCTCTTCTGAGTTAAAAAGTTCATTGACAAGCAATCTCATTGGGTGGTTTTTAATTACTTTAACACCTTTGCCTCAACATAAAACACCAAACATTTGTGTTTAGTATCTCTTTGGGAGCCAGTAACAACTGCATTTAGCAGCAAAATTACAATAACAGAACTGAATGAGTAAGTCAAAAAAAATTATAACACTATAACAAAAGAAAATATCTGTGCGGAAGATATATGTTGATATGTTAATCATTGCATTTTTTTATGAAACCAATATATTTACACCATTTTCACAAAGTTAAGCAAGTGTCCCAAGACTTTCTGTGAGCTTTCCGTGAATCGTAAATATAATGTATTGTTGGCGAGATAGCTTTACATATCGGAGCCCAGAAAGTGTGCTGAGCATGCTGGGAATATTGCAAATAACCCCTGTGTGTGTTATTGTGAATACTTATGTTGTATTTTGTGTTGTTTCATGGGTCTTTGCCCGTGTTATATGTGAACCCTGTTTGAAATTATCCACCATGTGTTTGCCTTACCGTCCGACATCCGACCTCCCTTTGTTTCCCTGATACGTGTCGTTTGGTGATTGTTGATGGTTTTGTTAGCCCTTTTTTAGGGCTTTATAAAAAGAGTGTTGTTTTTTAAGAAAGCCTTCTCATTTCTCTCTGCTGCCGCGATGCCTTGGTCTGCCAGACATTACAATAAGTATTAAATACAAATGGGTGACACATGGAAATGTTACTCATTGATTTTTTACAGTGACTTCGGTTGGACTAACTTGTCAGAAAAACCAGTCTACTGTACATCCAGCAGGATTAACATAAAATGTAAACTTGTAGAATATTATGTTGCCTTTCTGCATTCAAAAATTACCTGCAATTGTTGTTCACCTTCTTGTTAGGTAGTGAAGGAATGCAGAGGTTACTCTATGTCACTGTCAATACAATGTCCCCTCTATCTATGGTGTAATTTCTACCTGCTGCTTCCCCTTGTTATCATCTTTAATGTTTTTGTACTTGAACAATTATTTTAATAATAGCAAGCTGTTGCCTTAGTTGTTCAATAATGTATTAATGTATCTGACCAGCAATCTTTTTTTTCTGTAGGCGAATATAATCACAATGTATTTTTTAACTAAGTATAAAGTGAATTTGCAATTAATCACGTTTAAGAACATGAATTGGCAGCCAAAATATATTTACCTGGGGGCAGAATGGTGGTTAGACCAGCCGCCTTGGCTCCATGTGTGTGGAGTTTGTATGTTTTCCCTGTTTTGTTGTGGGGTTTCCTCTGGTTTTCCCCCCATGGTCCAAAAACATGCTGTTAATTGGAATTACCAAATTGCCCACAGATGTACATGTAAATTGTGTTTGTGTCCTGTGATGGGTTGGTGCCCCTTGTGCCTGTAGCTTCAAGGATAGGGTCTTACACAACACACAAGCGCGGAACTTTATTAATAAATTATGAAAATAAAGAATGCGGAGTGGCAAATATACAAGCCCCAAGCTGCATACAGTACATGTACCAACATACCAGTCTTCAACTACTCAGTGCAGGGTAAAATTAAGATAACTAAAACAAATAAACTAATGGGAAATCTACATTATTGGATTTTCATTTATGGCTTGAGACTAACTAACCTATATTATTATTATTATTATTATTATTATTATTAATAATAATAATAATAATAATAATAATAATAATAATTAAAACAATGAGGTTCCATAGCACTACGTACTTTGGACCCTTAATAATAATAATAATAACCCCCCATGCATAATGGCATAAATGACCATATTACCTGCCGGGACTGGGGAGACTGAGACCTCGCCCTGGAGCCAGGCCTGGGGGGTTGTAAATGAGGCACGGCTGGGCGCATTGTTGGCTTGTTACTATTTTAAGGCAGCAAAATAACATTGCACTTTTGACCAACAAAAACCACATCTAAAGTCAGCTGCATATTATTAAATGGTATTTAAGCGGTGTGTTTTAGAAACGTGCTGGTGCATGATGCTTGTTATTGATACAGATATGCACTCAGTGCACTTCTGCTCTTTTGTTATTTTATATAAGTTTTATTATAGAGTACAACTGGTCCTTTCATGTAATCATAATGTTCAATGGAATTTCAAAGGAAAAAATACACGAACACACACACACACACATACATGTAAAGTTTAGAATAAACTGTATCGTTAAAAAAAATATTGAAGTTCATGATCAGTATTAAGCATATACTGTAATTGAAAGGACATTTGGATTGCTGAAAATGCATTTCAGGGGCCGATTGCACAAAACACCTTCACAAGATGCTACACATAGAAATCTTAAGGTTTAGTTTCTCCTTAGCTGTGGGATTTAAAGTTGTAACACAGAAACCCTTAAAAGGTTTCCTTAGTTAAGGAAAAATCTGAAGGGATTTACTGCATTTAAAGACATTTTACGGCAGTAAAATTCTACAGTTTCCATGGCAACCATTTGTTTGCTTGCCCTCAGTCCTGCTTGTAATACCTGTTATCAGCTCCAGGGTTAATTTTGTTGACATAAATGTTGACGAGAATATAGCCTGATGAAGGTTTTTTGCCTGATGATAATTTTAGCAAAAATGTGATTTAAATACGTAAAAGACAAAATTAACCGTATCGTTCGTCTAACGAATAGAAATGAAATTTTAAAAGCCGGATTTTGTCCTCAGTGCATCCGTATCTGATGAAAATGTGGACGTTCCCCCTGCTGTATCGTGTTCTATGAGTAGGTCCTTTTTGTTTGACTAAGAACATCTGAGTGCAGCATATAGTAAATGGTAAATTAACTTTGCTGAATGGTTGACGACAAGCTCTGGCGCTAAATTGGAAGATACGTGGCAGTACTGGGAAAAGAGAAATAGTGGAGGAAAAACTGAGCAGATAAAACTATTGTTGTATCTTACATACTATTGTTGTATCTTAAAGCATTTTTGTATGTCTCTGTATTTCTGCATCAGAAAATTCATTCCACAGCCGATTGTACTTCTGTCTAATATTGCCAGTGCCCAAGGTGAAACTTGCCAGCACTTATGAGTGGGATTACGTTGCATCGTTTTTTTAATTCTTTGAAACTAAAAGATCGATCTGTTAGCCAGACTTAATAATGAATTATAAACATGTCGTGGGCCATATAAATAAAATCATAAATTGACCCTAGTAAAATCAGTTCATCATCATTAATCGTATTCACTTGGTACTTCCAGTCACAGGACACTCGTCTCAGGATAAGTTAATTTTCTTCATTTATCACCATAAACTTAGCTGAGTCACCTGACAGTTTGCCAGAATATTTTTGAGGCCGACCGAAAGTCATTTTCCATGGCCTCACCAAATTCCTCCCACACCTAAGTTACGCTTCAACAACTGCTGAAGCCGCATTTCACTTGGCCTGCTGGTATATGTCAGCTGCATCAGGAATTCCACAAGGTAACTAAGCTCGGGAGGGGTCCTTATTCAGCCTGACAGCTCCCTTTACTGCTGGTGTCCACCATCAGATTTAGGGATTCCCACTGCAACAGGCACCAACATTACGGCCGCAGCTCCACTCAGGCATCTCAGCAATGGAGGCTCAGAACATCACCCAATCAGACTCAATGTCTCCAGCCTCCCTCTGGATGCAAAAGAAGTTCTGCAGTAGGTACGAGTTGAAGATCTCCCGGACAGGGGCCTCTGCCCAATGCTCCCAGCACACCGTTACTATGCGTTTGGGTCTACCAGGCCTATCCGCCATCTGATCCAATTCACCGCCAGGTGGTGATCAGTTGCCAGCTCAGCTCCTCTCTTCACCCAAATGTAAAAAACAAGCGGTCACAGATCTGGTTATCATAGAAGTCCAATAACAGAGCACCATTTGGGTTCAGACTGGGAAAGCCGTTCCTGTAGAACAATGGAGTCTCAAGTGAGGTTACTTTCCAGCACCCCGTCCAATGTCTTCAAGAAGGCCAGATACTCTGAGCTGGTGTTTGGTTCATAACTCAAAGTCAAAGGGAGGCAACTCTCTCGTTTACCAGAGTGAACTCCAAACTACTGGTGACAAACCGGGGGCTATGAGGAGGCCCACACCTGCCCAGCACATCTCACCAATGGCAACTCCAGAGCAGAATAGAATCCAGCCCTCCTCCCAACTGCCACCTGATCTACTTTGCACCCAACCCCAGCCCCACCCCCTGCAGTCAGTAGGTCCACAGGAGGGCAGAGCCATGCTATTCCTTCAGGCTATTACTGGACAAACCCCATGGGTAGAGGCCTAGCTGTCAAGCACTCGCCTGCAATCTCCATCCCCCAGGCCTGGTTCAAGGTCTTAGTCTCCCCAATCCAGGTGGGGTTACATGATCCTTTGTAATAATCTTTATAGGGGTATTTATGAATTGCACTCTGGCCGTTAACTTAGGACCAATTTGCCTTGGGAGATCCTACCAGGGACAACTGCCCCCAGCAACATAGCTCCGAGGATGACAGAGGTGCACAAATCCCTCAACCCCAATAAGGTGGTGATTATTATCATTATTATTGTTGTTGTAACTTGTAGAATTAAGATTATATGTTATATTTGCATGTTCTTGTAGCCTTAGGAGACAAAGTGGAAGAGGGTAACAAGTAGTAAAACAAAGTTCTGTTTGTTAAACACTAATTGAGTAAAAGCAGAAAGATGTATTCCTTAATTAAATACACATAAACCTGCACTTCATATCTTTTTTAAGAATCTGATTTACATGTTTTAATCATGCAATATGAGAAAAACCTTACATGAACACAGTTTCCATATCACACCGAACAAAGCACTTTCTCATGAAAAAGCTGCATATTTTAATATAAAGACTATTCTATGTTGATGCTCACATGTCTCATTCAGAGTTGGCTTTATATATCTTGGTACCCCCTTAGTTTTCTAGCACAATGATTGCAATAAATTTGTATCTACTGACTTGTTTCCTATTTCTTCCCAATCATGTAGCCCAAAGGAAGAGAGGAAAAAAAATCCAATCTTCTGTTCTGTAGGGGCTGAGTAAAATGAAAACTTCCATGTTTTGTTTGGGTGATTGTTTGCTTGTTCTCAAGGTAGAAGGCCCCTCAGTGGGATAATGTTTGCCCTAAGTCTAAACTTGATGTTTACCTATAGATTTATGATTCTCATTCGTCTGTGCACGGACACAATTGTGTTGTGCACCTTGAATTACTAAGTGGATGCATTTTAGATTTATACATTTTACATAGTATAATTATGCAAAACACGTAAACTTTATATAAGAACAATATTTTCACTATTGACATGCCACTGTATATATAACATTAAAAATGGATGCCTACACCTGATTACTGTTAAATTTTATTACATTAATCTGATTTAGTCAGTAATGTTAGTCATTTGATTATTTTTTTTAAACAATCTATGTTTCAATTAACATTTTGGTTTTATTGCTGGCCAAACCTCCGATTGATAGCCCTCCACCTCTTCTGCTTCTCCCTAGGTGCTTGATATTCTGCCTAGAACCCTATTGCCACTGTTATCATCAGAGTTTACCAGTAAATATCCAATGGGTGACTGGCTAAAGGCTAAATTGTTAAAACTGAATGCAAGAGCAAAACAACTAAATGAGGAAGGAAAAAAAGTGAAGCAAAGACCAACAGTTGGGCAGAATTTGTACATAAAAGCAGTAGGACAATTGTAACTGGGACCTGAAAACTACAGGGCCTGCTGAGACCTTGAGTATAAGAATAAGGCATCAAGACGGACCTTAAATCAAAATTATGTAGGTGTTTAAATTGGGCCCAAGAACCTGCCACAACTGTAGAGTAGCAGCACAGCACTCAACCAGATAGCTGGACTCATTGAAGCATATATGAAAATATGAACTGGCTTTCACTGGAGGCCAAATGGTGACTTTTTCCTCACACTATCCATTTTTATCACAGTTGTTAGTCACCTTGTATCTACTGTATTTGTGTTATTGCAAATCATACTTTATTTCAATCAAATCATAGCCTCTTAAACTATATATTTCTCATGCTAGTAAACATGTTCAAACCAGATTAATTCTTTCCAAGCAGATTAATTAGTATATGTGTGTGTGTACGTGTCAGGATCTGTGCCTGTCTGGTTCATCCTGTTCCCTCCTCTGTCTTGTAGCCCCTTAGTCCCTAATGTGTTTCCCTGCTCTCTGGGATGCTGTGTAGCTCAGTGGGTTGAGTGTGTGTCTCAGAGGCTGATCTCCTCTGGTCACGAGTTTGAGGTCTCACCTGTTATCTGTTGGTTTGCTGTTTTTCCTCTGTGTTTGTTTTTGTCTATGCCTTGTCTTCTTCTTTTAGATTTACCCTGCGTGTGCCTTATTTAATTTTCTTCTGCTTAGTCTTATGTTTCTAGTCTTCGCTAGTGCTTTTGAACTTTAGTGTTTCTTAAGGTTCGCTAGTTCTGTGCTTGTTAAATGTAATATATTCCACCTGTTTGTTGTTGTCCCATACCGGTAATGGTTGATTTTGTTATGGTCCACACCTGCACCCTTATTAGCCTTGTTGCCTGTATGTATTCAAGTGCCTGTTCTTCTTCTGTTCCTTGTTGGGTTGTTGTGGACGTTTTCCCTGTGTGGATATATTCCTGTGTTTCTATGCATTTGCTAGTTGTATTTTTGATAGCTATTGCCTGTTAGTTCTGTAGTTTTCCTGAGTTGTTCCCTGCCTTTATTTATGATTTATCAGTTTGGTTTTGACCCCTCGCGGACCCTTCTGTTTTCTATTCCTCTATTTCTATTTGTTTGTTAAGTAAGACCTGGATTTGTTGGAGCCACTACATCAGGGCTATTCAAATCCTGGGCACTGCTGATTTTCCAGCTTTCCTTTACCCATGAGTCAGGTGAAAAGCCTCTGTAGCCTGATGTTAAACTAACTACCTGGCATAATTGAAAACAAGACCTGGATTTGGAATCGAGGTCTAGATTTGAATATATATAATCCTTTTTTGTGGTTCTGGCAGCAGATAGATAGATAGATAGATAGATAGATATAATTCAAGGTGAAATGCTGATTTGTCTGCTGACCAGAGGCTGTGATTATTTCTGTTATTTTATTACTTCTGTAGTGTTATGTAACCCCTTTTATCTTCCTTGGGATACACATTTGTCTTTATCAGGGATAACCAACATGTATGGCATATTCAGCTATACTGCATTTGATAAAAAAAAACTTCAAATAATATACTTGTCAATGTTCATGTTCTAACTGTAATTTTTGGCAGTGACCTTGAACATATGGCCTGCTGAATGATAATTACAGTAAATAAAATGTTTAATCTTTTTATACTACTTCTTTCTCTACCGGTATGTTTACTTTTATTCACCATGAACTGTTCTTTGATAGAATATTTGTAACATAACTTACAACTTCTCATTACTAAGTGCTGTGTTGAATTACAATAACACCAATTATTGTAAAGACGCTGAAAATATGGCACCTTTGTAGAAAGTGAAAACCTGAGAACCTGAGGCGAGTCACAGCATGTGAAAATTTGCTCAGAGTAGGTTGTGCTTTTTTGAGTTTTTTTAAATAAACATAATAGCTAAAGCAGAAGTGAAATATGCTAATTAATAGTTGTATGTCACTCTGTAATTATTTCAGCAAATTATTCATCTATGACCTAGATATGCGTAAAAGCATGTTTAAAGATGGGGTTAAGATGAACATGAAACACACGCAGCTGTTGTCAGGCGTGATGTAAAGCCAGTTTTAGCTCACCTCCCTTAGCCTCCCGGCGGACCGTGAAAGTAGAAGAACTGAAATCTATCATTTCATCCAGGAAAGAAAGGCTGCTCCTGCCACTGTTGAAGCAGGACAGGGACACGTGGATGACAGTGCAGATGGTGCTCACAGCCTTGGGCATGGAGCGTCCAGCAAGAGCAGCGATGGGGGGGCACAACATGTGAGAAACTGGCAACAAGGGAATGCTACTCAAAACGAGCTAAAGATGGAATGCAAATCTGCAACTGTGTGTCCCTGTCAGAGATAAGTGTGGCTAAGACATTTCAGATACCAGGCCTGAGAACGGAGAGAAGAAAGGCAGAAGGCGGGTTAAGTTCAGGATCAGACTGTGCTGCAGGGCCATGCCTGGAGAGGGATCTGGCAGCAGGGAATCTGGCAGCTGTGCCAACACAGCTGTGCCAACACAGGCACTACACCTGCAGAAGAGGAGCAGTTGCATTGATATGGGAGAACATTGGAAACGACACATTATTTTTGTTTTATCAATTTCTTTACTTGCAGTCTATTCCAGTTCTTCTTCTTGGTTATATTTATTACATGCAGATGTATATATTTATCTAAATATCCAAATTATAGTTTATGGTAAAGCTCATCGTCGCAGCAGGGAGATGGTAAGGTGAGGAGCTCTATATATCCCTAAGCCCATAGCCATAACCTAACTGCACCACATGCAGGGTTCATTACCTTACTGGTCCACAGTTCCACCAGTACTAAATAATCTAATGTTATCCATCCATCCATCCATCCATCCATCCTGGTCATTGCTGCAAAAGTCATACACATAAATAACATTAATTTATTGGAAAATTTCTGCTTCATTTGGCTCACCGCCCTAGCTATTCCAGAAGTGTACTTCACAGTGTTACCTGTTAAGCCAGTGGGTTTTATTATTTTCCATACAGTACGGAGTGTTGCCTACAGACACCTAGTGCACAAATACACTATTAAGTATTGCTTATTAATAGGCCCAGTATTGATTAGAAGTGCTTTCTGTGGCACAGGAAAGTATGAGTGATTAGAAGTGGGAAAAAAAGAAGTGATACCTTCTGCGGGGTATACAGGTTAGATTGATAAGAATATCTTGCTATTCCACATTATACCACATTATACATTATAGTCTGTAATGTACAGCCTCCTGTGCTGTCTGTCTCCTGCATACTATGCTGCAATACTTTTCTATTCGTGCTCTTCCTGTGCCAATAAATCTCATTACCTACAGCAGATACTGGCTAGGGAAAACCTTTTGCTCAACTTTCACCATTGAACACGTCCTCTTTGCCTAACCTCCTACACACAGGGCAATTCAATTGATCTTTCATCAGATAAAAAGATCAGTCATTAAACAAGCTTGAACAATTACTTCCAAATGACGCAATGGGTAAAAATGCTAGGGTGACTTGTTGTTTGTCCTCAATAATAATAATAATAATAATAATAATAGTAATAATAATAATAATAATAACCTTGTGTGTGTGTGTGTGTGTGTGTGTGTGTGGATTTTGCATGTTCTACCCATATTACATGCTTCTTCTCCTTCTAGTCCAATTCACATCCGCAGTTTTTAGACATGCACTCAAAATAACTGATGTTTCTAAATTGTCTACAGAGTGTGATCATACTGTCTTGTTCCCCGCAATGGACTGCCATCCCATCCACGATGTACCCTAGCCATGTGCTCCATATCACCCCATAACCCTGACCAGGATAAGAATCTAGAAGGTGGGTGACCTGATAATGTGCATGTGTGAGTGAATGGTGTGTGAGTGAGCCCTGCCATGGGTTTGCACCCCATCCTGGGTTGTTCCCTGCCTTTTGCCCAAAGCCTCTAAGGTAGAACCAGAATTCTAGATAGCCAGTCATGTGAGCAAATGTAACTCAGATTCCCTCATGTGACATAAAATTCCTCCTGGACTAATGAATTCAGCCAGATCATTGTCACGGTTATTTTCAGCGTGTTTGCAAAATAAACAGAGTAGGTAGTGGTCTTTTAATTTCAGATTGTCTAAAAACAGTGTGTATGCACTCTAAAGCGGTTCAAAACTAAGCCTGTTGGACGATATATTCGCCTTGGGAAAAGTAACAGGAAGTCAGAAAGAAGTCAACTGAAGATTGCATATAAATACATTTTCTACCCTCTACGATCAGAATGTCAACAAAAATGGCAGATTTGCAGAATGATTGGCTGAGAACATCTAGCAGTACCACCAATTATATCATTTCTCATTACAGGATTATGAAGCTTCTCAGATGGCTACAAACTAAAATAAAATATGTTTCTTCTGCAACATCATGTAATTGTATACGTTATTGCGTCATTTTAATTTAGTTTTTATATTATTGTTTTATTTTCATTTGAAAACTAGTTTAAAGTTTGATTTTATATGTTTTTTTTTTAAAGATTTAAAGATGTTTAGTTTAGGTTTTAGTAATTTTATTTCTAGGCATAGAATGTTGTAGGACTTTGCTGGCTACTACAAAATATCGCGATGTAGTACCGATGTTTTATTTCTATGGTTCATTGCACCAGAGCCCCAAAGGTAAAGGAATCATTACATTAGCTAAATAGTGAAATGGTAATGGGAAGTATTTGCCCTTTGTTTTTATTTGATCTCAGTTGGTTTCAGAACCAATATTTATAGTTGTTTAGTTGTAGTTTTTATAAAATTGTCATACCCTTATTTTATTTTACGTGAAGCTACACCTGCAACACAGAGAGCAGACAAGAGGGCAGAAGCAGCGTGGCTGGCTAAAATGTTGGGGGCATTTATTCTTATGCAAATACTATTTTGGGGTCAAAGTTTATCATATTAAAGTCGAACTTACTGAGGTCATGTCGATATATTATGTGATAAGTCGATAATGTAATTATCGTGACAAACCTAGTTAAAACTACTATTACAGCACACTTTGTCAACTGCATTAAGCAAATAATCCATCCATCCATCCATCCATTATTTTTAAGCAATATTCTGTAAATACTGTAAGCATGCATTATGCTGTATTAAATTACAATTTGATTGACTCATAATTTTTTTAAAGTTAGTTTATATATAAAAAAGACCACCTACCTATGTCCCCAAGGGTCAGCTAAAAATTTATATTTGTAAGGAAAATCCATACTTGCCATGTGGGATAGAATTAGCATAACTTTGCATCATGAGCTTTTTCCTGCTTGAGGGTGTGACATTTAATTATATCTGTAATTGGGCAGATATTTAAGTATGAAGTAACTTGCTTTCAATCATAGGGGATTCATTGTTAGGCAAAGGGAGAGGCACAGACTGTGGGTTTTTATTGTACTCATGTGTTGGGTCTCTTCAGTCGTCAACCAAAATATGCCCCTAAGGTACTGCCCCTAATTTAACATCTGTCTATCTTTTATAAATGTATCTAGTATGTGGGAACGTCTAGAGTCAAGGGCACAAGCAAAGGGACAGTCTGAATGGGATGCTGGCACAACACAGGACAGTCACACATTATGGGCAAGTCAGAGACAGCAATCCATGCAACCTTGTGTTTTTGCAGGCTCAGTTCTGTGATGTTAAAAAGCTCTTCAAGACGTAGATATGAATTAGAAAACAGTAAGTGTAGTTGCACAAGATTTGGCTGCTCTCTGTTCTTCTTAAACGTTTATGTAACAAACTATAATTGATCAATTGATTAATTATCACTGTTTTATTGTTTTTATTATTGCTGAGATAGCTTTGAGTAGTGCTTCCAACAACTGTAAAGGTTTCAACAAAATGCAGGAATATTTTGAATATTTAAAAAAACTTCTATTTTCTACCATTAGCTATGGAAAAATTGCACAACTGACCATATAATAGCAATGTAACAGAAAAAAGGAATAATAAATAAGCAAGTGAGTGCCCCCGAAATGAACATTAAATAAATGAAAATTACACAAATGATATGACAGGAAGAAAATGCAGGTGGCGTGAAGAGCTCCATTGTAATAAACATATAGCTTCATAATGCATATCCTTTAGGGGAAAACCAGCCACAGGAAACTCATTCTTTCAGAAGCATGGGTTGTGTATTTCTTTCTATTGTGCAACATTAGTTTACTCATGAATATTTAATGCATGATGGGGCAGTTAGTTTAGTGTGGCTGGGAACAATTTAATATTGCCAATAGCTTTTACTGCCTTGGGAATTACCAGCGAAATATTTAAGCTTTTAGTAAGACTGCAAGGGAGTAAAAGAAAAAAAATAGTTCTTGAGTTTTATGGCTTGAATTTTAGGTCATAGAACCAAAAGAATGGGTCTGATAGAAATATGTTAATTGCTTCAAAACTGTTGAAGTGATTAATGTCACTTTAAACAAAAAAGGGGGGAAAGACATAACTAAAGTATTATACTTTTCTATTTCTCATTTTCTGATTTTTTTATATCACCTTTATAATGAAAACATATCTGTCTGTATATAGAAGCCATTGGATTAATTACAAAATTTTTAATTACATGTAACAAACAATGAATGATATGCTTATCGCAATGTGCAAAGAAACATTCATTTACAATATTTTACAATAGCTAAAAATAGTTCCACTTCCTACCATTGCTTACTATGGATAACATGAATAAAGTAAAGTCATATACATGGCTTAAGACATTAAAAACGTAACATCAGAGTTCAAACACTGCTTCTGTGCTACATGTGTGGAGTTTGTTCTTTGCATACTGCTTGGGTTTCTTCTTGCAGTCAAAATCCATGCTATTAGGCTTTTTGATACATTCAATCCCCACGCATAGAGTGAAGAACAAGAATGGATCCACCAACCCTGGATGAGAGTGACCTTATACTGCTACTCACTGCATCACTGTTCCCCAGTGAAAACCATCTTAGACATAACAGAGTTTCTATAGCATGAATTCTGTTGTCTTTAGATTGTCATGCAAGTGCATATACTGTAAGCTGTGAAAGGTAGCTACTGTAAAGAACACTGACAGTGACTTTTGTGAAGATGTGCGTGCTTAAAGCTGTAAAAAATGAGTTCTCCGTCAAGCGTGTGCACTGACATAACAGAACTGTGGCTGCACAGGATTGTAATTCATCAGTGCTTGGTGAATAACTGTGTTGTGGCTAACTGCATAAACTGCAGGCAAACAGGCAATATTGCCAATGGTGATTACCCGAATGGCCACCAATGAAATGAACATTATCCATTCATCATCTACTGAAGGTGGGGGAGAAAAGCTCTCACAAGAACGGTCAATGGGGAAAATTCTCAAACTTCCCAATGGCCAGTCTGTATCTGCAGCTATCCAGCTTGTACTGGGATTGGGCATTAGATAAGGAGCAATAGATTTTTTAAATGTTCAGTAGGATGTTGTTTAATTGCACATTGGTGACCCAACTCCAGCCTATGAGATGAACTATGAATCTCCCCACTGGTTCAATGAACATACTGCTCAGCAGTGTAAGATCAGCTTCACAGCTGCCATGCTCCTCTTTGAGCAAGGTGTAGTCGATGTCTGTCCAGGATTTCTGTCAGTCCACCAGTTTGCCATGAAACAGCAGTAGCCTGGGGAACTGTCAAAAAAACATGCATGATGTTCACAACCACAGTGAGCCAGTGACACCAGGAAGATGGGTGTAGGCATGGTGAAGACAAAGATGCAACTACATGCTGCACAATGCACACAGGGCACTATGCTGGTATTAAATTTATCCAATGCTATACAGTGGTGGCTTGATGGTTAGGGAAGTGCACTTGTAATTGAAAAATTGCAGGTTCAAATCACCAGCAAGGCACCACTGAGGTACCCTGAGCAAGGTACTGCTCCCCGGGTGCTGAATTAGCTGCCCCCTGCTATGTCACGAAAAGTCACATATGGGTCAAATGCAGAGGACACATTTCGTTGTTGCGCACTATGTGCTGTGGTGTGTTGACAATGACCATTGATCACTAAATTCTAATAAATAAATTCTAAGAATGCATGGTAATTTGCTGAACAACGCAGCAGTGAAACGCGATCCAGGTAAATCCCCATCAAAACCATAAAAGGGGGGGAATGTGGCCAGGTGTGAATGGCTCATGCGATTTGAATACGCGCTAATGTGGCTGTTTAGCACTTGTGATACATTTTAAAAAGCCAGCGATTAGAGACGGGGATCGAGATAACTGATGTTATGTGGCGATTTTGGCCCTCTTTTGTGCTCGAGATATTAGGGTTCGGCGACATAAAAGAATCGACATAACCGATGAGATTATGCTAATGCAAAGAGGGAATTTGACGGTTCCACTTCAAAAACGTCGACTTATTAGGGTTGGCGAGTTAACCGAGGTCGAGATAAGTGGGTTCGACTGTACTTGGGAGCACCACCTCACAAAACCTTAAATGGGAGTCTTCATCACCATAATGGCCCAATGGAGGATGTTCCTCCTCAAACATTTGAAGAGATTCAAGCTCCCACGAACACCGCTGGTGCAGTTTTACACCGCTATCATACAATCTGTCCTCACATCTTCACTGACTGCTTCTTTTGGGTCTTGCACTGCAAAGGAAAAGGCAAAATTCCAGTGCAAGAGGGATGACAAGATAGCCACTGATTCGACACATCCTGCCAACCCAATCTTTCTTCCACTATCTTCAGGGATGAGATATTGGACTGTTAAAACAAGAACTTCTAGGCACAGGCAGAGTTTCTTTCCTTGGGCAGTGCCCCTCTCAGTAACAGAATGCATGGATTTCCCATGCAATAACATGCTGCAACTGGAAGTTGTTACTGTGTATATGGTTAATCTTGCTACATACTGCACAACCACAACAGCACCACACAACCTTTAACATTTATTGTCTTGCTCTTGATCAATGTCAAGTTAAATTCCTTGTAACTGTGACTATAGTTGGCCAATAAAACTGATTCAAGCTTCAGCATCCTTGGCATACTATGTTGACAGTCCAGACAAATCCGTACACTCAGCAACTTCAGCCTCTGTAGAGTGCCAGCAAGCTCATCGCACTAGACCCCAAGAACACTCCAGGTAGTATCAATAGGAACCGGACAGCTTACTTTGCATCCCTCTTAGCACATGAAGAAGCATGAGGAAGAAACTTACGATCTGTCCAGGTGCCCAACCTGCCACCCCGTGCATGAAATTGCGAAAGCAAAAGGAGTCAACCAGGTGTCACGGTTACAAGGCAGAATTATAAAAGTTGTGTCTTTTTTCCATCGGAGACCAACAGCTACACATAAATGGGAGAGAATGCAGGTGATGCTTCATTTACCAAAAACACACCCTGATTCATGACGTCCCTACTTGCGAGAACTAGAATGATGTGATGGAGAGATACCTTGAGCAGCAAGCTGCTGTTTATTCAGCGCCGACAGAAAAGTACACTCAAGAAGTACAAAGACATAATCACATTGTCTGACCAAGATTTGAGAGTGGCAGAAGAGGTAATTGTAGTCCGTAAACCTCTGAAAACTGTCACAACACTGATGACTACTGAAACTGCATTATCACTTCCAATGATCCTGCCTCTTAAAAGAAAAGTTCTCAAATCCATGGAAAATAATGAGGAAGGCAGTTCAACTGTGAGAGAAGTGAAGGAATCTGATGGACAAAGACCTGGCCCCTGTTCTCCAGGACTTCCTTCACAAATGCACAGCACATGGTACTGAGGTCCACGGCCCTTCCTCATGTGGATAATGCCTGTAATAAGAGATTCTTCAGCAGTCTCACGGCACAGCTTGTGGCCATCGAAAAACAAGTGTTAATTTATATTGTCATTATTGTACATTATGGTTACTTTCTTGCATAAAACACTGTCATTGCTTAATTTGAACTGCTTTATGCAATACTAATTTAAAATAGCATTATTTTGTCATTTAATTCTGCAAAGGGAGAGCACAGAGACAACAGGTGCCAGCTCATGCTCAGGGAGACCCACCAGAATGTCTCCTCCTATGAAGAAGTTAGCAACAGCCAAACTGTCTGCTGAGCTCTTGATGACCAAGGAGAGATTCAGTGGCTAAGATGGATGGATGGATGGATGGATGGATGGATAGATAGATAGATAGATAGATAGATAGATAGATAGATAGATAGATTGATTGATTTAAATGAACAAAACTTAAGAACCGCATGGTTGCACATTTGCCTTCTTCAGCTGGTCCCTGACTGCTCCCTGTACGCACTTCAGTTCTACCCAGTCTCTCTTCATTAAAGAAGTCTTTCACGTCGCTGGTAATCCAGGGCTTGTTATTAAGGAAGCATCGTACTGATTTTGGGTGAATAACAGTGTCCAATAGTTTATCACTATTCACAAGTTTTTACAAGTTAAATTCAAAAAGGAAAAATGTTCATATTTTGCATGTCTTTTTTCCCTCTATTGTACTGAACCGTGACTTCAACATTGAGGTACATTACGAACCGTGATTTTGCATACCATTACACCCATAGCACAAATACTTGTATTGCAAAAAACAGTGCAAGCTCATTAAAATGGCCTGTCTCACAGTTGCATTTTGAATCAGAATGTGGCTTTAATGTAAGCAGCTCATAAACATTTTTTCCCTTCAGTTGCACACTTTTGTCCTGTTGGAAAAAAAGTTATAATGTGCTAAACCCGAAGGCTTCTGGCGATTTTCACTCGCCAGTAAGAATGACTAAAATCAACTCTTTGTAATGTGAAGCAGTGGGTTTTGCTGTTTATGTAAACTTTCCAAACTTTTCATTGGTAGCTTCTCACAACCTTGACCTTGAGAAAAGGGAGGCTGATCTGATCCAGGCAGCCACGACAGAGTGACTAAGACAAAACTAGAGGCAATGCTGTCTATGGGAATGGAAGATTAAAATATTTTTGGCTTTTAGATGGGTTACAGAACCATCACAATTACTCTTGCCAATGCACTGGAATGTCTCCTCAATTATATCTTTCTACAACATGTCAGACAATAAGGTCGTCATTTCCTTATACATTGCTGGAGGCAAAGGACGGAACCTCTCCTAATAGACTGAGTATCCCCAGTAGGGATCCTATGCTGAACAGCATCAATCCTTCCTAAATCACTCCAAGCAAACATGTGGGCCACTTCTACACAAGGGCCTACAGCTGACCTCCCTAATAAGGTAACAAATCTCTGATGACCCAGGGAGAAGAAGTCAACCGATGGAACCTGTACTTCCACAACCACAGTCCTTGCCACCTCATTAGAACCATATTCTGTGATAGCCACGATTAATCCACAATAACTAGCCCCCTCAGCCCCGTTCTTACATAACAACTTCATTCATAGCAGGTGCCCATGCATTTTGACAGCCAGCCAGCACACACACCCTACAAAATGATCCAATCAGATACAGATCTGGTTCAAACTACAACCTTCAACTTCAAAAACTAATGTAGTATAGCCAACATAAGCCCAAATATCTATTACATTTGCAGCCTTCAACACCATAAAGGGTGGGCCATTCTCCACATTCATTGTCTGCAAGAAGTATTTACCAAAAAACTTAGTTGCATCAAGGTCACAAACTGTAATCAAAGGGCACTTTCACACCACTGCAACTTTTTTTTTCAGGAACCTGAACCTTATTCTAAAACTAGGAGCATTGTCATATTCACATTGCAGGCCTGACTGTAGTTACGCGGAGGCAGTTCTGAAAGCCTATTTTAGTCCCTACTCCAGCCTTGGTACTTTTTCTTCGAACATGAAGTACCGGAGAGGGGTTTGCTGCAATAACTTGCTGATTGGTTGACCATGAACACTAGTGCTAACTTGCAAGTTATGTGGAAGGGCTGGCAGAAGAGAGCAAAGTAGCAGACAAAACCTGAGAAGATGGAATTGTTTTTGTACCTCAGTAACATCAACACCACAACAAGAGAATAAGAACAGCACTTGTCTGCCTTCACTAAAACTATATTTCCAGCATAAAATGGAGCCAACGTCAGGTTACATGAGCTAAATGGAATAAACATCAAACAATAAATGCAACCTATCATACAAACATAAGAAGCACTTCTTTTCCACCACTAAACTACTGAAACATACCACTAAGGATCTTTCTAAAATCCCCTAAAACTACTGAAACCTGTGTGAAACTATTACTTCTAAGAACCAGAATAGATTTTAAATTTTTCTCTCACACCTGGGACCCAGTACCTAATAGCCCCCTTAAGGCAACACCACTTACTATAACTTCCACCATAGGACAATTTCCAACAAAAGAGGAAATTGCTCCTGCGCCATTAGTAATCCCCACAACTCAAGGTTCAGCGGTGCCCCTGACCACCACCACAATTTTGAGCCATATGACCCATGTTTGCAAAGATGACAGATTGGCCTACCTCCAGGACAACACGTGTATCGTGCCTACTGAGGCTTTCTCCTCTCAGTCAGCTGAAAGCCATTTGAAGCAAGGGCATTAGACAAAGTACGTTCCCCATACTGCTGGGGAACCAAGAGTAGGACCACCAAGTCTTGACACCCCCAAAAACGTCACCATGGTACTCCACATACTGATATTCACTTTCCAGCAATGAAACCTCCTTACATTCCCCAGGAAATGTCTCCTCTGAGTTCCAGCACAAAAAGGTCTTCAATGCCTGCTGTAGGCCACTGTCACACGACACCAACAACAACTGATCCCATAGCAATGTGGATAACAGAGGTTAGGGATCCTATAAGATTCTCAAAATTGTTAAAAAAGAAAAACATCAATCTAGAGAGGAGAGATGAAGTTTTATCTAGCGAGAGCCACCAACAATGGTTACACTGCATAACAAGAGCGGATCATGCTGCGAAGAACTGTGACAACACCAGAATTTGTCAGTGGTGAGAATAACACTAAAATTACTACATTTCTACGCCGCATTGGTTAGTTAAGGGTGCAGCCCCCCTGCGATCTGGAATAATCTTGTAATACTTACTAATTTTTTGGTTTCCTTGATCCCCTATCAAGCATGCGAGTGGAACAAAGAAAGAGCAGACATGAGCGGGGGGTTTTAATGCCTAGAACGTAAAGATCATACTTGTAGTCTTTCATGTTAGGTAAACCAGAAACTATGTATGGCGGACGACGTTTACAGTGACCCTGGGACACAGCAGTCTGTAAGCCTTGCGGGTATCCAGAGAGGAACACCAAATAAAAGTTTAAAAGGCTTAAAGTTACTGTTACACGTTGCATAGCGATAAACTATATTTAATAACAAATGATGAATATTAGCATGCGATATATACTTGTACTTATCTGTGAATACACCAAAGTAGGCCTTATGTCATCCACACTTTATCCTCTGCAGTTCTTGTGTCCAGCCATAAATAAAGAAATAATCCTCCAGATTTCAGCTACTTTCATTTGCTTCAGTGTCATCCACAATATTTGAAAAGCCAAAAAATGAACAATATCCTCATAATTTACTGCAGGCGGGTGACAGCCATTCTGCTGTCAGTGTGCATGGGTTATTTCCAGTGATATTTGTTACCATTTTATGTTGTTTGCTTTCATCTGGTGGTGTCGATTTATGTACTTTGGAACACATCATTACACGAATACCATTGTTAATTTATTATTCATCTTACTTTATGTATTTCCTTAATATTTCAATATTCTGTGTTTCAGGGCATTTTATTTGTGTATTTGCTAATGTAGATATGAATCATGAAAGCAGGGGATAATGTACTAGTAGTGCCTCTTCGTAAAAGTATTTTTTGTCAAGAGCCAGGAATTCACCTTACCTGTGGATCTTTAATGTATGTACTATAAAAGCAGTAACAAGGTTGCAACATTGTATGTTACATAAAATGTTTACATGCAGTATACTTTCATGTAGGTTTTCAAGCATTAAAATGCATTATGGTATCACATTACTATACTGACCAGTGTAATAAATTGTGCACTGTAATTCCATACAGCAACAATGACATCTTATTTGCTTGTTTTCTGTATTACACTTTTTTGATGTTTATCGGTGACTTGTATAAGGGTGGCATGACGGGTGAGTTGGGGTTCAAATCCTACTTATAATCTGTCTCAGTAAATTCTCCTCATGTTGTATAGGTTACTTCCTGCCAGCTAAGGACATGCAGTTAGACTGATTGATGTCTCTGAATTACACAAACAGTGTATGTATGTCTATGTGCCCTGCGATGGAATGGCATCCCATCCACAGTATACCCTAGCATTGGCCCGATATGCTCTAAAAGCAAGAAAGAAATATCTTCTGCACTTAGGAAGATTAATACTATGTTCATGAATGACCTTGTCATACTACAAGGAAATGGGTTTTGTGAGCAAGGTCTTATCTGACAGATGGCCATACAATGCCTCTGTGTTCTTCATTCCTCCATTTACTTGGTGAATCGATAACATTTTCTTTAATGTAGTGCCATTCCAATGACCTGCCACAGAGTGTTTGTGTGTGACGATAGGTCAAAGGTTTAGTTTTACTGAGTTTATGCTATTAGATTAATAAATGCTCCCTATTGAATAAGATTCAGTAAGCCAAATTAAATTCAATCTGATATAATCTGAAAGACAGAGAAGTCCAGGTAATTCTCATCCAAACAATTTTTTCTCTATTTCTTTTTTTGCAAGACAATATGACACAAACAACCCCCAAGGAATCACATCTCTTTGTTTTTTTTCAGTTTAGATTCTGGTTTTAGTCATGCAGTCATACCTGAACAAAATCAAATGTAAAACATTAAATGACCTTGTTAAAGCAATGCTGCATAAGTCATATTCATTTAGGAGACACTTTTGCCCAAAGCATCAACAAGTGAAGACAGCAGGATGTCAGAGGGCATGGAGGTCCAGCTTCTCAGACCCCTGGAGCTGCTGGGGTTAAGGCCCTTGCTCAGGTGCTCAGTATTACTGTCCTTTGACTATGGAGTAAAAACCTATAATATAACACTCAAAGGCACAAATCCCTAATTCTTTAAATTCTGATGCAAGGTATAAATTAAACATGCAAAAACTGAATTTGAAACGTGATGATGGGTTTTCATGATGTCAGGCAGCTTTGTGTAACTTATGTTTTTTCATGAGTCCGTTTAAACCATGTCCATAATATGAACAAAATGATAGCACGTGTTATAGTAGTGGTATAATTTATTATACAGCCTAAAGTCAAAAATCCAAGACGTAAACAAAGCATGACCTCCAAAATTCCAAAGGACAAACTAAAATTTATGTCACACCTGAGAGCTTCTATTTGGAGTCCTGACAGACAGATAATCCGCTGGTTTAAACTTGGCAAATATTGATCTGTGTGGTCCTCTGTGGCTTGTCTCAAGACCTGGAGTTGTGGGGAATGGATTACTATTGAGGGCAAAAAAGGAAGCAAAATCTCGAATGTAGAAAGAGATAACATCAGGCAAGATTGGCTTCTAGGTCTTTGTTTAGGGGGGAAAAACTTTTGTTGGAGCCACTCACCTTGTGAAAGGTTGAGGAAGCCAAAGTGTTTTTATTATGCAAACCTTCAAAATGAAGGGGTCAAAATGAAGGTCAGGTGCTTTCTCCTATTCTGGCATTTCAAAGCAGTGAATTGTCAAATGGAGCTAATGACAGCTCACAGGTAAGGGTTTGGCTGAGAATGCCAAGTCATGGCCAAAAGCAAGTGAAAATCACCTGTGAATAATTTAGTAAATATTGCTATTAATTTCAGCTATACAACTACATATAAACAAATTAAGTTCTTGTGCAAAATGCATATATTTGATTGGTAGCAATGATATGGTTGAGCTAACACAGAGGTAGTAGTAATGCCTTTGGGGCCAGGTAAGTAAAGTGTGGGATGAGAATTATTTCATCATTATGTTTATACACTCATTTGGGGATAGATTTTGTACAAAAGCTGCCTATAATTTCATCACTTAATGTAGTGTAGAAGTTTCTGCCTGGGGGTAGCTCAGGGAAAGACTTGCGTCCTGCCATCCCATCTTAAGGACGGTGAGCCTAGATATAAGCTAAAACCTCTTAGTCTGGCTCCTATCTCAAATTACCAGTATAACATTTTAGGTTTATCATCACTGTTGCAAGATGAAGCCTTATTGAAATCACCAATTGTTAATAATAAATAATAAAGAATCAGCAAATCATGAATCTAATGCCTAGAAAATGGAATTCACAATTCAATAAACTAAGGTAACAAGGAAAATATGTTCACCTTTTCCCCCTAGAAGGAACATAAATAAAATAAGATTAAAAAAATGAAAAGTGTTTTTTTTTTCCCTCACCCTCTCCCTTGTCCTTAATGTGTTATGGTTGCCCACTATATTATTTTCAGGCACATACCCTGTGGAAAAATCCTGGGTGTCTCAGTGAACAGATGGATTTTGGAGAGCATGAGAGATTAATTCAAAATTCCCTTTTCAAAGGCAGGTGGGAATAAAGAGGAAACAGGACAACAAAAGCCTTCTCACTAAACTAACATAATATTGCCAGTATAGTAAAGAAGAAGGAGAAACACTAAGACTGCATACCTTACAGTGCAGGGGATCAGGGCAACGTACTGAATCGGTTTCAGTTCAGTGCGACTGTAGAAACCAAAACAAAACACCCACAATTGTTGGGACTCGTAAAAATGATGGTAAGCTCTCATGGGAGACAACCTGTCCCCATACAGTCATTCTCAATTTGCTCATTTAGCATTGTTTGTAATGATTAAAGATCACAAGGCTTAATCGTTTATTATATTTTAATTTTGTTAATTTTTTTGGTCTGTCTGTCTGTCTAAGTCTTATTTTACTGGAGAAAGCCAAGCCTACTGATTTGCTTAACGTACTAAAATAGCACCTGTCCTGTGATTTCACCTGACACTTTATGACCATATTAACCTTAATGTCTTTAACATCTATGCTATCTGCAATATAAAATGTGTATTATCAATAATGCGTTACATGTGTTATCTGATATAGGTATGTTTGCCACATACACTTAAAGGAACATATAATATTTTTCAGAAGTTTGTGAAACTAGTGTGACAATACACTATTTGTGTAATGTTGAATCCATTGACCCTGTCAAAACCTATTCAGGTTTCTATTCCTTATCTGGTCATGATGAATGGCACTGTCACAGATGACGTCTTATTCATTAGATCCTTCTATTTCAATTTTTAACTCACTACTGTCAATAAAATAAATAATAAAATTATAATAATTAAATTCCGAAATGTGGTAAAAGCAAAGATTAATTTAAATACAGTACCCCACCCCCCACCGCCCCTCTGTATCCACGGGTGAAATGTACCAAGACCTACTGTGCATGGCCGAAACCACACAAAATAGGAAACCACTCGTGGATCCCATATGTAACGTGTTTTTCATGTACATACATATGGTAAAGATTAATTGAAAAAATCCACACAGTAAGACTACCAATATTACATCCATCCATCCATTTTCTGAACCCACTTGTCCAATTCAGGGTTGCAGGGAGTCTGGAGCCTATGTTGGAAGCTATGGGTACAAGGCGTGGAATAACCCAGGACGGGGTGCAAACTCACCGCATCACACACTTTTGCATGCACACCTGTGGGCAATCTGACGACATACTGTAGGAGAACATGCAAACTTCACACACAGGGAACCCCGGCAGAGACTCAAACCCTGATAGGTGTGAGGCCACGGTGGTAATAAAGTACATTGTCCATTATTTTACAGTACTATGTAGTACTGTATATCACTGTATGATACTATAGGTAACAATTTACTTAAAGCAGTTATCATAATACATTAGAGATACCTTTATAATGCATTATAATGCATCCGTAAAGTATAAACATGGCTATAACTGTTTAAAAAGGCATAACACATAGCATCTATAGTGCATTATACATGAGTGCTTTAAATAAAGTGTTGCCACACTGTATAGTACTGTACTCTCAGTTGAATGAAAGGGATTGTGACATTTCAGCTTAATTCTCAAGAGATAATAGAGCAACAAAAAAAATCTCATGTATCAAGGAAAGACGGAGCAATGAAAGTCATGATTTTACACATTTTTGTACCACATAGACTGCGATAATGCAGCAATAAATGCAATCAGCAGGAAATCTAGAGGCAGACTGGATCAGAGTTCAGTGGAGAAGTCTGGTTATGGAGATAAAGGGCGAAACGGCGCCAAACCGTGGAGAACTGAAACTGCGGTAAGGGGGTCCCACTGTATACAAACCAACTAAAATATGCACAATGCTTGATGGATATCCATTGACAACCTGGTAGTTAATCTGTACTAATCTTCTCTATGTAACTAGTACATGATCTTTGGATATCATTCTTCTTCCAGTAAATTTATTTATTTGCATTTAAAAAATGTCCATATTGTGTTTCAGTGGTGAATGATGTAATTGTAAGTAAAACGTTATCTTTTATTGCTTGTTCCTTCTGAAGTAATTATCTATGGTTCCAAGAAAAAAAATATACAATTAATTAATTTATCCTGTAAAGTATACAGTGAAATTTTTATCAATAAATGAATATACAATAAATAATTGGAGGTAAATAAAATAATGGAAACTCATAAAAAAATGTTAAATGGAAATAACAATTATACAGAGAACTATAATGTTGAGTGAAATTAGGCTGAATGCTAATTAGCAGTATGTCTTAGAAGAGCCACAGAAGCCATAGAAGAGGTTTGACAATCAGCACCTTAAGTATAACTCTTACATCAGTTTTCTGTGAGCAAATACAGCATGTTTACAGACTCTTTTCTACATATTACATTTGATCATAAACACGCTTGGTCCTGGTCCACACTTGTGTACAACAGTGATATTCCACCAGGCCAGGTGAGGGCAGATGTATTGCAACAAATTTCTTATGAACAATTTTAAAGTTACTAGGTTTGGGTGGTCTTAAGGTAATATGGCCGATTGTAGCATTTTTAAATTCTCGCAACAAAATCATCCAGGAACCTCTCCTCCCAGTATAAAAATTAGACATGTGGGTACCTCCACACCTCCTACAACAACTATTCTTTCTTCATTGACCTCTGTCAATTTCCTTGTGCATGCGCAGTCAATACAGACTGATGCACGTGACATCTGCCAAACATAAAAATCTGGGCTACACTGACACGCCTGATGATGAAATTTACATCACACTCTGTGCATGCACTGTAAGCACATGCGGAAAAGTGAAGTATGAATTAGCCTTCCATGGAGGCACAGTAGCAGGTGCCTGACTTACAGGTGCATCAGTCACAAAAACTGCAAAATGATTTAACATGTCAAGTGGAACTGTCTCAAAATCCATGGCAGTGCATGTCAAACTGCACTGGCAAAGAACAGTTGTCATAAGCTGAAGTTCACTGACAGGTATAGACAGACACTTAACAAGAAAGTTGTTAAGTGGCACAAAAATATGGCCTTGAAAATAATCGTAGATCTGATTTAGCACCTCCATGACCCAGTGTCAACAAAACCTGCCTACCATGAGGTTCTCATACCTGGAAGGCCAGTACACATGTACAGTACAATGCAACTTGCCGTACAGAGCACAACAACTGGGCCACTGCGCAATGGGAAAAAAATAATATGAGGTGAAAATATATGATTAATCATTGTTCCTGTATTTGGACACGTTTATGTTTGGAGAATGCCAAAGGTTGCCTTCAACACAGCTACCATATGGGTGTTATTAGGTCTGAAGATGTCTCTGCATGTTTATATAACGGCTAAGGTATTTCAGGTCATTTTAAAAGACCAGATGTACCCTAGTGTGTAAACCCTGCTCCTGCCCCATGATGGTCCCACATTCATGTAACATGCCCACCATGAAAAAGCAGACGTGTGTTTGCAAACTATAATGTGCAAAAGTGGAGACTTTTTTTAACACATCTGAATGAGCATTAGGGATCAAGATTTTATGTCAAAGCTCCAAATTATAACCCTGAATCAGGAAAGACCATCTCATCAACCTTAGTTTTTTTTTTCTTTACACATGCAAGATAGAAAGACAGAATGGTTATAATCAGTATAGACAGCAATCGGTTACTACTACTACTTCAAGCAATTGGTAGACCAATGAATACTTCAGAATACTGCAGAGTCCACAAAAAGTCTGGTGCTTCCTTCTCAATAATAAAATTATTTTTTTCTCCAGGTGGGTGAGCAGAAGATTGAAAGGAGTGTTCGTTGCATCCTCTGTGGAACTGTGGCAACAGTACTGACACTGATCTAGAGAGGCATGAATACAGTTCCTGTTGTGCTGAAGGACCAGCCGCTCAAAACACTTCATTATGACAGAGGTTAGAAGTAGTGGTCGATAATCGTTTAGCCACATTGCTGTTGATTTTTTGGGAACTGGGGCAATTGTGTTTACTTTAAAGTAGGTGGAGACTTTTTTTCCAGGGCAAGTGATATATTGAAGATATCCGTGAAGACCTCTGTTAATTGGTAAGCACAGGCTTGCAGAATTCAGCCAGGGATTTTGTCAGGTCTGGGGTCTTTGTGTGGGTCGATCCTCCGCAGCGTATTCCTTACCTTGTATGTTGACTGTGGTGTGGTGCAGTTCTTGCTTGTTTTGTAGTTGGTTATGGTTTGAATAGTCTGCCATATATCATATATTGCTGCTGGTGCTAAGGCTGTTTTGCTCTCTTGATGCCTTTTTTCTGTCTGTTCATAGAAGTACAATATGACTCCTTGTCACCTGATCGGAATGCAGCACTCTTGGCTTTTGAGAAGGGCTGCAACTCCCCATTCGAACATTGACTTTTGGTAGGGTATGCTTTGATTGTTTGATCATCCCTACACTTTATGCCGTTTTGTAGTCCTCAGTGTCTCTTTGGCCATTTGTGGGGGGAGCCTCCTTAAATATGCCCCAATCTGTGCACTCAAAGCAGTCCTGAAGAGCGTCCTCTACTCCATCTTGCCACATTTACAGGGCTGACTTCATGTGTTTGATTAATTGGGTATAGGCTGGCAGTTGTACTGTAGTAGTGTGATATGGTCTGATTGTCTGAAGTGGGGGCAAGGTACAGCTCTATAGACATCTTTGATTTTAGTATATATTGTCACCACCTGGTTTACGGTCAGGCTGTAACACAAAGGAGAAGGACAATGTATGACATGACAATATACTTTGGCCATTATTTTTTGTTTTGTTTGCTTTATTTAATGCTATTTTTTTGCATTGATGTACTGCAACAATGTATATTGTGTTTGTAAGGTGTCCTTGAGTGCCTTCAAATGTGTCTATTATTATTATTATTATTATTATTATTATTACTACTACTATTACTATTATAAGCATTTATTGGTACATTTATGAATCGTGGGTTCCTTGGGTACCACTGGTTTGACTTTGTGCTCATGGAGTCTGAAACGAGGAACATGACCTGCACCCTGAGGGATCACCAGGTTTAGCACGGCAGCAATGTGGCAGGTTTCCTGGAGGGTGATCAGACTCGCAGGATCCTCATTGCTGAGGACCTGAGTAGCTGGACCAGGCCAACGGGAAGCTCTCGTAACAACTGGTTACAGCAGATAGATGAGTAATGGTGGGTGGGACTGGACCATGTGTCAGCCTGGGGGGTTGTGTGGTGGATGTGGCAACGCAATTTACCAATGCATGCTCCCTAACCTGACCTGAACTATTCTAGATTTCATGTGATAAAAATTGTGAGCCACGATAAATAAAACACCGTTTGGTTGCAAGGCCATTTGTTTTCTGATGGATTTGTATAGTGCCTGAAACCCAGCCCGAGGGATCCCCATCGACGTCACTCCCTCCACGGCAGTCGCATCTTCCAAGGAATTCCCATCTACAAACCTGCTCATTCAGGGAAGACCTGTGCAGTCCACGATCACCAGTGATTCCAATTTGTGACAACACCCCTTTCCAGCTGTTGCTTGTGTTCTGTTCACATGCATACCATACCTGAGTCTGAATAATCGTGCTCTGGCCCACCTCTCCAAGGGAGTTGGAGACAGCAGAAGCGAGGACTGAGGTACTGTACAAGGCTGTGGTTGGGGCAGTGGCAATGGGAAGATCAGGATTAGGCAGCTTTCTAACACCTCAATACAACAAGGTCCAGGGCAAGGAGAGGCGACTGCTTGTCCTGGAAGAGGTGAGACCAGCATTGGACAAGTAAAGAACCAGTTGGATGACAGGTATGAGGCAGCAGGGAAAATGGATGAGATGGGAGAATGCAATGGAATGAAGGCTCACTTGGACGGACATCTGAAAAATACATGTGAATGGGTTTGCAAAACTCCAGGTCTCTGGCCTGAACCACACCTGGGGCCTATGCTGATCTCAGCAGAGCTGATATGTGAGGGCTGCAAATCCTGGTGTAAGAGAAGTCCTGGTGGAACCTTGGGATCATTTGGTTCATTCATGAGTTCATTCAAGAGAGGTGCCACTTTACAGTAAGACTACCCATATAAAGGGTTTATGAATGGTTTATAACCGGGTTATTAATTAGGTTGTAACACTATGTAAATTATTAATAGACAATTTTAAACAAGTTATAACACAGTTTTCTTTTTATTAATGAGTTACTACCATTTACAAGTGGCAAAAAGGAGCCTTATTGTGAAGTGGCACCGGAAGAGACTATCCACGTTGAGGCTCCAACAAAGGACTTTAAAATAATTTCAAATAATATATCACTGTCACTAAATATATGCTTTACACAAAACTGGTGTGTCTACATTTTTGGAAATAATCACTTGTTGGTCTACTGCGGTATATGACACAGATAACCTTCTGCAGCCAGTTAAATGGAACCACAAAAGTGTCTTACCTATTTCTGATAGGCAGGCCTCATCCATGGGTGATGGAGCTGCCCTGTCAGTGTCCCCAGCTGGAATGATTCCTGTTAGGGACATTTCGCCTGTGGTGACACTGACGTGGTGCTTAGGCCACCCCCTGCGGCACGGACGTGGGATCTGCGGTCCGCGATCTTTTTTGGTGGTCATTTTCAGATCGAGCCACTTCTTCCTCACCTCTGCCACCGTTCTCATTACAGGTGACACGGCATTAACTGCATGTGTCACCTGTCCTCATGCTGGGTCCTTCTCTTTCCTTGACAGACCACTGGTTATATTTCCAAACATACATATTTCCTTCCAGCAAAACTTGCACCTCATTCTCTGTGATGTTCTGTTTTTCCCTCATTCACTTTATCTTAATAGCAATATATAGTTACAAAATTACAATAGAAGCATATGATGCAAAATATACTGCAAACAGGAGAAAGTATTTGGGGGTATATATCTTTTCACAGTTTCCATTGCTGCCACATGTTCTCCTATTGTGCTGTTCAATGTGTGTTATATGGAAGTCATATGCCCATATATGGTTCATTTTGGGTGTGTCTTTATTTAAATTCGTCTTGCCGTGCACATGCAGTTACATTTAGAATGTGCGAGATTTATCAATGTTCACTACGTACGGCTGTTTGCACGCACGAATGATAATTACCAATTTGCCTCTGCGTATGGGCAATTTGTATGCATACACTTAGGAATTGTTCTATGCACCCTTTGATAAATGAGTCCCCTAGATCCAATATGTTCTAGTCAATGGATGTAGGAGCACATGTCAGATATTAAGTCACTCTGCATCCGAGTCAACAGATTGTACCAGTAGAATTGGTTTTTGAGGCTTACAGACAAATACGTAGAGAGGAAAATAAGAAACTTGTTGAACTTTTGATACTGAATTCTCAAAACTTAGCAGCAATCATCTTTTGTTTTTCTTTTTAACTGTACGAGCAACATTTTTTTTTTCTTTCATTTTCACTGTCATAATAACTGGTTTCATCTGAATTCTCAAGAGAATCTAAAATGGAAACATTTTCATTATCAGCTGTAATTAAACTACAACGGCAGCATACAGGAAAATAATGTAAACCTTTGTATATACTGTATATATATGCAAGACATATAACGCTAATTAACTAGTGGATATTTCGATTTAAAATCAAAATGCATCCATCTTTTCTAACCACATATCTGGTATATGAGTTAATCAAAAGAATTATGTATTGTAAAACAGAATACAGTCACCTGTACTGGGCTAAATGCAGTTTCTGTAAATCTTTTAATTTGTACTGTATTGTATTTTGGAAATGTTTGCCAAGTCCACATCCTCCGGATGAAATTGCATTATAAGCTTTGAAAAAGAATGTTAATTTCATTTGTGTATGGTGTAAGTGTTTGTATATTATGTGTGACAGTAATAGGTTATAATTGTCTTAAACACACAGAGATAATTAATGAGAGGAATTCTAAAAACGACAATGGCTTTAACAAATACAGCATACTGTACTTCAGTCAGCCTCTTACTGCATCTTCTGTTGCTTTTCAGCTGAAATGCACTACAGCACCCAAAGACGCTAAACAGAGTAACCCAAACACTGCTTTTTATTCAAGCCTGTTTTAAGCCAGATGAATTCTACTGAATATATAAAAATTCTGTAACATTTTATTTTTGTATTTTATAGACACGTTCATAACAAATAATAATGAATTCACAAAGTATTATAAACATTGCTGTACATATTTATCAAAAGGCATTACACATTTTAGCCATGTGTATTATGCATTCTGAATGTTTTATGAAGCTCTCATCTGTAATGTACTATAGAGACCTTTATAATGCAGTACAAAGCATATAAAAGGTTTCCAAACAAACCATTTATAGACATTAATCCCTCTTTATAGAAACAAGAGACAGATGGGTCACATTTTAAGGGAATTTTGGGGCATCCGTCCTATTGCTCCCCAGTAATGTGGACAGCTAACAAACAAAACTACTAAAGCAAGAAGAAGTTGACATATCCCAATTGTAGGTAGAAGGCACTAATCCTAAAAGCTTTAAAAAAATGGTATATGTTGCACATAAATGTTTCCATTATCTATTACGCCTTTTAAGTACAATACAGGACATTCTAAGACAATGTTGTTCTGACAGAC
Source organism: Paramormyrops kingsleyae (assembly GCF_048594095.1). Lineage (NCBI taxonomy): Eukaryota > Metazoa > Chordata > Actinopteri > Osteoglossiformes > Mormyridae > Paramormyrops > Paramormyrops kingsleyae. The sequence goes on from NC_132812.1 coordinate 18,895,388, forward strand.
ATCATTCCTGATAGCTAACACTATGCGTTTTTAAATTATTATTATTATTGTTGCTGTTGTTGTTGGTGCTGTCATTAATTGCTTTGCAACCCATGTCAACATATGGTCTTTCACAGCCTTGATACTCTCCTGCTTCATACAACACATTTGTTTTTTTGGCACTTAAAGAGATCATCACTTCTATCAACAAGCTGGTGGTTCTTTGGGAAGAAACGGGTGGTTTTTATGTTTGTGAGATAATTTGAAATATGATTTTATGAATTTTAAGTTGCAAATATAGAAAAAACAAACACATAGGATTACATCTTGCACTCTGCACTGAAAACGTCGTGCAACTAACAAATTTAATGCAGTAAAAATTAAATTTCAGTCCTGGATGTTTCTGCTCTGTTAGCATTTTTTATTTTGATCATTCTTTGTATTTAATTTTGGTCTAATTGCAGGCAAACCAAAAAATTCCCAAAGGCCATCCATTGACTTTTACTATATTATACTGTATGTTGCATATTTATGTATATATTAAAATTTCTAAATGTTTCAGTACATAAATGGTTTTGTACAATTGTCATCATTTGGCACAATTTTCACTTGGTTTAGTCTTGCTGGTCAAAATATATTATGTACTGTAGTTTCCCATTGCAATAATTTTATGCCCAAAACTACATATGTATGTGATCATTGTGTTAGCCACCACATGCTAAAACCATTCAAAATGATTCAAAAATATATTAAAATATAAATTGTAGTGATATGGCATTATGGTGTTTTTGCTTCCCACATTATGTGATATTCTTGTCATTTTGTTGTTCTTGTATTGCCATTTTGCTATTTTTGTGTTACACAGTGCTGTGTGACTTTTTTGTTTGCTATTGTCTTGAGATCTGAAGCAGTTACAGGTACATGTGCATGCGAGCGCGTTCTCTTGCCAGTCATCTTTGCATACTGTAATGTAGAGCCTTGCAATGTTAAAATTCGTGTCTTTAACATAAATAAGTATCAGTTTCCTGAAGTGAAATGATCAGTCAGTGACATTGGGAAAGCTTAGGAGCATACTTTTGCTGACATACTGAGAATATATGTATAAGCATTTTCACTCTCATGGTTAAAACGATGCTGACTGTATATTTCATTTTGGTGGCACTGAGTCATTTATTGGTGGAATCATTTGCTTTTGAGAAATGAGTTACAGTTATTCTCAATTACAATTCAAATTTCTTGAAACATACTTAACATTCTCAAGAGCATTTCTGACAACTGGTAATGCATAGAGCACAACACTATGGTCTAGCTGCAAAAGCCTGTAACTTACTCAAAACAATTAACTTCAAAGCAAGTTATAATAATAATAATAACAATAATAATAATAATAATCAAATTCATCTTTAAATTTGTTTATTGTGTGTTTTGTCCATTTTTTGTCAAATACATTTTAAACATATGAGTGTAGTGAGGCGTAGTGTCAGTACCTATAACTGCACAATAGTACAAAGCTTTTCTTACCCAATGACTCAAACAGTGATGGCTGATCTGAATTCCTGGCTCGGACTCGCTTCTTTGACACTGCCTAACAAATAACCTGGAGAGAGAAAATACTGTCAAGTCCAACGTCAGGATGAGTAAGCTTTAACAACATAACTAAGACCTTAATGTAACATTTACCGTTTCATGGTTAGCACATTAACTGCAGATAACTCTCTCTATCATGGTGAAATCTGGATGATGGAGATGAAGGTGGGTGAAGAGGCTGGTGGTCTTGCCCCCTCTGTTGATTGGCACTTCATGCAGACTGGGGTTTCAAACACCCTAATTTTTTTTCACTCTCACTAACTTAAGGGGGAGCTACGCAGAACCAAATGGCCTCCTTTAAAGGGGAGCTACGTAGAGCTGAATGACCTCCCTAAAGGGGGAGCTATGCAAACCAGAGGGGCCTCCCTTAAGGGGGAGCTACTGTACACAGGACCAAATGGCCTCCCTTAAGGGAGAGCTATGCAGAGATGAGTGGCCTCCCTTAAGGGGGAGCTACGCAGAGCCGAATGGCCTCCCTATAGGGGGAGCTATGCAGAGCCGAATGGCCTCCCTAAGGGAGGAGCTACACAGAGATGAGTGCCCTCCCATAAGGGGTAGCTATGCAGAGTCGAATGACCTGTCTTAAGGGGGAACTATGCAGAGAGGAGGGGCCTCCCTTAAGGGGGAGCTACGGAGCTAAATGTCCTCCCTTTAGGGGGAGCTATGCAGAGCGGAATGGCCTCCCTTAAGTGGGAGCTATGCAGAGCAGAGGGGCCTCCCTTTAGGGGGAGCTACGCAGAGCGGAATGGCCTCCCTTTAGGGGGAGCTATGCAGAGCAGAGGGGCCTCCCTTTAGGGGGAGCTACGCAGAGAGGATTGGCCTCCCTTAAGGGGGAGCTATGCAGAGCAGAGGGGCCTCCCTTTAGGGGGAGCTATGCAGAGAGGAGTGGCCTCCCTTTGGGGGGAGCTATGCAGAGAGGAGTGGCCTCCCTTTGCGGGGGTGCTATGCAGAGAGGATTGGCCTCCTTTTCTCTTCCTGCACAACTAATTTTCTGTGTAAGAATATCCTCACCCGTTGCAGAACTGCGTGCACTGAAAGCTGTGAGAGGCTGAGTTACTGAGCGAATGTTAAGAAGAGAAGTATGAGACCTGCATTGTCTTTTTGAAAATAAATAAAAGAGCACTGTTTACACTCCCACATCATGCCTCTGCCTCCGTTTATTTCAGCACCTGCCAGTCCTACTCAGGTATGATGCAACAAATCATTCAGACCTTAATTCGTATAGTATAGAGACATATATTTTACTAATTACTAATACCAATTTTACTAATGAGAGTGATAGATATACAGTACAAGTAAGACTTTAGTGTATGACATCTTAGTGTAGAGGTTTACATAATGGGTAATCCCAATCAAAGTACAAACGTGTCTGTACATTTATGAGTATTTGATATTTTTTATAATAAAAATGGAAGTAATTAAAGCATTATATGCATTATATGCAAATAAAGAATAATTATCCATATTTTAATATACCACATGAGTTATTAAATTGACATAGAAAAAAATTTGTCACCATTTTAATTGAAACGTCTTCCAGAAAATCAGATATTGAGATGTGTGCATTCACACTTCAGAGTGTTTCTGTTGTTTCCTGTCTTCTTTGGATTGCATATCTTTCAGTCTATAGGAAGAAAACTTCCATCTACTTCAGATATGAAGGTTATTGCCACACCTGCTACTTTCCACTTCAGTGCCATCTGTTTTTTATTTTTTTGTATTATCTAGAGTCGCACCTAAAACTCATCTCAGCTGTTAATACCGAAAAGGTGAACTAGAATTAATAAATGAAATGGGAGATCTATTCCTTGTGGTGACGCAGGGTCAAAAGATCAGGAAGCGAGTTAGCATGGGGGCAGCTCCAGATCTCGGATCAGTTGAAGTAGGTGACAAAACTTACTTATTGGTAAAATGATTCCGATTGCCAACTGCAGGACAATTTCATTTGTTAGTTTGCTTGTCCCTGGAAAACTAGTATGTGCTTTTCATAACACAACTGAAAAATAAGATACAAGTTATAGAACCTGGGGATTTGTTTAAATTATGTGTAAATCCCTTTCATACGGATGCATTTGAAATGTTTGTGTCATGCGCCTTCATTCCCAATCTGCAGTGAAGAGGATTAAATTGACTAAATAGTTTGTTTGAACGACAAACTGCAAAGTGAATTATACAGACTGCTTTGTACAACACAAACTCATTTGCTTTTCTAAATTACTTATTGAAATACATCCTTCTTCTTGAAATAAAGACTGTGTATCTTGGGAAAGTGCACACCTTGACATATTGGCTGGCAATGTTCCTTTTTCTTTTTATATTTGCATTTTTCCTGTCCAAGTATAATGAGCAGGCCATGGAACATGTCACAGCGACGGGCGTAACAGCTAAGTGAAACAACAACTTTGCATACAGCTTGCAGTCAGATTAGAATACGGTTGGAGAAAAATAGATTGCAGAGTTGTGCTACATTTTCCTTTTACTCGAGAGAAGCAAAGTGAGGTCCTCGAAAATCACTCAGTCTCATTCATCAAAGGCTCTTTGAAAAGTGCCAGACAGCAAATGACTGTGTAATTCTAACCTCACCATTTTGGGATAGTAGTGACAGACTGGGCTCTCAGTATGTTTAACAAGTACATTCACATCTGATGCATTCACCCATTTGTGAGAAACATGAGTAATAAATTCATTTTTTTAACTAATAATTTTAATAACAAACAGAACGGGCCACACCATGACAGGGTGGACAAGTAGAGGGGCAACAGAGACATGAGCGGGAACAGAAGTGAGAAAAACCTGGGACACAGACTGGGTGAAAGCAAAAGGCAGGACAGGGCTGTGGGACAGGGATGGAGGTGTGGCGAATGAAAACAGAGGGCATCCAGGGAGTCTTCTGGTCCCTGGAAAGCTGGGCGATGGCCCTAGGACATAGGTCCTCCTGGGCCTGATCACTGGCAAAGCGTAGCCCATCCAAACTGCAGGACCTGCAAGGCAGGGGGGGGGGGGCGCCGAGGGTCTGCAGGGCAGGAAGGCGCAGAGGGGACTGCAGGACAGGAGCTGAAGGATGACACCGTTTCTCTCCCCAAGGTCACGGTAGGAGAGGTATCCGGGCAACCTCACCGAGCAGACCAGGGTCTCGGCAGCTGACCTAGGGAGCGTGTCCCTCTCTGCCGGTGCAAGCTGCTGAAGGCGCCAAGTGCCTCCCAGTTCTGGCTGCTTTGCCGTACCGCTCAAAGTTCAAATCGATCTTAGTTTGCTGACCTCTAGCAAAGACGCTAAATTCAGGAAAATGCACTGACCCTCACGACACATACAAAGTTCCCTCACCAAATTTAATTTAACTTTAGTGTCATGTATTGAAAGTACTTTTGCAAACCCATCATGAGCTTTTTTACCTTTTGCCTCTTTTCGACCCAACAGGAAGAGAGCAAGAGCCTTTTTGGTGTAAACCGACAATGTAACACTTTACAGTTGCAGTTATTTTTAGGGCAAGCGCTCTTTCATGACATAATGTTCATCCATCCAGCACCTTTCTCAAGCACCGGCAGTTCGGCGCAGACTGTGTGAACGAGAAAGTGAATTTTTCACCTGCGCCGAGCAGTTTGCTACTTGCAGTGTAGATGGCGCCTGAGTGATGACTGGGGATGAGGTGGGCACCAGGGCTTCAACATCAGGAGAGGAGACAGGCACCTGTGGGACATCAGGAGACTGGGCTGATACCGGTGGGTCATCAGAGGAAAAGTCGAGGCTATGACACCTGAAGGTGAGCGGGGCAAAGCCCGGACACCTGGAGGCGAGCAAGGCAAAGCTGATGCACCTGGAGGCAAGCAAGGTGAAGACGGGATCTGAAAGTGTGGCATGAGTGACAGCCTCGTCTGGGCCGGGCGTTGGAGGCTTGAGATGGACAGCAGCCTCTCCTGGGTCGAACTTTTGGTGATTAGGTGATTTGCGAAGGCCCCTACTGGGCCTGGCATTGGAGATGCAATGGCGACATCTTCAGGGGCCGGACTCTAGAGACACTGTAACAACCACTCCTGGTCAGGACTCTGGAGGTACCCTGGGCGAGAGCCACGGGCACCGCTAGCTTCCCCCACTTCTTTCTGTGATTGGAAATGGAAAGGGGGGGTGGGGCAGCAAGCTGCGAGGAGCCATCGGGTGATTCTGAGGCAAGCTGTGAGAGGAGTCGCTCCATCTCCTCCATACAACGCCAGACCTACTCAGTGTCTAGCATGAGCCTTGCTAATATCGCTCCTGCCCTCAGGAGGAGTACACCAGCTGCAGGAACTCTCCACACCGCAGGGTTGTGCCTCCACACTAGCTGTTGGTTCAGAAGGGTAAAGTAGTCCTTGGCCTACATGCAAGATGGCTCTGCCGGATCCCACGGCTCTGAAGACCTTGCTGGTTATCGGAACTGGGGAACATGGGGAATCCCGTCCGCAGGGTGTTGCAAAGCCTGAAAGTCAGGGCTGACATTAATGTCGCAAAATTTCTTTTGGAGTCCAGTCATTCTATCACAACACGCAGGATGAATGGCAGGTATTTAGCACAACAAAAGGTGTTTTACTGAGCATAAAACAAATAGGGACAGGGAATTGAATGAGATTGCAAGGGATCAAAATGAGAGGGCTAGAACCGGAATGGACACAGGCTGACAGGAGAAGCAACATTAATAACTGGACTGGGGAACACAGGAATGGGAAGCACATATATGCAACACTAATGAGGGGGCCAACAAGAGGCAGCTGAGGGAGGAGGGAGGGGACAGGAGGGTCAGGTGGATATGGCAGTGCAGGATGTGACACCTACTGTGGCCAATGTGTTGAGATAAAAGTTGGGGAATACACAGTATTAATTATTCTTAACCAAAATCCAAATTCACAAACTCTACCAATAATAGAGATAAGAGGCTGGTTTCCTGTTCAATGTCACAAGTATTCAGATCCCTAACCTTGCTATCAGTGTCAAATTGTCTCCTACAGAATCTCAGCATGTGAGACCTTCAAGTCACGACTCAGAAATATGCCTTTCAAGGATGCAGCTGCAAACTGTCTTAGGTAGTTAGTTAATCAGACTGAACTACAGCTGTACAGTACTATTGCATTTCAAATGCATCCAAATGCAAGTTTAAGGCTTTTCTTTGCAAATTTATTTTATTCACCAATGTTACAACAGTGTAACTACTGCTAAAAATGGATAAAGTACTATTCTCTCTTATTGGGGGAATTGAATTAATACATTTCTGGTGTATTTAATTTTTCTTTATTGTGTACAACAATTTGAAATTACTTTTCACAAACAACTTGAAACTCGAATACTATACAATTATGATTCGGAATCTAATTTACTAGCACCAATTCATGTTTTATATAAGTGTGCATGTATGCCTACATGTATCCTTAGAAGACTGCCATCTATTGGCATTTTTGACAATTTCCATCTAAATAGTAACCAACCGTAGTCCTGCTGTGTTTCAGCAATCAAGCTCTAGACCAGGGGTGGGCAATCTTATCCGCAAAGGGCCGGTGTGTATGCAGTTTTTTTGGGATAACCTGTAGGTCAGCTGTTGAAACCCAGGTGTGAGGACTCTTCAGCCAATCAGTCCTCTAATTAGTGATCTAATTAGGGAGTTGCAGCGAAAACCTGCATACACACCGGCCCTTTGCGGATAAGATTGGCCACCCCTGCTCTAGACACAATGTGACAGAAAGTAACTTTATTTAATTATTGTTGGAATCAAAATATAATATTTATTATTAAACATTTAATTTTAATTTAAGATTCTTCCCTTTATGCAGTATTATTGGTGCATTTTTTCAGTAGCACTAATCATTTAGCTTTGGAGAATTGTGCTTTACAAGTTATGAATTACCATAATATAATATCTTGGAAGATGTTTCAAGCCAATTATCTGCATTTGCAGTTACATTTTAGAAAAAGCAGGCATTGTCCATCCATTCAAGAGGTGCATTAGCAATGTAACATTTTTGAAACTATTTTGGCACAAACAACTGAAATATTTACCTTATCACAATACATTCCTAATTACTTTGTCATCTTTATGCCTTTAAATAAGAACTTGGCATGATGATAAATGAGTACAGATACACAGTCCACAAGATGGGGAACACAACCATAAATAAGAATCAACAAAAGTTATAGTTTATGCTATTGTAAGTAACATAAACATCAGTTTATACAGATTTAGAATTTAGTTCTTGATAATTAGCTTCGGTGTCAAACAATGAAGCTATGAAGATAAATGCTGGATTGTGTGTAATCTCACAGTCAGCACTCATATACTGTAGGCCTGTACATTCACGCTCACAACTACAATAAGGGCTTGGCTCTGGGCTTTCTCCACATTGAACTGGAGAGGAAGTACTGTATACACACAAACACAAACTATAGCCTTACAGGACCAGCACAGTTATAGACATAAGCAACTGGAGGAATGTTAAAAGGTTAATTAAGTACAAATAGCATTTATCTACTATGGTTTACTTGTTTGTTTTTCAAATGTCAAGGTGTCACACGTCAAGCAAAGAGAACTTCATCAGAAATGAAAATGAAAACCCAAATATAAAGAAAGAATGAAAAACTGCCATGGCCTTAATTCAAACCTCTCTTTCTATCCATGTTTTGCATATTTTAGATGGGGGGGGGGGGGTGCCCCCAAACTGCTCATGGAGTAGGTGTGTGTGCCCTGCGATGGGCTGGCATTCTCTTTAAGGTGTCGCCTGTTTGTGCCCTGATTTTTCTGAGCCAGGCTCTATACTCACCCTTGTCTTGTGTGAAATAAGAGTCATGGCAGATGGATGGTTCCAGAAAGGTCCCATAAAGCATGCTGGGCGGGTGAGGGTGGCGATTAGCTATGTCTGCACCAGTGGTGTTTGGTGGTCTTTCAAACAGGGGAAGCAAATTTTAGACCTACATCATAAAATTTGTCAGCTAGCTGGCCTCCCACGATTTAGTTTGGAGTAAAGAAGCGGGCTACACGAAGCTACAGAGGAACAAATTCTACTAACAGGACAAGACACAAACTCAGGAATCCTATAATTCTGTTTTTATTTACAGCAAGATATCTGCAAAAAAAATGTAAAAGTCTTCAATTGCCAAAAATCCCATTGGGATTGAATTTGTAATGCTCTGATGCGGAAGTATAATTTCAAAACTGCACTTCAATGCGTTTTATTGGATTGTGCTGCCATGGGAATGTGATGCATCCAAACAAAAATCATGTTAGATGACGTGCAAGAAATTATCGCTGACTCTGTACAAACTAGTCATTAAGTTGAACACATTATAGCGCACTCTTTGTAATAGCAATGTAAATACAACAGTATACATTTGACAAAATTTTTCATGACATTTTGGAGTCATTTTAGAGACATTTGTTTCCATGACATTCCCTTGTAGCCTTAGAGGTGTCACCACTGGTCTGCAGTCCCCAGAAGATGGTACCCAAGGTGGCTGCCTAAGTCACCTATAGGCCTACGGTTATCCGGCCGGCAGACACAAGACGCCATGGGTAACACATAAGAGCTCTGGAAGTAAAAGCAATAAGAAAGGCACTGCATTTTGCAGTTTCCACTAACAATAAGTGCCCCCTTTCTATCTCTGCTGTTTATACTTTGAAGTGTAGAACAGTTGTGCTGGTACAGTCATTAACCTAGTAAGCATATTACCCTGCCTAGTTCCTTCTGGGTTTTCTTAATAATTTAAAGCCTGAGTGCTGATCAATGCGGTAATGGCTGGCTGTATCTCATCAAGACATATCACTGAAAATGTATGTTTTTTGGATGTATGTTTACTTTAGGAGCATGGCAAATAGTATCTGTCTCATGCTTTTCCTAGAAACAGCTGAAATTGCTGCTGGCAGTGTTTTTAAGATAAATTTGGAAATACTTTAAGTACTAATGTATTTTTTTTTGTATAATGTTTTCTCTATAGCAAATTTTCATTAAACATGTCAACCTCTGAAGGATGTACACCTCAATTAAAGTTTCAATTAAAAATTTCCAAAACACTATCTTGCAGTTTTTCAGCTTGCACTTTCAATGAGAAAAGTAGGCAGACTGAGGTAACTTACAAGAGAATATTTTCTTATTACTGTCAAAAAGGGTGATTATCCCTGAGTAATACTGAGTATATTACAGATTTGTCAGGGAATATAACTTCACGTTTACACTTACAAACAGTTTATCTCTCCTTGTAAGTTTAATTCTTGAAAAGCTGAATTATAAAGAAATGTCAGAATAGAGCCGATAATGCTGGAATTAAAGGGTAATATCCTATCAGTTTCACAATGACTTTGCCTATAATGGCACATAGAATGTGAATATAAAATTATAGAAAAGTTGTATCAACTGAAAGCATAATAGGTAACTGGTAAACAGGTTTCGACTTGGTTATAAAAATGGAACAACACAAACAGAGAGAAATAGAAAACCACCATAGCATGGTTATTTGCTCTGATCACTACTTTTCTAATTTTCTTCATCAAATGTCACACCTTTCTACATTTTTACTAGCATAGAAAAGCTGTCCCAGACTTTTGTGAAAGCACAGGGGGAAGACCACCCAAATAGTCAAGGTTAAATATGGAATCACTGACAGATGTGACTTCCTGCCCCTTGCCATTCTGAAACAGGCCACATGCTCCACCTGCTAGGTAGAGAACTACACCTGAGGAGATCTCTGAGCCTCAGACTCCAGCAGTGATGCCGAATCGGGCCTGGCCAGTGCACATCAGCTCGACACGACTCACCCACCTGTAAAAAATGGTGGATTTTATAGCCCAAATAAAAAGGTCAGGATATGTTGTGTCAGTATATGAATATTATCTTAAGCAAAATATAATTGTGCATATTTGAACATTTAGGAAAAAAGGCAAGAAGACCAGGAGCCACACACTATGAGAACTGCTGGGAATTGGCTGTGAACGTCTTTTCCTTTTCTGTGTGAGTGTGTGTGTGCGTGTTACCTGAATCATATAGGCACATATTCGTTCAACACAATTCTGCACATGCTTATCATACGTCTTGTCATTTTTGACAACATACGGCTGTGCCGATGGTGGAAAGAGCAAAGCTAATCCAGCTATGGTTAATCGGCCCTCTCCACCCGCTCCCTTACATGCGGTGGCCTGCTTTTCTCGCACACGCTCTGATAACTATGAAACAAGGTGAAGATGCTGTAGATGTTTGAATTTTGGAAGTTTGTAAATAACAGGTTCCACTGCAATTTATCACTTTGAACTGTGCAGTAATAATTCAGTACATAGGAATGTGCTATTCTCTGTCTTCGGTTTTTTGTCCCTTCTGTCTTCATACTGTATGTCCTGATAGAAAATGTGCTGTGCATTAAGAATGTTACTGAATAAATAAACAGCCTAACACGGTACTTAATCTTAACCTTGTTATTGGAATGTCTTTGATCTGTGGGGGGGGGGGGGACTCAATAAGCACCAACTTTCTGTGGCTCTATGTGGCTTTTCCGTTAACATTGCAATTATGACTAGCTGAGCTTAGATATTTCCTGTTGTACAGAACACTAAAGTCAATTAATTTTATTATAAAGGCATGACAGTGAGTCATGGTGACTCAGCGGGCCGCACTCTCACCTCACGCCTCCAGGACAGGCATTTCCAGTCCTACTTTGCTCTGTGTGTGTAGCTTTAATGTCTATAATTTTCATCCACTAAGAAATTTCAGCAAAATAACAGTCTGTGTTGTTTGTTATCTGTTATCTGTCTTTTTCAGGTTTCTACATAATAATAATAACCATTATTTGATTATGCAGCTTGGTTCACATATTTTCATATGTAAGACATCTATACAACTTGAAATACAGTGGTACCTCAGTTCTCGAACTCATTAGAACTCGAATGTCTTAAAAGTCGAACCTACCAGTTCGAATTTTTTTTAGCTAGAATCTTAGAAGTTAAACCGTGAACGCCAACCTAGGATAACTTGTACGCGCGGGGAAATGAGTCATGCGGCACGTCTCTCAGTGGAAACAAAGGGTAACGCTTCAGTCTCAGTCTCAGTGTGATAGCATCGTGCAGGTTTACACTAGCTGAATACATATATTTAGACAGTAAAAACACATTTAGACAATGATAGACAGTAACAGTAATTATTATTATATAATAAAATACATTTAAAAATAAAGATTTCTTATTAATTAATTTAATATTAATAATAAACCATTAATACATTTAATTATAATAATATTATCATGCCGAGCGGGGACGGAAGGTGCAGACGTCAGGGTATCGGGGAATACAGGGTTTAATTACAGGTAAGGCAGGCAAAACGCAGATGGACAATACAATGACCGGACTGGAGAAACAAACTGAAACGCGGACTAATGACAACAACCAGAAACAGCTGATCACACGGGGATTCCACACGGGGTTAATGAGGGGGCGTGGCACATGAAAGGAGCGGACGATCGGGGCAGGACACATTGTTTTTTTTAACTTTACACATTGTTTGGATACATTTGTTTTCTTACTTTACAAATTACTGTTTTGATAAATGTGCTTAGATGTGTTTAGTACAGTATATGCTCTTCTTGTTTTATCCAGTTCATTTTGTGTTTAAATGCTAAAAAAAAACATAGTTAGGTGTAATTTATTGGGGGGGCGAGAACCAATTGGTTTTCCATTATTTCTTATGGGGAAAATTCGATCACAACTCGAACTTTTTAGGATTCGATCCAGAGTTCTGCACGGATTAAATTCCAGTTCTGAGGTATCACTGTATGTCATTTTAGTTTATAATGGGATACATTGTCCTATTCATTTTTGCATTCTAAAAAAACCTTTAGTTAAAGGTACTGTAGCTCAGTACCTCAATGCACACGAAAGCCATACCATTTACCTGCAGGCAGCTTGAAGGTAAGAATGGGGGGTGTGTTACTTTTTACGAATTCTTTAAAAATTTAGTTGGATTTAGACGATGAAGCTCTTTTATCTGCTTTAATTAGTTTAACTAATGAAAGTACACACATTTTTAGAGTAAAGAATCTCATTCATTAAGCATCATTAAAGCCAAGCCAGAGGAAGCGATTTTAATTAACCAGAGGATAAATTGCCGAAATCCACTTCTTATGCACAGGACAAAGAACCAAAGTGAGTTGTAACAGGACAAAAAGGGTAATAATTGCAGTTTCCATTTTTGGCTTTGGCCTTTTTCTCTTCAGCTGTTGAGGAGGAATTTATTAAAACCTTGGACCACTATCAATAGGGAGTACTACACTTAACATAGTCTCTGTTTCACTCTAATGAGGCTCCTAAATTGTGGCCAAATAAAACACACTTAACCACAAAGAATTCAGTAACATTTGGTTAGTACAATCAAAAGTAACCTGTTTATTGTATCTTACACAGACATGTATACATGCCATTATTCATTTGTGAACATAAAACATGGAATTTAATGAAAAATAGTAATTGTATTAAATTAATTAATAAAAAAAACAATACATATTATAGTCATCCAAAAACCTTAGAAAAGTAATTAATTTCAATAACATACTTAACAATGTCAAACCTATTAAATTCCCATTGGGCAAATATCAAATTAAAATAAACTGCAGCTTGACACTAGGGTATAGAAAAATTAATAATCTTCTATTTCATTTAGTGGAGAAAATGACATTCAGCCCTCTCTTGAGAAATTCCCTTGGCTTAACAATGTTAATCTGGTTCATCCAAAAGGTATTCATTAAAATTAGCAATGACTTAAATAATATAGTCATTATTTCCCCTAAAAGAATATAGGATGAAATTTGTTTGCTTATTGCTATAATTAATTTTCCAAAATTACAGAGTACACTGTTAAATAGTATCATGAGTAGCTTAAATGCACTGCATACTTTAGTTCACAAGACACCGTGGATGGTTGATGCAAATATTTTGTGAAATGTTCATTTGTTGTTGTTGTTAATAATAATAATAATTTCCAGAAATGGATAAATGAATTTATCAAGCTGTATCAAGCTGCCTTTAATAGTCTACAAATGACCTCTTTTGCTCCTAACAGTGTATCTGTGGATATGCAAGCAATTTTAATTTTCTGGCTTATAACTGTATAATAGGTACATTCATATACATACTGTATTCACACCTCATATATAAACAAATTCAAGTATATAGGCAAAACAATTGTAAGCTATAGATGGGTATTATTTCTGACAACAAGAGTTTTATCACCTTGTTCTCAGTACTCATGGTTCTTTTTGGCTATAGTGTTAGAAAGTCTGTGATTATATCACCTACCAGTGCATTAAATTCCAGGGTGGCTAGTTTTAATAATTTATAAAAATGTCATTTAAAGTAATAGCATACAGATAGCTGTCATAACAGACTTAACCAATAAAGGGGAAATAAGAAAAGACATAAAACTCATCTTATATGGTTCATCATCAAACGCATTTATTGAAAATTATAATGAAAGTCGAATGGTGTCATTTTGAATGTCTTCAGATAGTCTGGGAGGCTGAGTAGCCTATTCTGTATGTTTTTGATGGAACACTCCCAGGGAAGCTTAACTGGAAAGAAAACTACAAAGAATATCATGGCTTTGGGTTGTGCTTCTATATTTATATGGCACTGATTACACATTGATTAAATGTGCCATGTTCGTGTGTGACCACAAATATAGACAGTATTTCAAATATTTCACCCAACTTTTTACAAAAAAAAAAAAAAAACTTAAGACCTACTTCACTGGCATGAATAGTAATCTTATTAGCTTATGTTCTTATATATAAATAGGTTAATTAGAAATTTGAAGTATTTATGTGCGATGCATTTTTCATCTACTATCAGCTTGTCCCAAATGGCAGGTCTAAAAAAATATATGCTAAAAAGAAAGCAAGTTTAGCTTCCTATTTCACTTATTATAACATTTGGCATTATTACATTTTATTATTTTAGCAGAAAATATCCTAGACCTATCCCAGGCTGGTGTACACCCTGAATGGAAAATAAAAAAAACATAAAATTAAATGGTATCAAAAAAACAACAAACAAATAAATTGAGAGAGATTTTCGTAACACAGGAATCATCAAGCTGTCCAAACATGAACAAACGTGTCCATGGCAAGATGCGTCTGTGTCCATGACAAAATATTTTCTTTGACAAAAAAAGGAAAAACTATGGAGCTACTTTGATCAAAATGTCTGTAGCACTTGCCATGGCATTGACTCCTGCTAAAATGTCTAGCGGTGCTTACAAAGGAAAGGGTTAAGAAAACTGAACCTACACATTCAAATTGGACAGAAACAAAGACAACTTACCATTTACTGCAAAACTAGATGGCAGCCCAGTCAATATACAAAAAAAGAGCCTGAATCAATATTCTAGTCAGACCTAATCAACCCGCAGAAGCGTGTTTTCTCTTCAATGCGAGATGAAATTGAAATAGTGAAATATGCACGATGGCTCTCATACTGGAATAAAAAAAAAAACATGAAGCTGGAATGTTTTTTTTTTTTTAGTGACCAGGTTGTTGCTTGCGTCCCTTGCAAAGCGTCTCATCGCTGAATAGTACACAAAAGGAGTTGAGCTGCTTTTGTACGCCAACCTGAAGGAAGCGCCGGCAAAACCAAGGATGGAGGTCGACAGGTACTTAGTCGACACTTTTCCTGAAACTGTGTTTTCATGTGAAAGAGCTGACAGAGCTGTAGTCTTTGGGATTGAACAGCACAAGTATAAATCCCTCTGGCGAGTCATTCTAATCACCCCGCACAAGCAATGCAGAAGCAGAGAGTTCGTAGGGAAACTACTGCTGTCAGAACAAAAAAGCTGTCAATACTGCCTTTCTATGGCAACCCATACAATCCCTTTATTTGTTGTCAGAAAGAGCATGTGGAGTTTCAGTAGGTCAAGATTTACCACGAAGAGTTTTGGCTCTGCAAAATTCAAAGGAATACATTTGTCACTGGTGAGTGGAAGTAAGGAGTGCAGTGATGTAACAACTTACATGTATAATGTGTAGATAGCTATACAAATAACCAAAGTCAACTTTAGTACTTAGACACTGTCTGAGATTTTAGCAAAGGTAATGCATTGATTTTCAAAAATGCTGTGTGCTTTACTATACTGTAATACAAACATCAAAGACAAATGTCTTTGTAATACATAAATAATACCAAGAATTATTTCTGTGCTTAGTTTTACCACATTTGAGGTCACATCTGATCTATGATTTCACTGCATTCATACTCTGATTACAATGACAAAACAGGTCACCATGCATAAGTGACACACTATAGTAGACTGTATAGTTACATTGTAGGTGAGTTGGAGAGGCAGGCAATGTAACAAATGGAGAGAGTGATACGGTGTGGGGAGTGTTTGTTTAATGTATGTAAAAAGACAATAGAAATGTCACACCTCTGTCTTTTATCTGGCTCAGTTATGAACTGAGCCTCTTACACCGTTCTCACACACTTCACAAGCACACCATTTTCCCTGCTCGCCCAATCCCGTAGCACCATGCACTACGATATTGAATGTGAAGAAGCAGAATATATGAAAGAAACCATTTGCAAACAGACTATTTGTTGAATTGACTGGCAGGTGCTATATTTGGCTATTTGATTGGAGTGGAACGTAACACAGGCTGGTACTCTCAGATGTGACCAGTGAGAGTTTTTTTTTTGTTCTTAAACATTCATGGCTAAGCTGATCAGGTCCTGTTCTATATGCAAAATAATTTTATGTTGCTTTTATGGCTGCATAACATGTGAAATATGCTGCTTAATATTGATATACAATTTTTACAAATAATCAACAGATCATTAGAAACAACTAAACTGAACTTCTATCAAACCTAAGAAAAAATGGGATATATGCTCTTCAGCATGTCACCCTTCGTGTCTGAGAAAGCAATGGAGCTGTAGTGGTGCTATAGATGATGAAGCTGAATTTCCTAACTCCAAACCAAAGCACACTGTTGGTTTTGTTTTAAAGATTTTATTAAGGTGTAATAATATGTTTTATTTATAATAATTGATACTTTATTGATCCCCGTGGGGAAATTGTCTTTTACGCCTCCCTCAACTTGCTCTTTTTTTGCAGAGTAAGCTGTCTGCGAAGGGCAGCCGCCTGTAGCGACGCCCAGGGAGCTGGGGGTTAAGGGCCTTGCTCAAGGACCCACAGTCTGTTTGTATGCCCATGATATGCAAATACTATGGAAGCGTATTACTGCCATGATATATATATATAAAAAAAAAAAATCTCACTATTACGTTATAACGTCTACGATGGGCTGGCCCCCCATCCAGGGTTGTTCCCTGCCTCGTGCCCGTTACTTCCGGGATAGGCTTCGAACCCCCCACGACCCAGTAGGATAAGCGGGTTGGACAATGGATGGATAGATGGACGTTATAACGTGAAAATATTACATTATAACGTGAAAACATCATGTTATAACGTGAAACCATATCACTGCCACGACATAAAAAATATTCTCACTATCACATTATAACATGAAAATATTACATTATAACGTGAAAACATCACGTTAAAATGAGAAATCGTATCACGTTATAACGTGATAGTGAGAATATTTTTTTTCATTATGTCGTGGTAGTAACATGCTTCCGTAAAATACAAAGGTCAATGTGTGGGAAAAAAACATAACATCCAAGGGGCAGAACAGCAATAATTATCTTTGGCTAATTAGATAATTAATTTATCTCGAAATACTGCATTACAGCATTGTCTGTGAAGCATCCATGTGTCAAATTAGTTCTTACCTGCAGCCCAAAGTTCATTTAGAATGAAAACAGACAACATACTATTTTGAGTTTTTAATGAAAACTGTTGGATAAGGATAAAAAATAAAGATAATAAACATAGCTATGGATCTGTTTGTGGTTGGTAGCACTTAGTACGTGTTCTGATATTTCCTTGCAGCAGTCATTTCTGGGTCAGTGAATTACAAGATGGTTTAACATCAGAAACCCCGCGACCGTTTAGTATAGAGAAAGAAAATAAATAAATAATATCTTTTTGCCGGCTCTCCAGCCTCCTCTCACAGGATCCATCCTTCTCCGCAGTGTGGAAGAATAATTACATCTCCGATGCTACTTCTGTACACGTCACCAAAAGAGATGTTAGTTTACCCACTTTAAAGGAGAACAGGGAAAAAAGGGAAACATCCCATCTTCCTGGGCTTCACAGAACAGAAATGTGCAGTCTGGGAGCCGTTTGCATGACAGCTAAAGCATCGTGATGAATGGATCAGTGGATCCGACTAACACTGTGCTCACTTCCTTTGATAGGAGTCGCCAAGACACTTTTCTTCCTGTCAGTGCTCTGCGTAAAAAAAAAAAAACAAACACTCAGCACGGCATCCTTTCTGTTATGCCATCAGTGGCTGCAATTCATCCTGCCCCACGCATATATCCAACACGTACCTGCATATCAGTACAGCCGACAGCTGATTTTATGTAGCCCATAGTAAAAATAACGCTATGAAAATCGATGGTGCTGAAGCAGTAGGTTGTATTTTAAATAGCCCATATACAGTATAAAACAATGGAGGTCTCTTCACTGTTGCACAACACATCCTACAAACTTTTGTTCTCCTCCAAATGTTATGTGAACAATCAGTTTCAGCTAGTAACTGAGAATGTGCTGTTATTTTGTTGCTTTGCCAAAATCTTTGTTTACGAAAACAACACAGGGACTCAGCGTGTCCCCTGCCTTGTGTCTCAGGCTGCCTGGGATAGGCCACAGGTCTTCTTCCTTCACCCTGTATGGATAAGCAGAGAGATAGCTTGGTGAATGGATGGATGGATGGATGGATAATGTCAACAGGACCATTAGAGGTCTTAAGTTACAACATTTGGGTTAAAGACTTGAATCCCATAACCCCATATTCCATATTAACCTATTTACAGGAGCTGTACATTAGAAGGTTTCAGGCATACTGTAGAGAAAATTGCACTGCTCTTTTAAAAGAAGGAAACCACATTAAGATTATTCCACAATTTGTTAATTAATTCCCAATTCTGATTTCATTATATTAATTAATTATAAGAGAAATCAAGGCCACATTGCTTTGGGAATACAACAGTTTGTAACAATGTAGACAAAGAGAGAATGATGATAAAACATTCAAACTCATTAATACAAAATTAAAATAAGAAAAGAACTGAAAACAGGCCAAATTCATCCTGCAATGATTTGTTTCTGCTCATTATTGTGCTATAAACTAAATTTTATATGAAATGAGGTGGTAAGCATCAGTTTTTTACTTTTATTTATTTTTTTGAAAGTATGAAGCTAAAATGAGTGCCAATTTAAGTCTTATACTGATGATAATATAACTGTGTGTGCTAATACATAGCATTTTAATTAAACCACTACCATACCATATATCTCAGAACAGACGGAAGGAAATTGCGGGGATCATATTTGTCGAGAAGGCTTGTTGTGTGTATAACGTGAGCTATTGTGCAAATGAATCATTGATGCAATGCTTGGATGAGAAGATAAATGACATTAAGTCTTACTACGTTTAACTCCCACTAAATTATTCATACTGCAAAACCAACATGAGGTTCCCCTCTCTACCCTTTGTAGGTCTGAAATGCATGCTGGGAAGTAAATGGATCCTCTTTTATGTTCCTGCCAACCATGTGTTAGGAGAAGAGTCACACCTGCAGCTTTGAATTTGGTTTAGCTGACTCTGTCATTTGCCAGATTCTGGTTATAGCAGGAGGTCACATTAAGTTGCCCTTTTCTCGTTATCCTACTTAAAATAGAAGGAAAGCAATTTCCATCTTCCTATGTTGCCACTTGACTTGATTGTCATGTTTGAACTAATGATACCAGGTAATATTACGCTCTGCCCTTAGAATGATTAAACCCACATTAACGTATAGAAATGAAAACCCACATAATAGATACATATCTGGTCTGTGTTCTGCACATTGCATATGTAATTACACAGTTTTTGCTAAATATGCTATGCTCTGAGTTTAGTCTGCATGTTTAATATTTGCAATTCCCGGAGTTAGCATGACAAAACGATGCATAAATATGGCACATTTGTCTGTGGAATGCTACTGTAAAAAATGTTGTGCATTTCCTAGTTGTTATTGTGAAATGAATGAATAAACAAATATTGCTTCATTACAATTAACAGTAGTTTAAATGTTTATTTACTTGAATTTTTAAAATTCGTAATTACAAGAATTTGTGTTTCTGATTTTTTCGTATGCCCAATTAAAAACAAAAAGTGCCATTGCTGATTTAATGAAACCCTTCCCGCGCTCTGCAATTCTATTAATTTTTCTGATTTTCTCATCTTTATTTGACCTATTTATGATCCTGCTAGATTTGTAATTGATTCCATCTTCTGGATAAGTCATAGGTCTGCATGCGTAGGGATGTGATACTGAGCCTGATCTTCAGAAAGATATATAGTTTTAATTATCATTCAAGATTTTTTTTTTCTTGCTAACATTGCCCTTGGCTTGCTCTTCAGGGGACTTGAAGATTTCTTCTCAAATACTCTGAAGAGCAGACAGGCCTATCATATTTATCTGACACTTTCATTTGCCATTGTCCTTCTCTTGTGCTTTTATTAGCATCGTCTGACTGAGATGGCAGGTAGGTGAAAAGTGTAAGGGGCGGGATTTGGTCCTTTACATGAAACAACACTAATACTAGAATCCAGAAGACCCTCCTGCCTGAAGATGCCCATCTGCTGTTTGTCATTCAGATACATTAACAGGTTATTAACCCACCCAAGCTGAACAGGGCGCAGTGTAGATGTTCGTAGAAGCTTCTTTTCATATTGGTTATCTATACAATAAATTCCATTTGTTACTTGGTGAAGGCTGGCACTCTGTCTCACACAACAAAATGACACAATGAAAAACAATGTCTAAAGTTTTGGTCAAAATCTAAGGTTTTGCATTCCTTTTGGTAAATGAGCCTTCTGCAAGTACAGTGTGTATTTTGTATTCATTATTCCAATAACCTAACTATGTAACTACGTTGTGGGAAATTAATTGAATTTAGGCTTGTGGGTCCTCTTGTATAACTGACTTCTTTTTCAGTAAATGTGCTGAGTGAACAGGGGAGGTTCTCATTTCCCTTGCTGTACTTAATGTAAATTAAAAACCATCATTAAAGCTGAATATATAAGAGGTTTATACTTTGATCTTAAAATTATTATGTGCATGTCTAGAACATGCATCTACAATGTAATACAGAGTGAAAAACTCCATAACGTAACTGTCAGAGAAGGTAACCACTGCTTGGTTGCAGAGAAAATCTCAGAATCAGGACAACCAGGTATTGTATAGAGCTTTGAGGAGGGGAAATGTATGTATTGAACATATAGTGAGGGGCTGGCACAATTTATAGTCTATATAATGTACATAACATGTTTGTGTCATGCTCACAACATGTCTGTGTCATGTACATAACATGTCTGTATATAATACGCCTGTACAATGCATATAACATGTCTGAGTATAACGTGTGTGACCTTTTAACCTTTTATATTAGATGCACCTATAAATAGCTGTCACTTTGAATATTTCATACTTGTGAGCAGTGGGTACAGCAAACCCATAAAACTCGCAGCTCACAGAGCTAAATTCTTGCAATGCTAATTTGCCAGTGCTGTGTTTGCTGTGTTATGTGCAAATGAAAATAATCAGCCAGCAAGACAGACCCCCTTCTACGCTGGCCATTTCCAGCCACCTAATAGGCTGCCCCAATGCCTGTTAGTACAAAAACATATCTGAAGAAATTCTGCTAGTATTACAGTGTTTAACTTTAGTCTTGCTTCTTTGATAACATGGATGACTTGTGTACACCAGCCATGCCAGTGTACCTCATATTATTAAAACCAGCCGGAGCTGTGAGCTAAACCTGCCCCCAGTTTTTGATTGAGATTGCAACCAAAATTCCCAGTATCACAACGCCTTCTGTACTGGTTCTCGTGGCCTCCTCGTCGGACCGTTAAGGTGATTGTGGAGCTTTCTTTCTAACTTCTGTGAGGAAACAAACCATCAGTGTTGTATATGACTGTGTTCCTCAAACTGGTTCTCGGTAGGGAGCAAAAATGTGGAGCATTTGGGGATTCCTGAGGACCGGCTTGAGAAACACTGGTCTAGAGAGTGTAAGAACCTTATACAGAGTTTAGGATACAGATAAAATTAACACGTGGTCTTCAGCACCCTGTTAGAAACCATTTTTTCTGCTCTAATAGCTCCACCTAAATGTCTCTTGGGGAATTTCCCTAATAAATACTCCAGGGCAACTGATCACAAGCTGCTTTGTTTCTATGTTGGCATGACCTTGATTGCACAGGTAGGAAACACATATGTTAGTTGCTATTTGATTTAGTTCCTGGAGAGCCTGAACGTGTATTTGGGTGTTGGTTAGGATCCAGCTGTATTAGAGGTCCGTGGAGTGTGGGTTGGGTTTTGGGAGGCAGCATCTGGGTCCAGAAGGTTGCCTTCTGGAGCCTGTGACCAATAGTCTAATAATGTCATTCTTGGGCCCTTGAGCAAAGCTCTCAATCAAAATCTAGTCCCAGGGTGCTGGAGAAATAGCTAAACCATGGGGTCTTACCTGAAGTTCTGCTCCCCCCTGTGTGCGTGTGTGTGTGTGTGCACAAGCATAGGAGAGCAATACGGGATATGCAACTAAAGAATTATTATGTACTTGTGTTTGTACAATGTTGAATAAAGTATTATTATTATCATCTCCAGATGACAGGTAAGGACTTCCAGCATGACCCCAAAAAGGCAACATGTTCTCGGATGGGGTCCTTCCATCTTTCCCTGCCAAGAATGTTCAACAGTAATTCTCTGCCTTCGTTGGCCACATGGCAGCTTGCGCAAAAATAATCCTATTGGCCCTATTTATTATGCAACCCATTTGCAGACGTCCCTGGAGTCTCTGGCTCTGCCCGCAGAGAACCCTGACTGTCAAAGAGTCTGCCTCCCTCAGGGCTCAGAAAGCCCACTTGTGCGTACTGTGCAATGCTAGCAGGGGGATTAGCGGCTTCTGGCGGTTGTCATATACGTCACAGCAAATCAATAGTTTGAAAGAGAGAACAATTCATCAAGCATTGCGGCAAGTCCACCCCAGCCTGTGAAGCCCACACGAGATGGAGGGAACAAATGGGGCAAAGACTGAGGCTCTGCTGCATACAATCCCCCCCCCCCCACACACACACACACAAGATGGAGGGAAGAAATGGGGCAAAAATTGTGGTTCTGCCGCATGCCCCCGCCCCCACTTTGGGCTCCTCCCCTTTACTCCTACAGATGGTTCACTGTGGCCACACATGAAGGTTTAGACGTCCCGTTTCTCCAGAACAGAGCCCCTTGGAGGATTCCCATCAAATAGAATCTGCACAGGGGAAACAGCTTCATGCCTTTCCCCAATGGAACTGAACTAGGGAGCTGGTTCTCAGTGATGGGAGTACCTCGACAAGGCACACACGGCCATCTACTAGTACTGCACACTTCTCTATGCTCCATGTTGCAAACTCCTGGGACAGCCTACATACCAGTGATGCTCCAGTAATTTTCTTATTTTTACAGGAGCTATTTGATGTGCAGAGATCTCTAGTGACTGTAAGAGGGCTTGACGCAGCTGCATTAGCTGCTCCCAGGCCACTGGCTGCAGAAGACACTCGCTTCTTTCAGAAAGTTTTTACTGCTAGTAATCTGACAAAATCAGAATTTATAGACCTGACAATGGACATGCAATAAAATAAATCGGACAAGCACTAAGTTAACAATTAATCTTTTTTTTTCTTTCTAAATTTTCAGTTGCAGAGTTTGCAGGGATTGCATTTTTACAGTTGTATGCATGGGTCTGTGTGTGACAGTATGAAACATTTCTAGTTATAAAATATAAAATTTGCATACAATCCAAAAGCATTAATATTACTTCCCAAGCATGGAATTGTAAAAATTGTTTTTCTTTTTTTCTTTTTAATGTTTTAAATGGAGACATTTGGAAATTAATTAAAATTAAGTAGTTGGCTTTCCGTCTAGAAACAATCATTTCATCATTTAATTAATCAATAATCATTAACATGATCAATTTTGTTGTATAAGTGAGAAATTGACATGCCTGTATCCAAAAAGCTCAACAAAGAATGGAGGACGGCTAACAGAAATAAAATGAGGCTTATGAGGAGAAAAAAGGTGGAATTTTGTTTCTTCTGACTTCCTGATTTTGCCAAGTTTGACGTGTTCCTATGTCAGCAAGGGAGGGGCTTGCATTTCACTTCTTTAACCAATCACAGTCTTCATTGTATGACATCACTGAATTAATTAAAATCAGTGTTTTCTGTTAAGCGGCAAGGTGCACAGATTTCTACCAGTTTTATTGTGTTTGCCTTTTGCTAAGGGACATATAGATATAAAGCATAGGAACATGATCATAGAGATCACAAGAAGACCTGAAGCAGCAGCCTTCTGATCACAAGCACAGAGGCTTAGCTGCTTGGCGGCTGGTTGGAAGCCGTGAGATTGAAAATGAGAAGAAAAAAAAGAAAAAAACGGACCAATGTGATGATGTCATACGATGAAGACCGTGATTGGTTAAAGAGATGAAACGCAAGCCCCTCCCTTCTTGACCTGGGGACACATCAGACTGGGTAAAAACAGGATGTCCCTGCTTCTTCAGAGGTGTGTCTGATCACAATGGGTGATCTGGATGCAGATCAGTTAAACATGCCACAATGAGAAGTGAGTTACAAAATACAATGTGCTCACACTGGTGCACTTGAAGGCTTTTGAGGGAATAATGCGTCACGGCTGATATACACAATGCTTTAATTAAAGAGCACTTATTTTCCTAAACCCACTTCACTCATAAGCTGACATGCAATAATATCTGACTGCTATTTTTTGTGAAACCCTCCAATAATTCCAGACTGAAATTTGCATTTATTGGCCAGAATTCTACTGAATCTGCCAGACACTAATATTTAACAAATTGTCTTGGGAGATGCAATTTGTTGTCAGTCATATAAGGAAGAATATAAGAAAGTGCTGAAGGTTGATTTTCAGTTTTAAGAACAGTAAAAGCATGCATTCCCTTTCAGTTGGTTAAATAAATAAATAATAAAAATATTGCTACTTTTTTCAAACTAATCGGTGTTTTTTTTTTCAATGAATATTATTTGTCTGTGCCTTCATTCCTTGTATTATACTATTTTTTCCCAAATAATAAATAAAATACACAATTAAATATCAAGGCAACTGCTGAAGAAAACTGCTGTTGTTCTCTCGAGTCAAATCTCCCTGTTTACTTCATGGAATGTGTTTATTCATTTAGCTGTACTAATGTACATTCATTATGTGAAAAAGTACTAATTTTTAAAAAACATGAGATCATGATTTAAAGAGCATACAGTAAGAGCCTTAATGATGTCAAATTTTGTTTGTGTTCATTTCCTTATGATTAAGATCGAGCTAATTGTAAAGTTTTTCCATAAACAGATACCTAGGACAAGTTTTGGTTTACAAGAAGTTGAAGTTCTTTTACTTAAAAAGCAGCAATACAGTAAATTGGACTTGCTTTTTTCATGTATTTTGTAACTGAATGAAAATCAGATTATTATCACTGTGATACCTGTGGTTAAATCAGCTGTGCCCTCCCATGTTGGAAGAGTTCAGTCTCGACTTTACTTGAACAAACCCGTTGCCTGTCACCTCCTGCAAATTCTGAGGTAGAATGTCTGTATTCAGCATTTTAATGGATATCTTTTATCAGTTTCCTATGCGATTTAAAAATGCATCAAAGGCAAGCCAGGCCAAGAATTAGAGCAAACTCACTCCCAGGCTACCGATCCCAGTGGATTCAATTTCTCTCTCTATCCGTAACATTAATGTAAAATTAACTGACTTGGAATTGTTTAGTATGCAGGTTATACACTGAAGAGCATGTGTGTGCATATTCCAAACACACAGAGGAGTTTGCTTCCTGAGACCGCATAGAGGAGGGGACCTTAGATTTATGTATTCACTGGACTAATTTTGATTTGGAAGCTTAACTCATTATTTCTCATTATTTTCAAATGAATGCCTCCCTTGACATTATAGTCAGGGAACCCAGTGCACAAAGACAAACAGTTCGCTGGCATCAGTGTCATTGAACACTTACCCCCTGATTCAAACTGATTCCCACATGGTTTTTTTAATTCTTGAAGACAATTGAATAGATATAATTAAAAAAAATGCTAGAAGCCAAGAGAATAAATTAATTAAGCAGCAGCTACAACTTGCATAGAGACTAAACCTGCAGTACAAGGTGTAATGATGGATATAATCCCCCAGCCTTGATTATTTCAATATTTACTGGTTTCTACCAAGAGGTTTTTGACATTCTGACTGTGGACAAAAATAGTGTAATATCTGTAACGTTACAGATATAGGATATAATGTGCCCTGCTCTATGCGGTCTCTATGCCGATATAAGAAGTGTTAGCATAATGCTAATGTGTAGCAAGATTCATGATATACTGAGAATGGAGGCTGAATATTCACAGCTGTAACAAATATGATTCTTGAAAGTGAACACATTGTACATCAGAGTGACTTCCATTTTGGCACCTGAATGAATCAGCTCATTCAAATCAAATAACATGGCTTATAAAGAGCTTGTGTGATTCTTACTCACAAGTGCATCAACTGCACAGTACGATTACTTAGTGGACTTTTCTGGCAAGATTTCAAAGAACAAAAATGACTGGATTCATTTAAAGCTGAAATATTACTTTAAGCAGGAAAAAAAGTTACTAAAAAGGTTTTCATCATTTTTTTGGACTTTGATATATCAAAATGCATATCTGAGTAAATTCACGTAAAATAACATTTAAGAGCAGAACTTGATTTATACATCATTTCTGAGAATAAGAACATCAAAACAGTATGTCAGCTCAGTTTAAAAAGGTACTTCAGAATGAAAATAAAGTAAAAGTTATCTTTGGGATTGTGTCCAAAGTTTCCAGAAAATCTTGTATAGGACAAGTCTGTATAGAAAATTGTTAGTTGGATGGATGGACAGATGGATTGATGGTATCTTTAGGAATAAAATTTATGGAATAAATTTGATTTGGACCCCTTATGATATAACACTATTCAAGGGATGATACATGCATATGTCATGTATATATTTCAAATGGCCATTAAATGGAAAAAGTTTTGGTAAGACTTTTGTCATGGTTGGTACCCTCTCCCTCCTCCTGTGTCTTTCCCCTTTTGGCCAGCAGGCAGTGCTGCTCATCCTGACTTTCCCCCTCTCTGTCCTTCACCCTTGTGTGTTTTCCTTGCTTCCTAGGTTGCTGCGTAGCTTAGGGAGTTGCATGTGGTCATGGGTTTGAGGCTGGCTTAGGCCAGTCTTATCTGTTAACTTGTATTTATTGTTTCGTTCCCTGGTGTTTCCTGTTTTCCTTTGTGAGTTTTCTTGTTCTGGGTTTGTCTTCATTGTGCTTTGGTTGTACTTTGTTTTCTTGTGTAGGATCATCTTGTTTTCTTGGTCTTAGGTCTTTTATGTTTCTTAGTTCTGTCCTCATTAATATGAATTATTTTACCGTTGCCTTATCAGTTTTCCATTGCCTGTGTTAATTGTAATCCATCTCACCTGTTTCTAGTCAATGTGTGTTCCCTTTGATTGGTTAATTGATATGAGTTACATCTGTCCCTTGTTCTCCCTGGTTTTCTGCATGTATTTAAGTTCCTGCCTTAGTTCATTTCCCCAGTAGGTCATTGTGTTGGAACGTTCGATGTCACTCTGTGCTGGGGCAATGTGTGGTGCAGTTCTGTTTGCGGTTTTTTCCCCCCCTTTCTCATTTCTTTTCTTCATCCATCCTTCCTTTTCCTCCCTGCCTTCCTTTCATTCTAGTTCTGCTTCCAGTGTTGTGCTTTCCCCCTTGTTACCTCTTTAGATGTTTTTGTAGTCAGTTTTTGTTCCCCCCCCCCCATCATTTGCTTTTGACCCCTCACGTCCCTGTTTTGCAGTTTTCTCAGATATTTTTCTTCCATAAACCTCTTTATCTTGGTGCTTTTAAATGGATTGTCACCTTCTTTCCCCGTCTGCGCTACGCAGCGTCATGACAACTTTACTTGACAGGGCACACATACTACAGTATTATACTATTACTTATGTATTAATTAACCACATACTAAGTCTTAGTTACATACTGATCTCATGTTTATTCATCAATAATGAATTGTGATGCATGTTTTTTTCTCAACCGGTTACTATATGTGTTACTGTACCTGTTAATTCTGTAGCCCTTTGGGAAGTACTGAAAGAACAAGTAATGAGTAACAGAAGTGAAATACTGATCTCATGTTTGTTGATCTTTCATCTCAAATAGCAACTGTATTTGTTCATGGTTTGTTCGAAATGTGCACTACAGCAGTAACTGAGTTATCACTAAGCATTTGTGCCCCATCAAGTAAAGTGTATATGTTCTTTTACTACTTACATGATGTAATAATTATTCTTTGAGTTTGTATGTTGGCTCATATGCCTCATTGCTACAGTCTGATTTATCTCACGGACACATATATTTAAAAAATTATGTTGATGGTATAAATTGCATATTTATCTGTAAAATGTAGTTAGATTTTTTGAATGTCTTTTTAATGCAATACAGAAGAAAGTAAACAAAAACAAAAAGTGTGTTGTATTAAAAGATTGTAATAATTCATTGATAGCGCAATATTTTTAATATAATAAAGAATAACATTCATTTATTCATATTTTATTCTGCTGGTCAGGGAATAACCCAGAACGGGGCAACACCTGCACATTCACACCCCCAGACTATTTGATACGCCAATTGACCTCAGCATGTTTTTGGACTGTAGAAGGAAACTGGAGAACCTGGAGGACACCCCACTATGACAGAAGAAGAAAATGCAAACTCCACACACACAGAGCCAGTGCAGGGAATCAAAGAGGTGTGAGGGACCATGCTAACCACCGAAGAACATGATAAATGATAAATTATGATACATACACTATTATGACACGAAATACAAACATACTAACACTATGGAGTATTTGTGTTTTGGCATTGTATTGTGGATGTACCGCAGCCTTGTGTTCTGTTCTGCCTGGAACAGGCTCCATACTTACCTCGGACCTGGATGGATGTATGGATAAAGACTTTAAATAATATAAAAGCATTTCACAGGGAATGTTTACTGTGGTTAATGACTTTATTCGATATGCAAGTCTTTGATTTACAATGTAACTCTTGAATTTCAATAAAAATGTTGTAAATGTGATGATTTATCTAACTTAGGCAGTTTTAAAAGGGTAAGGTTTATAATAAAGTTTAATAATAATATAACTAGTTTTTACAAGGTCCCTTCAGTTATGAGGGCACCATTTAACTATACAGTATGTGAGAATTAGTTTTACAAAATACAGAATAAGTGGGTGCCTACCCCATTTTCAGTTAGTAGGTCTGTGTGGTCCCCACAATAAAAACCTGTTATTCATAATTTATTTATAAATTTATAAAATTCTGTGAATGGTATCAAACAGTAAGAATGCCAATGTTGTATTTTGTTTGGTTACTTAGGGTGAAGGTTAGGGCTGGGCTAGGGCTGTTTGCTGAGTACGTGTAAACACAAGATGTAATTGGTCAATAACTTGTCAGATATAAGTTAGTCTGTGCTAAATGTAAAATCCATTTACACTGGGGTACCCTGAACTACAGTATGAGGAGAAGCTGGTTTTCTTGTTTGTCGAATAACTTGTCAGATGTCATGTATCCTGGCTTTAATGGACTTTATTTTCATTCACTTAGATTTAGCGCAGATGTTCATAAATCCAACAAGTTATCCGGCTAAGCAAGATACAGGCCCCTGTTCTCCGCTTAGTTAGCAGTTATTGTTAGCTTCTACAAAATTTTATCAGTTTAGCATTATCAAATTAAACATTGGCCGTTAGGGCATTAGTAGTTATCAAAGCTAACTTTTTGCGTAGCTGTGCCCAGCACTTATTATTGCCTGAGAGTGCAATAGGATATCCTTTTTACTATTCTGTATTTTATTACTGAGTATTTTATTGCACAAAAATATATGGTATATATCCTGTGTGTGTGTGGAGTTTGTGTTTCTCCTGCGCTGAGCATGTTTTCACTCAGTCCCTAGACATGCAATTATGTAGACTGAGTGTGTGTGTGTGTGTGTGTGTGCCCCACGATGGACTGGCATTTTGCCTAAAATTGCACCCCCCTACCCCAACTTACCCCTGTCCAAGGTAAGTGCTCAGAAGATGGATGGATCAGCCATTTAATTCATGCCATTAATCCTTAACACAGTTACTCAGTTTTAGTTGTCTTGTATTGGTAGGTTTCTTAAGCTGTAATTCTTTCTTAAACCAAGTATCAATTTCTGTCTACCTCCCACATACCCGATGCCACTTTCACAAAATATTGTTACATAAGTAGACAAAACTTTTTTCACTAGGAGCTTTATTCAATATGACAATCATTTGCCCATTGTTCAGTTTTCATTAGACTATGTAACTGTAGTTATATCTGTGGGGGCAACATACCCTTCATTAAGACTATTGGAAAATCACCATTTTGTGATAAATTCTCAACCATAAAGTCATTCAGTTAATTTATATACACATGGTAAAAGTTATATTTTCTTCAGTACTTAGAATTTGTACCACAAAGCTCATAATGCATTATGGATATTTAATACTTACTTCAGAAGGCCTTTCTTTGCCAGACAGATCTCCCAGAGATACTTTTTCACTGCGAACAAAATGTAATTATCTTACCACGCTGGAACATTCAGATAAATGTCTAAATCATTATTTTTTACCTCTTTAATTTTTTATGCAAGCATTATACCCAGAGTTTAACTGCAAAGTACCATTTGATTGAATTTATCATAAAGAACTATATTTAAATCTCCAGCAGACATAGGCAGAATAGATTATACTTAATTGACAAATTGCATCCCCTTGATTAGTTTCTTTCCAGATTTGCTCTTAATAATGCGGCTTCAACTAAATATTATCTATCTATTAAGTTCATTCTTATCTTTGGATGCACTATTTGGTCCAATAAAAATAACTGGTGTATTTTTTTCCTAACAACTGTAATTAGTAGATTGTAAATACATGGAAAATATATAATGCATAAATCACATAGCTGTCTTTTAAATAAAGTAGCTTTATGAAACAGAACTGACTGATACATAGGACAGGAGATGTGTACCGCTGACATTATCAAGATTATTTAAAATGTTTTTAATTTAACTCATTCTGTGCCTCTTTGCTTTACCCCTTTGGCTTAAATAGTGGGACACTATTGATTTAGAAATGTGAGACAAAAAATTCAGGTATTTCTAATAGCTGCAGGGCAAAATGTAGGAGAAAACGTTTTGTGTCGATATAGTGCATTGTCAGCCTTGACAGAGGATAGAGAAAAAGTAGCCTTTATTGAGCTTATTGCAAAATAACTAACACAAAATCAATTCTGGTCACTTGTAATTCTTGCCAAATAAACCCAGTATGACTATGCGCTGCATGCAGTGAAAACAGAAAAAGAAACAAAAGTAAAATACAACTTTCAAGGTGTTCTGTGCATGAATCATTATTCGGGAGAAAATGGGAAAAATGTACATACAAATATTTCAGCTGTAAGTTTCCACATTTATATTGCAGATTAAATTGAATTAGAGATTCCATTTAAGTTTATGATTCACATACATAGGAAATGCACTTCATAAAAAAAGCAAAAGCAACAAAACACACTAAGTGTGTATACTGAACATTGCACAATCTCAGCATTGGTATTTATTAAAGCTTTTACTACACAAACCATTAAAACCTAACACGGATATACAAGAACTAGGCAAAAATGGACGCATAAAAATAGCCTTTTTTCACTGACTGAAATGTAACATCTTTACATTGCTTAACTACTTTTTTACATATACCAGTAAAAATACAAAGTAACACATTTAGTATTTCATGTTATATATTTTAAGCGAAACTTTGGCTGACGACATAATCAGTGTAACGTCACTGTTTGAGATTCACTTTGCTCTCGTAAAGTACATTGTAAAGATAAACGGTCATTTCCTGCAGCCAGACAGCACAAATAGCTATTCCTTCTAAATGCAGCCTATCAACAATACAATATCAAACAATGCATCCTCTGCTCTAAGAAATGAGAATGGAAATAACTACCTGAATCTTCACCTGCTCCATCTTCCATGATAGATGTAGTCAGGAAATGAGGACATCATTTTTACTCTTAAAATTGCTTTTCCTTTTATAAACCTTGTACTGGGATGCGGTGGAAATGAATTAACAATCTGCATGCTATTTTTACACCTAGGTCACAGAACAGTCTCTGATAAAACTGAGACAATGAGCATTTCTCATAATGATGGTCATTAGGTATCTTTCAACACTTAATCTGTCTGTATGGTTTTCTCAAGCAAGATCATTCTACACATTCATTCCTGGCAATGTTGTGGGCTCTTTTTAACAAAATATTGCCAACATTAATCAATTTTTCCTTTTTTTTTTTCACTTGGCTGTTCACCTGACCTTCCTAAATGCATTGAAGGTCACAGAAATTGGTCCCTGGGTAACTGCATGTCCTCTTACTCTTCACAACAAGTGAGATGGACAATGGTAACTTTGCCCACAAAGATGTGACAGCACAAAATAACAAGGCCCCACACTTTTATTTATTTGAAGGCTTGCTATACTAGCCACTTGTCGACTGTCATCAGACTTGTACACACTGGAAGGGGTCCCTGCAGTCCTGTCAGTATCTCATTTCGGATTCACTGAGATTTTTGCACTGAAAGCGACTCCATTGCTCTCCTCTGCTCCCCGACCGTCTGCGATGCTGTTGTAGGGAGGCCACCCACTGTATGTGCTCTATGAACAACGTTTTCTGACTTTATTTTCCTCTCGTCCTAAAATCTGAACAGATAAAAACAGCAGTTCAATACTACTACTACAAAAAAAAAAAAAACGTACAAAAGTTTTTCTTTCTGAATTCTTTTGCCCGCAAACTATAGATAAAAGGTAAGCTCTCCAGGAAAGGCCTTTAAGGATTTCAAAGAAAAGACCACAGTCCCTCACATAAATGACTTGAAATATCAGTAAACAAAAGTTTTACTTATAATTAAAATCTTCATATTCCATATACAGTAGGTTTTAATGATGTCCTGAAAAGAACATTAATGTAGTTTGGCTGGCCAAAGACCCCGGACAGCATGTTAGCCAGACAGCGTGTTAGCCGGACAGCGTGTTAGCCGGACAACGTGTTAGCCAGCCTTCTGTACACCCCTATCCATCCTCCCCTCCGTTACTCAGTTTTTGATCCTTTCGGCACGGTGGTCAGATATAATTCCTTTCAGGAGACTCTAAGCCAAAGGTTTACATAAGCATTCCTTTTTGACAGCAATTAAAACTAGTCGAGAATTTATTTTGTGTGTGTGTTTTGTATTGTGTACTATTATTTGGTTGGTTTTATATATTAGTTTAGTATAAATGCAATACAAATCTAATATTAATACTGATTATTGTAGTTTTTATTTTATTTCCATAACTAGAGTACTTGTTTTTCCCATGTAGCTTAGTGAATAAAGCTGATTAGAAAGCAATTAAAAAATTTTACTAATGCAGTGAAATCATCAAACATCATAAAATTTTATAAATATATATATATATATAGTATAATTTACTTTTGACTAATGTTTGATTAATCCTATATATCAGGAATGCTAATTTTCTATGTGATGTATTTTCAACAGTACTGTATGCAGTTTTTGTCAAGTGAATGATACTATATACTATATCATATGCAAAAGTAAAAATTGCAAGTACTGTACATGAGCAAACATTAACTACAAACCACCTTGTGACTGAGCACTATAAAAAAAGGCTACATTCTCATATTACCATTAAGACCTTCATTAATTTAGCTAGCTCACATTTACATATTTCCTAATACCTGACACCAAGCTGGCGTGAGTAACATCCACAATTAGATGTATGAGGTTTCAGTATTGCTCCCCAAGCTGTTACATTTCTTCCACCATATGGCAGTTTGACAGTGTTTTCTCTGCTAATTAGTACCTTACATATAAGCCAAGTCTGGGGACCAAATGTCAAGGCACACGTCCTATTGTTGCCTCAGTAATTTCGTATGAAATCTCAGCAAACTCCCAAAGAGATTTCACTGTAGTATCCTCTCTGTTTGACTTTGCGGCACAACCCTCACTTTACTTGTATGAAAAGCGCTGTCATAAAACAAGCACTCACATATGACCAAAAATGAATAAAATTGACAATTCAATTCAATTACACAAAAACCTATATTATTACTGCCAGGATATTCATTGCTTTTGTAAAAAATTCTAGCGAGGTCGAGTCCTGCTCTACAGCTGGCCTAAGGCCTTTTCCCAAAAGCTTCACGTCAAGGTGGAGCCCTGTTATCAAGGCAATTTACCTTAATTCAACAGATCATTGTCAGAATAATAATAATAATAATAATAATAATAAAAATAAAGTTTATTGTTTATCCATCTCTATCTGGCCAGAAGGAAATGACCTATAAAATTCACTGCTTTTTGGCATTTAAAGGCACAGCTTTCTCACTCATTCATAAAATCTATAATATCTGTGATATCTGGGGAAATATTTTGATATATATTTCTAAGCGAGATAGAATATTTTGTGCACATACAATAATCATCAGTAATGTTCTTAGTGGAATATGCTTAGTGATTGTTGCAATGTATCGCCAATTACTGTAGATATTCAAGGATAGGCTCATACATAGTTTTAAAATAATCGTGTCAGAACCACAAAACTGACATGGTTTTATAGTGGCAGGAAACACATGTAAGGAGAACAGGTTGGGTCTTGCAAAAGACCAGGTTTTAATAAGAGGATTAAGCTGAAATTTTCATGCAATTTCATCCACAAGATATAATCAAGAAATTATGTCATGTTACTGTTCACAATGAACATTTGTCTCCAACATGGACTGGAATCTGTGCCACATGTGTTTCAATGGCAACAAAATTTGTCCCCTTAAACAAAGGTTATATTAATGTGGTCAAGTGCATAGGTCCCAAACGAAAGGGAGTTCAAGGCCTCCCTCACACTAAGGACCATGGCATACAGGTCAGTACCTAATGGCTTCAACCAGATGGTACCTTTCCATGGGAGGGAAAAGGGACGTAAACAAGCTGGATGTGCTGTAGAACTTGCTGGAAGTGTATTCTAATTTAATGCTCAGTGATATGCATCGTTTATCATAATTATGTCTTGATCTGTGTTTAAAAAAATCACATCAGACTTGCACTTTCTTTTTCCCAAACAAGTTTCTTTCGTGCCAGTTTATGTCTTGTTTGTGCACTTTTCCAGTAATGATAACTCACAGAATGATGCTTTCCATAAAGGAAATGTGCTCGTTTTATGAGAGTGAATATGTTAGCATCCTCATCATTATTACCAGATGACACCATCATCATATAACAGGCCTCATTTTTCATTCTTTCTGGATATTTCAAATATATTACTGATAGTTTGTTTCTTACATTAAGGCCATGCATTCACAGGAACTTAAAATATGATTACTAAATTTGATTTCATATTTTTATTAGGCTAAATAATTGTAACAATAAAGGCACAACGCACAATAAGGCTTTATGTTGAGATGTCTCCTTCTTGCATGATCTGTTATTTTACTTCAAGTTAAAATTGTGAAACAATGAAAATTTCATATTTAAAGGAAGGGGATATTTTTAAGGCACCAAGGTGGTACACATTATGTATTCAACATTTTTTGACATCATTTGACAAATCAAGATATACACTAAGGCAGCTACTGAAAAAGTGAAAATTGCAATATTGCAAATCAATATACTATAAATGAAAAAATGCCTTTTGCAAAATACATGTCTAATGTAATTCATGATTTTCTGAATTTACATTTGTTACAAATGGTCAAATTCCAAAGAACTTCACAGAGGCCTTAAAGTTTATAAGCCATCATTGGCTTGAAAGTCCCCAGTTGAGTTCCTCCTATTGTACCCTCATGTAATGTAAGTAAAGCTAAAAACCTCAAGCAACTGAACAAAAGCAAGCCACTGCTTCTAATCAATGCAATCTTGTAAATATCAATGTGAAGAACCAGATATGAACAAGTAAAGGAAAAAAAAAAACACCTTTCATCTACAGCCAAAGTAATGCAATTCAAGATCAGACACACTATTAAAGTATCACAAATATTTTTAACCCTCAGCTGACTTGATCTGCAAAATATTACTTTAACATCACACAATACAGTGCCATATTCTCTGGACATCCCGGCTGCAAGTAGCAGTACCCTAAAAGAATATGGTTGTTTTAATATTTGGCAGTGTTGACAGTACTATATAATTTGTCCTCAAGGTTGGTATCAGACAAGGCAACCAGTAATTGCCAGATAGATAGATAGAAAGTATTTGTATACATTTTTTGATCATGCAAATTCATTGTACTTTGTGGAATCCTTTTTCTATAACACTAACATACAATTCTGATTGCCGATCTAAAAAATGTAACTTTACGATAAATGTACGTCTTAAGGACTGACATTGTGTAAATCATACAAATAGCAAAAGTCTCCCTGTTCTCAATATTATATATAATATATATAATATAAATGGATAAGAAAAAATCTCAGGAGAGAGGAATGCTGTGTTTCCACAATAGGTACTTAAACTCCCATCTATTTCCATCTATTTCCAAAATACATTATGGCTGCATAATTAGTTGCCAAATTAAACTATACTGTAGCAGAGCAAGTGCATCCCTTTCTGTGAAGGTCAAGGGCAGAGAATATGAATTTTCAATTCATGTTACAAATCTATGTCAAATGAACAGAGTTATCCAAATTCAGCCAAAAGAAATCTTAAGAGACTTAGTTGCATGTTTAATTAGAGTACAAGCCATTAAGAGAACAATTTCCTACCTCCTCACCTTTAAAAAAAAATATAATAATAATAAAAAAATAATTAATTAAAATGAGGCCAAGGTCAAAATTTATTTGCTGGTTCCGTCATAAGGTATAATTTCTATTTTTTTTTCTAACTTTTGCATCGCCGCTTTGTGTTTTCCTGCAACCTTCCTCTTTTTAAATGCAAATGGAATTCTGTGCCTTTCTCAGCCATCATCTCAGGCCATATGCATGATTAGAGGGTGCTGTTCACTACAGTAGCATCCGGACAAGCTGATTATCCCCTTGGTGTTCGTGACAGTCTCAGCAAGAAATAAGCCCGACCCTCGGAATGCTGGGGGTCCACTCATTTTCCCATCTCCGTACCGGCAGGAGCCAGGTGAAGTTCGAACCCCCTTCACTTCTGTCCTTTGCTGTCAGGGAGGATAATGGCTGCATTCATTTTGTCCGCTTTGTCCGGGGGGGGGGGGAATGCAGATGAAGATCACAGCTCATCTGAACTTGGAGCTTTTGTCCAACATATTGCTGTTTTATACCTACACGTTTTTAAATCAAAATGTTATTTTTTTACATTAACATACATTTTTACCATTAAATAATTTCAATTCCAAGCACTGCTTCAGTGGTCAGTTAAAGACAAATGTGACGCCAAGCACCATTTTTAATGTATAGCCTTATAACCACTGAGGTTCTGAAATACTTAATTTAAGAGATGGATATTTTACGTAAACAATCCATATGTTATGCTATACAAGTATAATATATGAACGTCAACTGCATGTTCTGATCTCATACAAGAACTTTACTAGGAAACCAGGTTACAGATAATTACATTGTTAAACATTTATGAACATTAGTGGTTAGACTCCCAAAAACGTTGTATTCATAAACTTTTATTGTTGAAATTGATAAAATAAATGTTATTCCTCTGTGCTGAAACTTTACTGAAGAAACATATTTCTTATTTGACCACTGACAAGTCCCCCTTGCAGCAAACGGAAATTTGGACAAATGGGTACAACGTTCTTGACTCTTCCTCCTTCAAATTCCAGCAAGCTCAGTCAGAAGAAAAGAATTCAATAGATTTTACTGACACCTCCTTATGGCGAATACATTCATTTATAACGTTTAACAATTGTGGATGTGTATGTAAGGGTTCATTTACGGGAAGCTGAGCATTATACATGTTAAACGCAAAGCAAACCAGGGTGTGTTTAATTAAAGGCGTATGACACACGGCGTGGGTATATTGACCTATTTATAGCATGATTACCACATGTTTGGCTTACACATTTGTACGAACCAAAAACACATTTATTATTAGAATTACTATTTAGGCTTGTGTAGTACTTGCTTTTGCTGAACTTGTGTCTTTTAGCAGAAACCGTGGATAATCCCAAACCATCTGCGGAGCCCATATGCAGCTTGAGTTTCTTGAACATACATATAGTAACATGTAATTGATAAATTACTTACAGTAAGACTACCTGCATTAAATACAGTAATAAACATACAGTACTGTACTCTCTCAAATGAAAGGGATTCTGACATTTTAACTTAATTCTCAAGATATCATGCATCAAAGGATGACATGAAAGCATGAAAATCATGCTCTTTGTACCCCTCAAAGGATGAAGGAACAATGAAAAAACAAAGGCTACTTACAAAAAATATATTTGTTGAAGATATCATAGCCTATTGTGGGTACTCACTGGCTTACAAGTAGGTTGAAATTCGGTTCAAATGGTTTCTCAGCAAATCTCATGAGATCCAAAACTCACAGTGACCGGTTCTGACTGTGCCAATAGTCTACTTGAAAATTAAGTGATCTGCTTATAAAATGCACTGATTCAAATAGCCTTTGTGAACAGCGTTTGTCGTATTTTGTATGTTGTGGCTTTGGTGTTGGTTTTTATCCTTTAATGAAAGCATTTCAGATTATACCTTTGCAAAAAGGTACGCAAGATTTTTTCAAGCTCTTGGAGACTGACTGTTAGTTTATATTTAAGTACTAAAGCCTGCTTACATGATTGTTTTTCATTTTAATTAGTCCAGAAGTGATCAATATACATTTTCAAAAGTCCAATATTTTTATAAAAAGAACATGCAGTTTCAATAAAAGTAACGGAACCAAATGTGGTGCATGTAGTGCAGTAACATGTAATGACACCCCCAACTGACTATTTGAATCGAACGTTTGATTCATATAAATGAACAGATCGGTTAGAATTGGTTGTGTAAATTGAACCGAACTTCTCATCACTTCCGCTTTGCACCGGCTGAAATTCTATTTGAAATCCTAAACATGCAATCATTCAGAAGAACCAGAACAGGACAACATAGTACCAGAATCAGAATCCAAACTGTAAAGTCAACAAACAGGCAGAAGATCAGAAAATGCATGGCAATCAACAAAGCAAAATTAAGATTGACTTTATTGATCCCAGGGGGAAATTCTGATGCATGGAACAGAAACAACATAGTGCACAATTGAACATGTACATAGAGGCAAACAAACAAGGTGCAAAGACACATAGTGCAAAAAAAGTAAATGCAGTGCAGACATATTTAATAAATAAACAGTATGTAAATAAAAACAGAATATTGTGATAATAGACATAATTAAATATTTAAATAAATATTTAAACAATTACACAATAGAGTTTAATCTAATCTAAAATAAGAATAATATTTTCTATTTCTATTTCTAATTCTGCACAAATACATTAGGTGCAATTTGAACAGAAAGCATTGAACTTTAACAAGCTATGATGCTTCCTGATTGTGGTTCAGTAAGTTAGGATACTGTACCAGAGATGTTCACGATTCACAAAATTAGTCAGAGTCAAGTCTCCATTGTGGTTCAAATTTGGCATTACTATTTATCAAAAATGTAACTACCTATTTGTTTTTTTTC
Source organism: Paramormyrops kingsleyae (assembly GCF_048594095.1). NCBI lineage: Eukaryota > Metazoa > Chordata > Actinopteri > Osteoglossiformes > Mormyridae > Paramormyrops > Paramormyrops kingsleyae. The sequence continues at coordinate 18,934,899 of NC_132812.1, forward strand.
TATTAGTAAATGCTGTGACTGAATAGGAACCACCATTAATTGCTATTTCAAATGCCTTTTCAAATGCTATTAAATTTTTATAAGAACCTAATGTAGATTTTAAAAATAATACTTTCTGATGAAGACATCCCTTGAGCAGAACAGGTACACTTTAATCAGTGTGAACAGTTACAAACATAGCCCAAAGAGGGTCCAACCTTGGCAACAACAATCAACTATGCACACACATACACACACACGCACATGTAGGGTTTACCTATCCTTATGGGGACATTATGTCCCCATAAGTATAGGTAAACCCGCTTGCACACACACACACACGCAGACACACAACTGAAACCTTTCCTGTCACGAACACCAAGGGGATAAAGAAGCTTCCTGTTTATGAGGCAGCCAGACTAAACCATGCCTGACTCCACCCTCAGCCATGATAAAGTGATGTGATTGGCTAATGAATGACCACAACCAAGATCCTGGTTGGGCTGCTAAAGTAAATGCATGTTAAATTAAATCACAATTTTCATTTTACAGAGCCTTCTAAACAGAGTTGAAAAGTTCGGGTCCAGACCAAGGTTTTCTTTCAACCAACCAGGTCAGTACTTTGTGACTGTGACTCTTTATACTCAACTGGTTGGTTGGAAGAAAACCTTGGTCTGGATCTGTGCTTTGTCAGATCAGGTCTGCAATCTGAACTAGTGGCAAAACAGAAAAAGCATGTTTGTTGATGTCGCCTGGCATCATGCTTCTCTAGCTCTAGTTCTTATGCTCTGTGCATAGACACACACGCCTTGTGCACTCAATACTTTGCACGTATAGAAACTATACACAGTGCCATAAAAGCTCTTATTGTTCACGAGACGCTATCGAGTCAGAGTAAAAAAATAACGAGTTGCACGTCGAGTCGGAAGTCAATTTAAGAGAGACTGGAGTGTGATTTGGACTCGAGTCCCCATCTCTGCACTGTACTTGAGATCAAAAAGTCATTGGTTCAAATCCCAGGGTTGAGACCCTTGAGCATGGCCCTTAACTCCCAATTGCTCCAGGGACAGTCTGATCCTGCTCTCTAAGAAATGTACGTTGCTTTGGATAAAAGATTCTGCTGAGTAGGTTAAATGTAGATGTTATGGCTGTGGGTGGTGAGTGGCACATCCAGGGAAGTGTTGTACTGTCATAATATTGTCCAATTTTGCCAAACTCCTCTTCTCTGTAACTGCCTCCAGTGAGTCTAGGGCCAGTCCTCTGATGAAGCTGGTCTTATTGATGAGTTTGTTCAGGTTTGATGAGTTTGTTTAGCATCACGTGAACTGATGGAACTTCCCCAGCAGGCCATCGCATAGAAAAGCATGCTGGCCACTATGGACTGGTAAAACATACACAGCAGCTTGCTACACATTTTAAAAGACCTGAGCTCTGTCTTGTGCAGTGCTACCGTGTTGTCCGCCCAGTCCAGTCTGCTGTTGTCTGCGGGGGGGGGGGGGGGGGTAGGGGGGGCAGGTCCTTGTAGCCCTGCACCACCTCTACTTCCCCCTAGATGGTGACTGATTTCAGGGCCTCCTTGTTACGCCGGAAGTCCACCACCACTCTGTGCCTTCTGATGCTGAGCTGCAGATTATTCTCAGAACATTTTTGTGTAAGTAAAACTCCTATGAGCAGACAGGGCAGTTCCCTGAGGTGCTCCAGTGTTGCTCATCACCATCTCTGACACACACTTCTGGCACTTCTCAAACTGTCATCCGATCCAGGATACTGTGGGGGCCTCAAGCTGCACTGTCCTCAGCATGTTCCCCAATCGCAGAGTAGAATGGTATTAAAAGCATGGGGGAAGTCAAAGAACATGATCCGGACTGTGGTGCCGGCTTTGTCTAGGTGGGAGTAGGATCTGTGAAACAAGTAGATTAGAGCATCAGATCAGAGCTGGTCTTTTACCAGAGGTCAGAGCTGTTTTAGTACAAGCCTCTCAAAGGTCTTCCTGATATGTGAGGTGAGAGCAACTGGTCTGAAGACTGAGAGGTGGAGGGCCATTTCTTTGGAACGGAGACAACATAGGATGTCTTCCATAGCTGGGGCACCATCTGTAGACTCGGTGTACTCACACTATGCAATCTGTAACATACCCGCGCATGTTTGACCCCCAAAGTCCTGTTCATTGAACTAGTGTTATTGCTCTGTATTGTGCCCGAGCATGGTACACTTAACCATGCCTAGGCCCAGGCACGGATAGTCAAACTCAGGCATAGTATGCATTCAGGGTGATCACTAACTTTGGCCGAGCATGGAGCACAGACATGACACCAATGATGCGACTGACACACACATGTGCACATGTACACTATACATGATCTGGACCTAGAAGGACTGGATTGGCTGAATCGAGTAGCGACAAACATTTAACAATCCTGGTGGCAAAGGGATCACTTCAGTGTACAGCAGCACCATTAAATGAAAATAACTGTGCTGCATACTCAATAAATCTATAAGAATGTCACGTGTCATTGCGTCCAAAATGAATCCAAATAAACCAAAAATAACGACAATAATCATGATCTCCATTGTGCTGTGTGATAACTCTTTTTTTCAATGTTTTCTTTAACACAAAATATCACACGGTGATGATGAAAGCGTGCTCGGAGCGCAATGTGAGCGCAGACCAGCAAAGGAGTGAGGAGGGGGGACAATTGTGCTTGAACATTTGTTCAAGGCAACCAGGCCAAGTGTGAGTACCCCCTCAGTTACAGGGAGAACAGGTGCTGTAGGACCCCACAGAGCTGGCTGACACATGTCTTTAGCAGCCCAGGGCTGATTCCACCAGACCCCACAGGCCTCCTCACCTGGTCATCAGCGACGCACAGAGTGGGAAGTAGAGTAGGGGTGGAAACCTTAGGTTTGATGTCTTTGATAAGTGAGTCACAGGAAGGTGTGAAGATTGTGGAGTGGGGAGGGGGCCTGGAACCCCATCAGCTAGCACATTGAGGCTGGTGGTGTCGCGGGGAGGGCTGGACAGGCACCTGAAAAACAGATTCTGCTCATTAGCTGTATCTGTGCTCTCTTCCACTACAGTGTTACCAGGCTGCTTGTAGCCAGTGATGGTCCTCATTCCATTTTTCACTTCCTCCACACTGTTCCGTTGTAGATTTTGTTCCAGCTTCTCCCAATAGTGCTTATTCCCCTAACAGAGGTGAATTCTCCATTCCTTCTGCACCTCCTTGATCTCCTCTTTGTCTCCAGACCTGAAGGAGGTGATCCACAATTTGTTATACAGTAGGAAAAACTGTGCTCTGACTTTGTGGGGACTTTGTAAAATGAATGTAGCCCATGATATAGTGGCTAATTCCCACAAAGTACTCCCCTTATGACATATCTCATGAGCATGTCCCAATCTTTCTCCTCTAAGCTGTCTTGCAAAGGCTCAGCCTACTTCGGCTACTTCCTTACAGTCCTGGTGGTGACTGGTAGCCATTGACAGGTTAGGGTAAGATGAACCTTATTGTGATCGGAGTTGCTCAGGAGTGACAGAGTGATTAATTGTATGCCTTCTTAGCAGCAGCGTTAGTGTTAGTCCACAAAATGATAAAGGCTGTTGAGGGTGGAGGAGAGTGAAATGTGGTGGCCAGAGATGGCAATTAAAACAGTGGGGGGGGGGTCAGTAGTGAATTTTTCAACTACAGAATGCATTTTCTCACTGGCTACTGTAACATCTGCCTATAAGTGTACATTCACAGGCAAAACAATAGCTTGCAAAAACTCATGCAGCATACAATACGGCTCCATACCCACAGCGAGAAACTTCATGTTAGGGTTGTAAGCCTGTGCTTTTATTGCCATGTGTCCAGGGTTGCCCCATTTGTCATTTACAAAAACAGCAAGTCCACCTCCTTTGTGTCAGCCATCTTTAGATATCGTTTTAATGTCACCTTTGAACCATTTATGACATTTTTAGTATATTTATAAATATTTAAACAGTAGTGTACTATAATCTGTAATAAGCAGTGTACTGTTCCCTATCCTGGATCTGGGCATGGACTGGTTTTGAGCCCTGACAGTGATCTCCCTCTCCATGGGCAGCTCCTGAAGCACTGGTTCCTGAAAGCAGAACTTCCCCACCAAACATGAGACGTCCATCAGACGTGCAGATCATGTCTAGATGGAGTCGGTCGGTCCAGAACCATATCTGGACGTCTACACAACGTGCAAATCAGGTGCAGTATCTGCACGTCTAACTCTGACCCCTCTTGGGCGTAGATATGTAGTTCAAGCTGAACGTCTAGGTAGGCGACTTTTGGAAATTTGTAGACAGATCGTCAATTCCATGTAAACATTGTCAGCGTCAATTCTGGTGCCTATTGTAGCTCATGCTGTTGTAATTTTAATGTTTTAAAATGTCCAAAAATAAACTGCTACACGTAAGCAAATCCCATAATCACAATTTGCCGATGCACGTCCGGTGTGTGGTTTGGCCAAGTTCTGTTGCCGTAGCGCTAAAAATTTTTTTTAAAAAAGCCGACACCGTCTTTTGCAGTAAAACGGTTGTGAGAAACTGCACGTCGTTGTGGACAAGTTTAAAGTTTAAGGTAAGTAGTATTTAGCATTGTTTAGTTGTGTACATTGTTTAATAATCGCATTGCTGACTTTTTTGCAAACCAATATGTCCACATAATTAATCTGAAGGTAAGACACATCTGTACATATGGAACTCCAAAGTGTTCAAAAGTATTATGAAATACAGCTCATTATTGTGAAATATATTGCATTCTGTTATATAAATTTACTTATTGTGAAATATGATTTCATATATTTTTAGCGCTCTTGTGAGCACAGAACGACTTCCATTTTGCAGTAAAGCGGGAAAAGTAAAGTATTTCATCATTCAGCGTCATGAAATGATGAAATAAGGCATCATGAAATGATGAAAAACGGCATTATGAAATAAATACTGATTTTGAAAAAATATATATACATATTTCACAATAAGAAGTAGTGCTAGGCGATAAAACGATCTCGATTTTTTTTATCGATAAAAAAATGAGGATGATCACGATGATACACACAGACTGTAAAACTCGATCAACCAAGTTGGCTCCGTTTTATAGAATGCGCTGAGACAGACAACTTGATGGCCTATCGAGCAGAGGTTTACTGAACGCTAGCAAAACAGCCAAAAAATAATCAATGGGTGCATTCTACTTGGGCTTAGGTCTGTCTGCAGCTGACGCGACGTGGAACGCGATCTGCCGGCGGCTGCAAGGGTGGAGTATAAACTGACTGCAGCCAAGTCGGACTACTTATACTCCTCGTAGTCTGTGACACCTGACTGCAATGGCAGCACTACCAGAAGGGTGTAGATAAATCTATACAAAAATCACCTGCACGCACATTACTTCTTTTACAATAACCAACTCCTGATACAAACTGTTAGCAGTGAAATTAATAATAAAATTATTGTGTATTGTGGCTCTGTGTAAAAAGATAGCTGCCAGGAAAATTATCAAATACATGTATTTCAAGGATTCAAAGTTACTATTGTCATGTACTCAGTACAATACAATTCTTACTTGAATGCCTTCTCAGACTGAACGATTAAACCAAATAAAGCAGCGCAACATCACAGTAACTATGTGTATTGAGTGAATTATTGATGTTTAAATTCACTTAGTTTTTGGTTTAAATGTATTTATTTTTGCTGTGATGTTGTAAGACACAAGGAGAGGGGGAGGTGTGTTATCATCTGATCTGATACTCCCAATAAAAATGTATTAAGAATGCTGTGTGAGACTTTTTGTACTGAATTTGCTTAGTGATACTAGGTTATTGGGGTGAAACATAATATGGTATTAGAATATATAGTGGGGATTATTTTGTAATGAATAAAGCTGTAAATACATAAATTACGTCTAAAGTAAGTCTATGTGTGACGTTAAAACGACGTCTACACCGACCATTTCCGGACTGTTTTTTCACCTTATACAGACGTCTTATAGTTGTCATAACTGAACATCCAGAGGACGTCTAAAAAAGACGTCATAAAAACTTTCATTCTGCACCCTCTGAAGACGTCTTTTCTACAGTAGGCCAAGACGTCTAAAAGACGTCATTTCAACGTCATATTGTTTGCTGGGTCCCAGTTAGCTGGATAACTTAAGCCAAACTTTGAAATTGTCCAATAAGAGGAGAGATAAGTGACATTCCATGGACCATAACAGTCAGGGTGGTCCTGATGAAAATCCAGTGTAGGGTCTAATATATCACTTGCTGGAACTAGTCTGCTAGGTATTTTAGCAGTCCATGGTATTATTGGGAATCCAGTAGATTGTGAACAGAGTAAGCTGTTTCAGAGGGGGTTCAGTAGGGTGCTTTGGACTTTAACAGATGGACTTAAGGAGTGAAACATGGAAATCTGGAGATATTCAATAACTGAGTGGTAACTGGAGATGATAAGTGATACAGTTGATGTGTCATGAAGCATTGAATGGTCCACTGTACCGGAGACAGAGCTGCAGATGAAGGGAGATGTAGTTGATGTTTCATGTGGACAGCTAAACTTGCTAACCTGGGGTGTTTCCCGAAGCCTTCTTAATGCTATGTCGTGCGTAAGATCTATTTTAAAAGATAGAAATTATGAACAACATAGCATTAAGAAGGCTTCAGGAAACTCACCCCTGGATGGTACAGAGGTATGGGAGAGTGGTGGAGGTTTGTGTCCAGACAGCTTGCTACAGCTGTACATGAGCTGTCTACCAGATTTGACCGAATTGCTGGTACCACTCATCTATCACTGAGATGTAGGTAAGTTCAAACTCCTAAGGATATAGCAAGGGTAGGTAACCTAACCTGGAAGGTGTAAGAATGAATGAATAAATTCTAGCCATATTCTGCCCAAGCAATATGCCGGCTCCAATCTAAATGATTAGTTCCATGGTATTGGCAGAGATAGCAATCTGGTTAAGATGTTCAGACTGGCTTTTGGGATTGCAGGTGGTAACCCAATGTCAAGCTGACACTTCCCCACAGCCATATATAGAAGGTCTGCCAAATCCGGCATGTAAAATGTGAGCCCCTGTAAGACACAATGAACTGAGGTACCTTATCTTCAAAAAATGATCCACAGTGACTAGAATAGTCATGTGGCCCTGGAACAGAGGCAGAGCAGTAATAGTATCTATTACTCAGACCATGAACTGTGAGGGATGAGAAGAGTCATCAACTCACCTATGGGCAGTTATCTAGATGTCTTTGCCTCGGGGCAAATGAGGCAGGACAGGACATAGACCTTGACGTCATCTCCCACAGGAGATCAACAGAATTTTATTGAGACAGGTTCAAGGACCTTGGTGACCTTGAGATGACCAACGCTGAGGAAGGTATGCACCTACTGGAGCAGATGAGGACAAATCTCCTCACAGTATGGCTGATTTAGATGTACCAGTGGCCCCCAACTGTACAGGCTATGATCTGTGCCCCAACATCAACTCTTTCCCCTACATCTGCCACTGGCTTGGCTTCAATCAGCACCATCATTGCTCTGCCTGAGAAATATAATGGACATTTAGACAAGTATAAGGGGGCAATGTGCCTTGTATATTGAGAACAAACCTGAGAAATTCCCCACAGTTGGAAACAAAATTTGTTTAATCACCTCACTTCCTTCTAGTAGAGCCTGGGACTGGGTTACAGTCATATGGCTTCAGAGGAGTCTCAGCCTGGACACCAGCGGTTCTCTTGCCCGTTTGGCCTAAGAGTAGCATCTGCCTGCCAGCTACTCAGTTATGAGCCTCAGTTCTTGTTAATATAACCCAACAGCAGTTATGCTTACCAGTCATGATTTCTTTTGCTACGGTGTCATTCTACCTCTCTGCGTCAGGTGACTCAAGTGCAGTGTGAAGCTTCATAGATATGGGGTTAGTTTGGAAATTATAATTCCCCACTCACCAGGTCAAACCACTTTTCTGAGTATTAGCTCTAGATAGCTGATCCATAGGTACAGGTCATGAATCTCAGTAAACCATGGCAGATCCACAACATCCCATACATGCTGTGTTGGATTGAGATCTGGTGACTCTGGAGGCCATTTACTGTACCTGCATGATTTTATTCATTGTGCAATACAATATGATTGGCCGATTGGATATTTGCTACTAGCACTGGAACAGGTGTACCTAATAAAGTGGCCTGTAAGTGTGTAATCTCATTTGCAAGGGTGACAAATGAAAAACTGTTTATCACCACTCAGGGGCAATATTAATATCAACTTATACTGTACAGCTTGAGTAAGGCACCTTTTCTATATGCTAAGGCAGAGAAATATGAGTTCCATAAGTCAACCACCACTGCCTGCAGTGGTCTGGGCCAGTTCACTTATCTTCTTCTCTTGTCAGGACAGAATGGCATGGAGCTCTGCTAGATCTTCCTCACAGGATGAGGTATTCTGTAGCGAGTCAGGTCCATGCACAGAGCACTCGGTGGTGGTTTATCAGCCGATTCCAAAGCAGACTCCATAAGTACTGGCATTCAGTCAGAATAACCAGAACCAGAGTAGCCAGAGTCAAACAACGCCGGAAACAAAACCCAAGCTGAAAAGTCAAAAAACAGGCAGAAGGTCAGAAAATGGATGCCAAACAACAAGCTTTTAAATAATGACACAGGAATTGCTCACCTAGTGGATTTATTAAATTGGTGGCAGTAACTGGAGAAAGGATGCAGTTTGGTGAAAGATCCAGGCTGGATACCCCAGACATGGACATGGACTGATTTGGGGCCTGACGGTTAACGATGTGTGTGTGTGTGTGTGTGTGTATGTGCTGCGGGTGGGGATTGAAGATGCTAATGAGCCAACTCGATCATCTCACAAATAAGTCAAATGGGTCAGCTGAAGAACGCGTTCACTCTAAGGATCTGTGTGTGTCTCTTATTTATCATAGAGGATGTGACAGGCACAGCCCCCACCGAACGCCGTCTCTTTTTTCCATTTCTTGTACGGCTTTTAGAAGAACAAAGTGGGGAGGGGAGCCCAAGTAATTTTAAAATGTGTGACTGCGTGACACACAAAGTGAATGCATCAGGATAAAAGGGCTGGGGAAAGCTTTTTCTTTCCAGCGTAAAGCAGCGAAATGACGATGTCTAAAGAATATCTGAGTCCCCATTTGCCTTATAAGAATAATGCCTGGAATGTAAGATTATTTGAAGTTTTTAGAAAGTGTATAACTGCAATTGTTTTGTAATTATCTATCCTTTTGGTAAATTTGGTAAATATCTATTGATTGTTATCATGTAATATTGGGTTAATTATCACAGTTATTTAGTAAAAAAAAAATGTGTATTGCCACTATACTGGTTCAATATTAGAGTTTTGTCCTGGGTTTAATGATGCTTTTGTCAGGACATTGTCTGACCCTCTCATCGTCACCATGGACAAAAGTATGCTAGCTAAATAAATTTAAGATGTACTTATGTTCTGTTAGCCACATTCCCCTTTGCAGTTTATTTTAGCCTTTTTATTATCCTTTGTCAGGTCAAGCATAATACCATTTGAATAAGCCAAACTACAGTATATGTACTTAGTCCTAGAAACCAGTTGACATAAGAATTCTGGCCCAAAGGGCACAGGCCACAATGCATTGAAAAAATAAAACAAAATAGTACTCTCCTCTCATATGCACATCAGAGGACCATCGCATTTCTGTCCTAGTAGCCCAAGAACCTGGTGAGCATACCTATGATGTATACCCAGTAGACTGGTCAGTAAGTACCTTTCATCAGGTACACATACATGTCAAGTCTCATGGTGGTTCATTTATATATATATATATATATATAGAGCGCCCCATTCCCACCCACTAATTACCCTACATTGACAATAGCTACGTATATATAAATGTGTACATCCTATGTTTGTGACGCCATTTCTGAGACAATGGGAAAAAAAATAAAACTGACCTCGCATAGACGTCTTACAAACTAGCAAATGATCTGATTATTACACTGCTTAGATGGAACTTGTGTATGTTGGACAAATGTTGGTCAGCTATATGTGTGGTATGTGGGTTTGATTTTATATGATCAAAATCATTTCAGTATTGTGTTTAGCTTCTGTTAGTTTCTGCGATCTTTCAGCATGCTCCAAAAATATTCACATTTACTTGTTCATGGGCAACTCTCGTATAACTGAAACCATGAATTGTGAAGTGGATTTACTGTGGATTGACAAGTGGATTGACTTTTCAGTAAGTACATATCTAACTTAAATTTAACATAATAAAAATATTGGCATATATAAATTCATTCATAAAAAAACAAACGCTGAATGTTAGCTGTACTGTATATCAGATATAATAAAAATATCTCCGTATTTATTAATGCACATTTCCCCATCTCTAAAACTTTGCATGATTGATCTGAACCATTTGTAAATGTGCACGGTTTTTCAAGGTATGTTTTATTTCTGTTGATCCTTTATAAATCTTTATTATTATTATTAACCTAACTGACTGTTTTCATTGCAGCAATGGTTAACATGTATGAGTACATGTAGCATCCAGATTATATTTATATGTAGCAGAGTATGTCTTTTGTTGTGTTCTCCCAACCCCAGAAAAACCATCCTCGCCCAATAGCTCATTTCCCAATATGACCCAGTATGCCATATACATTTATAAAGGAAATGCAAACAGTACAAATGGTCACAAATGGTTGTGTTATCGAAATGTTTAAGTCTAATCGGTATTTGAATATGCCTTACCAATCAGAAAATACCTTCTGTTGTCTTTAGGTAGTTCCCTACCTCCTAATGTCTGCAGAACAGTTTGTGTCATAAACAAATCAAAGCAGCTGTTTCTATTTTTTTTCTCAGTTTGCCGGTCAGGGGAATACTAAATAGGTACAAATATATGGGACAAATGGCATATTTTCATTGATCAATGCGGGACAGTGCTTTTTTTTTTCAGTATAGGACGATACCGTAATATACAATGAGGCGTCTCAACCACCAGCGTTCTGTGGCTCAGTGGAATACTGGATTATCTCAAGGGACATTATGCACTGCTTTCTCATTCCATCAGAAACAGAGTCCAGGATCACATTCCCTTTATAATGTGCACAAGGATGCACAACATTGTATAGAACCGAGGAGAACAGGAATGCTTTCCCATACTACTAAACCAAAGAATCAGGTGAAAAACTGAGCCAAAAAACAACTTGATTTAAGAGAAAACACAGCATTAAGACTGAAGTAAGCTTGAGCAGAAATGGTGATGCTTTGCATTTAAATGAGATATTACGAAGAAACCATATCTCACTGCCTTGTAAGAATACATATGGCTAATTACAATGTATTCAGAAAGTATGAGAGAGTAATTTGCAGAAAGTAGAATAAGATAATTATGAAAGGTCAGGCCTTAAGATTTCCCTTTTTATTTTGTTGTGTAGAAGGTAAGAAAGTAACAGACCATATTAAAAAGTGATGTGTTTTTCCTTAGCTTTAAACTTCTGGGACATGCTCTCCTGCGTTTTCTACAGAAGCTAAACATGAATTTTTAGTTTTGGCATATTTTGTCATTTCATAGTTCTGAGTTCAACTTTAAAGTTATTTCAGAGTTATTATAGAGCTCATTATTGGTATATTCACTTTGTTAGAACACTTTATTTGAATGGTTGTTTTGAATAAAAAAAAAAAAAACAATACTTCCAAGGAACCATTCACACTAATTGAACACTATTATAATTTTAAGGAGAATAACAATATTATTATAATATCCTTTTTTTGTGATCTAGGGGTACTTTCTTTAATGATCTTTGAAATATATTTTTGCCTATGTACTGTAATATTAACAAGCTTATACTGTATTTTCTAACCTTGGATGACACCTATCCCAGCAGGAAATATACCTGGGATAAAATACTATTGACTGTCACATTGCTACATTGTGTCTTTCTTTGATTAATAGGTGTTGCGCTAGAACATTTGTCCAAATTAAATGTGATGCCAAAAGACCTTTTGCTATCAATGGCATTCTCACAAAGGTGTGGGGACCATTGTGCTGTCAGACATATCCATTTATCGAAGACATGGTTAAGAATGATTATTTCACAGAGGACCAGCAGAAATCATCAAAAGTTTATGTATAGTACCTTTGCTAAATCTCAGACTTTCCCTATCTGGGCTGGAAGAACATTATTCCTTATTGGTTACGCTTTCTTTCTTTTGTCTAGACTGTTAAGATAAATCCTTGTGATATGTCATTTCTTAAGCCATGCCTGCCCAGCGTCCAGCCATAATTACACAATGTTAGTATTCACCCTTGAATCCATGTTGGCTCATAAAATCAGGCTTTCACTTCTAAGAGGCTGCTATTTTGAACTGTATATATGACATTGTGTTGAAAAATCATTGCTGTCTATGTCAAGTCCAATTTACCAGAAAAAAAGAAAAGGCCTACTAAACAATCCTGTATCCGGAATTCAAAAAGAGGCACAGAATAATCGAGTAACTGGCAAAGCGAGACGTGATAAATAAATCCTTCCAGATTGTTTACCAATACACAGACACTATTGATGTACCATGTCAAATACCATGAGTATTTTTAGAATTTCTGCCCTTTCACAAAGACAGCAGTGTCAAAGACAATACAGGTGACGATTACTTTAGCATCTGTTCTGGAGCAAGACAAAGGCATTTGATAATAGGTAATAACGGGCTTTGTTTATTTATGTATATATTACTTTTTTGTTCCACTGTAAAAAATGCCACAGTTACCTAAATACAATCAAACTGGCCAAATGGTTACAGTACAAGAGATGCCACTGGAGGCTGATGCATTTTGAAACGGGAAACACATTCTGTAACTACAAGCCCTTCCTGACACAAGCAATGTTCTTTTTAAAGCCATCATTTAACTGACATCCGTTTCAGATCTCATTTAGAAATGTCTACAATTAAATCTTTTTCCCTGTGTATTCGCTCATCCATCCAATGAATACCAATATTCCCATTAAAATATTACTGTGTATGATATACACAAATATCTGTATACCACTGCGCAAGAGACAGGAATGATATTTTAATCCAGTCTCTAGGAAGCACTTATGAAGTAATCAGGTGATACACTACTGGCCAACTTAATACCTAGAAGGTTTCATGCCATTTGTGAGATGTGAGATATCAAGCTGTTCCCCAGTTTCCCAAAGTGAGCGCTCTGCTTGCTCTTTATAATATCTGCTTGGAAATCCATGCATTGCTGTGCTGTTTATTTCCCAAGCAGTTATGTCTCTGCCAAATTAAAGAATCTAATAGAAATCCCTTAATGCTTAACCGTCAATAGCACAGCAGGTGAAATTGTGTATGAATTGCTTACAGTGTGTATATTCATCCATCTGTCATTGCTACTCTCCAGCAGTCCTCAGTAATACCATACAGCAAAAGGTCGTTTTTTTTTTTGTTAAATATATTAGGGGTGATGCCATCCTGAGTACCAAAATCATCTCTAAAATGCAAATGCATTCTCCACAACTTCTACACATTTACCTTGTTAACCTGCACAACAGCTATTGCTCAATAATGCCCTCTTACCTGCCGCTACAGTGGCAATATAATTAGTTTTGAAATTTTAAAGTGCTCTGACAAGTGGGACTAGCAAAACAATTCTCTTGCAGTGCAATAAAATATGGAATAAGTGATCAGTTTCTCTGTATGTGGAGGATCTTGAAATAAAACATTTAAAAAGAAATCAAATAAAAAAAAAGAGAAAAAAAAGAAAAATCAAATTAAAGTTTGCAATAAAAAGTTAATATTAAACAGAATTGTGGCTTTAAAAACATTCTTCACTAACTCACTTCTCTGAGTTTCCTCTCACCTTATTTTCCAATATGCCCTCATTGGTTAAACAAATATTCCAAATCCCACATGCAAACTGAGCTTTGACATAGATAATTAAAATGCAGCGTATCCAAGTGCAGGGTCACAGGAATCCCGGGATGTGAGTCCATCACAATTGGCAACTTGGATTCATCAATTCGCCAACATGTTTCCGTACTCCAGGGAGGATTCAGGGGCAGTGCTATGATGTCACTGTGCTTCCCACCCAGACGCTATGCTGTACTCTCTCCATTATACTCACATGTCTGAGTATATAATGATAAAAATAAAATACGCAAATAATTGTCAAACTTAAATAACTACGAAATCTAATTAATGACCTGAGCAATAATCTGGTATCAACATCTTATCGCCTGATATAAAAAAGTTCCAGGCAAAGTGGAAGGTGGTGTCACGGGCAGAAAGGGGGAGCAAGTGAGCAGCGTTATTCTCTGCTGTGACTGCATTTCAGGATACGACCACAAATACACCGATAAATATTTGATATGTCTTACAGGCTGTGATATCAGGATAAAAGATAAGAAGAAATCTGCTCGAGGCAGCGTCCCAAGGGAAGTGTCCACAAAACAGGACACTGGATTGCAACTGTCTTAGCCTCAGATGGTACTTTATACTCACCAGATGTATGTTGTCCACAGAACATACTGTAGCATTCAAATGATGAGAAAATTATATTTCCCTTAAAGACTCACAGTCCGAGATAGATAGATAGATTGATTGATAGATTGATAGATAAACAATGGCTTAAACCTTGTTTTATTGCATTGTAATCCAAGACTCTGGAAGTCCACATTTTTAAAAGTTAGTCATTTAAAAAAAATGTATGTACATCTCAAGTTGCGGCAAAAATGGAAGTTGCAGCATGATGATATTTCCAAGCATGCATCAAAGCAATGGTTAAGTGAGCACCAAATCAATGTGCTTGACAAGCCATCACAATTTGCTGACCTCATTCCTTTCAGACATTTATAGTTTGAACTGAAGAAGAAGCTCTTAAAAGGAATCCTGAAAATGGACTATAGCCGTACAAATTCTCCAAGGTGGAATCGGAAAAAATCCCTAAGCAATGCCACAACCTTGTATGATCAAAGCAAAAGCTCAATGTTCTGAATATAACTTTATATTTATAGAAATTAAACAGGTCATGTTTAAATAATATTTTAGCATCATAACCATTTTATCTCTATTTTTCATTTTTTATAGTTTTTTTTGAAAAAAAAAAAAAAAAGGTAAACTGTTAAACTGTATTATTTTACACTCGAGAAATGGTAGAATTCTGTATAGCATCATTAATGTAAAGTCATTAAGCACAATTCTTAATTCTGGATTATCATAAAATTAAAAATTTAGCAATTTCAATTTATATTATGGGGGAAAATGTTTGCCATGTTCCAAACAAAGCCTATTCATTAGAGCATACAAAGTTCATTACAATGCAAATGTTCATGGTGAAACATTCAGTGAAACCCTGTAGAATTAATTAAAATCAATTAATGCTTTGAAGCAAACAAACTTTGCCCATTGCCTTTTCCTTTATGCACAATACCGCAGCGAATTGCTGCCACCATTACAGAATAAATTTTGCCCAGTTTCTCATTGTAACAAGATACATATCTCATTATAACGAGATGTGTATCGTTATAACAAGATCAGCATTTCATGGAGGCTCTGGTGTATTCATGTATTTCTTATTATAGTATGTCGGTTTGACTGACTATAGCGTAACCCCTAAATTTCACCATAGAACTGGATGAATTTTTTTTGTGGCTACTTGTTAGATATAGAAGAACATTATCAAATTGTAACTGAAATATTACAAACATTTAAGGAAATAAATGTACTACCATAAAACCCATAGAATTCAGGCTTGCCTGCAGTCTCATCTCCAGCCTAAAGTACAGTAAGACTCTATCAAATCATATCAGTTTGGTTCTCCTCTTTTTTGAGATTTACCTCCTTACTAAAACATAATATAGCCTACCTATTATGTTATTAGGAGATATGCTTCTCATTTTAAAGAAATCTTTTACATTCTCTTTTTTACCAGATAAATTAGTATTATAACGCAAAACCCTTCTTGTTTTAATGAGAATTCCTTATCTTGGGGTGGCACGGTGGCACAGTGGTTAACACCTTTGCCTCATACCTCTGGGACCAGACTTTGAGTCTCCAGCATGGATCCATGGCTGTGGAGTTCATACGCTCTCCATGTGTCATCGTGGGCTTTCCTCCAGGTTTTCTCCACAGATGAAAAACATGCTAAGGTGTTCTGGAGCTGGCAAACTGTATGTGGCTTTGAATGGTGTATATGTGTGTGTGCCCTGCAATAAGTTGGTGCCCCATCCTAAGTTATTCCCTGCCTTGTGCCCATAACTTCTGGGATAGGCTCCAGACCCCCATGGATATAGAAAATGGTTGGGATTTTGTTTCTTATTATAAGGAGATAAGCTGCCTATACTTACTGTGGGGGTATAGGGGGAGGAGTAACCCTTACTCTGTCGGGGGTGGGCTGCCTATAGTTATTGTGGGGGTATAGGGGGAGGAGTAACCCTTACTCTGTCGGGGGTGGGCTGCCTATAGTTATTGTGGGGGTATAGGGGGAGGAGTAACCCTTACTCTGTAGGGGGTGGGATCTGGCTGGGAGAAGCATGCGTGAGGTTAGAGTTACAGGAGGAGAATGGAGAGTAAGGTGAGTTAACAAATTGCTCCATGTTCGGGAGTTTCCAGAGACTGTGTTTGGTGTGGCTGTGGCCTACAGTGGCCATTAATAAAGCCCTCATTGTACTAAATACAGCAGTGGTCTGTGCAATTGGGGAAGGTCATTACAGTATCTCATTATAATGAGATCATCTTCACATTTTAATGTTATACTTTTGTTTTATAACATGATACATATCTTGTTAAAATTGCTCAGTGTCTTATTATATTATGTCATGGTGGTAGCAATACGCTCAGGGAGCCATGGGCCCAGCACTGCAAGGCAGCAGTGCTAACCACTGCACCACTGCACTGCCTATGATTTCCCAGTAATCAAACTGCATGTACTACTTGTACAAGCGCACCTATCAATCCATCTTTTAACTTTTTATCAAGAGAACAGGGTATACGATTCTTGAAAACCCTGATTAGGGTGGGCCAGAGTATTTCTTTTAATAAATACTCCTAAATTTAATTGAGCATGTTTAACTGAAGTCACAGGACATATGATGAATGTCTGTGATTTCATTTTAGTTTTGTGAGCGATGAATAAGGACATTGTGTTCTTACTGTGAACTGAGATTCACAGTAATGCACAACTCAGCACTACAAAAAGATACTGGACAATATAGAAACACAATACTTTATATGAGGTGGATGCTATGAGTGTTTTGCTACTGTTTACGTTCCTCAATAATCGTATCAAGTACGATATCTAGTCATAGCTACAGTAAAATCAGTTGCCCAAAACTGGTGTCAGTCAGATGAAGATGGATGACTGAAATAAACGTTTCTACGCGCTCTACTGATAATTGCAGGTAATGGGAGGTTCGTAGAAGTTTCTGGGTATACTGCTGCTTACAACAACAGCAATGAATGGCAAGTGTGATAAGCACCATATAAAGAATATCTTCTTGGTGGGGGCCATTTACAATACAGAGAGAGTGAGGTTTGCCAGCTTCTGAATGATGTAATGAGCAAATGAAGAATTCATTTTCTACCCCTGGGCAGTGAAGTTCTTCTTATAAAGAAGAAAAAATAAATAAGGTTCTGAGTGTAATTTATGTAAATAGTTTCCCAGTTATTCTATTGTAAATGCGGCATTTTTTCCAGCAGGTTTTGACTTATTAGACTGCATGCTATATTTACTGTTAAAATAAATAATACCAAAAGAGAGAGCTTGCTATATACAGCCTGGTTGTTATATATGACAGATGTAATACACCAGCTATTGTGAATTTAGTGTGCTACTGTGAGTTAGGATAGTAATAATTAAAAACAGTGTTATTAGAAGACTATATGAGTATGAGTGCAAATGTTCTCAGTTTTAAAGAAACTTTAAGGTGAAGACTAGCTAAGTTATTTAATATTGTAATATTATGTGACGTCTTGATGTAATCAACTTTTAAACTTGTCAGAGATACAAGGCAGGCATACTGCACATTAATAGTTTTCTATTCCCAAGGCTTTTTTCCTTTATTAGATTACCTAGTCAAAAACAAAATTGCAATTACAGTACAGACAGAGCAGTACTATAAAATTTCACTTTTTAACATTAGGACAGATGCCATTAGTAAGAATAAAGCACCTGTACCCACTAAAGTGTTTGTTGCTTTGGGCAATACTGTCAGTTAAATAAAGTGAATGCAAATTAAATGAAAATCTTACTAACCCAAAACAATCGACACCTTCAGACAGGTGAGCTGGTGTTCGATAGTGTCTTACACTGTGGTGGCACTGGGCATTTTGAAATCACCATCTTCACATGCAGTACATCTTACCTTTCATCATCTCTGTTCTTATAGCCACACACACATACTATATTGCCAAAAGTACTGGGACACCCCTCCAAATCATTGAATTCAGGTGTTCAAATCACTTCCATAGCCACAGGTGTATAAAATCAAGCACCTAGGCATGCAGACTGCTTCTACAAACATTTGGGAAAGAATGGGTCACTCTCAGGAGCTCAGTAAAATCAAGGGTGGTATCGTGATAGGATTTCTTCACTATTAAATATTCCACGTCAACTGTTAGTGCTATTATAACAAAAGTGGAAGCAATTGGGAACAACAGCAACTGAGCCACAAAGTGTTAGGCCACGTAAAATCACAGATCGAGGACAAAGCATGCTGAGATGCAGTGTGCAAACCTCGTCAATAGCTACAGACTTCCAAACTTCGTGTGGCCTTCAGATTAGCTGAAGAACAGTGCATAGAGAACTTCATGGACTGGGCTTCCATGGACAAGCAGCTACATCCAAGCCTTACATCACCAAGTATAATGCAAAGCGTCGGATGCAGTGGTGTAAAGCACGCCGCCACTGGACTCTACAACAATGGAGACAGTTCTCTGAAGTGACGAATCACACTTCTCTGTCTGGCAATCCGATGGACGAGTCTGGGTTTGGCAGTTGGCAGGAGAACATATATTTACTTGTTTATGCCAAGTGTAAAGTTTGGTGGAGGGGGGATTATGGTGTGGGGCTGTTTTTCAGGGGCTGGGTTTGGCCCCTTAGTTCCAGTGAAAGGAACTCTTAATGCTGCAGCATTTTGGACAATTTCATGCTTTGTGGGAACAGTTTGGGGATGGCCCCTTCCTGTTCCAACATGACTGCGCACCAGTGCACAAAGCAAGGTCCATAAGGACATGGATGAGTGAGTCTGGTATGGAGGAACTTGACTGGCCTGCACAGAACCCTGACCTCAACCTGATAGAACACCTTTGGGATGAATTAGTGCAGAGACTGCAGGCCTTCTCGTCCAACATCAGTGCCTGACCTCACAAATGCTTTCCTAGAAGAATGGTCAAAAATTCCCATAAACACACTCCTAAACCTTGTGGACAGCCTTCTCAGAGGTGAAGCTGTTATAGCAGCAAAGGGTGGGCCAACTTCATAGTAAAGCCTATGTATTAAGAATGGGATGTCATTAAAGTTCATATGCGCGTAAAGGTAGCTGTCCCAATACTTTTGGCAATATAATGTATATAAACTTACATACATTCTGTGATATTTTAGGCCATTCACACATGCCAGCAAATGAATAGTAAAATGAAGCCATTACACAATGTTCCCCAGCCGCAAGCATAACCATGATTATCTAAATAAGATCTGTGGTCATGTGCCATTTCAAGTTCAGATATCACCTGACATGTAATGTATGTCAAGTAATTCACAAAGGGCAATTCCAAGTCTCCAATATATGTGAAATGCATTTTGAGCCATAGGGGGAATTTTGGAGATAAAGATTTTGTTGGTGTCATGTAAGATCTGTATTTTTATTTAAAACAAAATCAAAGGACGGATATTCAGCGTGGGGATTAAGGATTAGACTGAAGCGTAAACGTTTATGTAGGCCATTCAGTAAGTTACATTTTATTTATCACCCCAAACAAAATCTGTAGCACCTCACAAAGAATTATGTGGACCTACCAAATCACCTCAGTCATGCTGGGATCCTCAATGAGTGAAATGGACTAAGTATATCATCTTCTGTTACAATATCACTGGACTACTGACTAAACAGCAGTGGCTGTATCAAGGGTGGCAATGACATAAAATAGGCATGAAGCCATCTGAAACTTATATTGAACTGGGAGCCTGAGCTCACCAGACATAATCAATGTTCAGTAAATAAAAAATAACAGAAGATATACACAGTATGTACCCACTGTTTCTTCATGTCACTTCTATGGGTGATACAGGTACCAGTTAAGGTTAGAGTTATGCAGAGGATAAGGGACAGCTGGAAAATTATGCAAGATTACTGGATACAATTTCAAAAATAATTTCAAAAAGGAGTTCATCTGAGATGGTGACATGGCGGTCCAATAATCTGGCTGTTACAATATAGTGTGACAATAAATCACTAATTATGGCATCCCCTGCACATACAATGAGGCCTGAGTAATGTGGCATTATTGGGCTAAAGAAAGAGAAAGGACACTGAGACCAGGTGTCATGGCAAAGTAGTATGGGTACACTTGACATGAATACCTGAGCTACTCTTCTACAGAATGGCCTAGGTTCTAGGTTCTGGAGTATAGGTTCTAGGCCTAGGCGAGATAGCTGGTTCAAGTGAGGATGACGGTGACCCTCCTTGCAAATGAATACCACAGCTAGACCCAAATCTGAGAAAATACAGGACATTGAACCTGCCAGAAATGGACATCACATACTCTTTGAGATGCATAAGACTAGGCCACAGAGGTAACAGATGCACCAAATGCAAAACCTCCCTCTGTATTGTGATAAACAGAAATTGTTATAAGGAATACCATTGCTGAAGTCAAAGATGATGATCTTCGGTTGTAAAGAAATCTACTTTCAAAAGGAATCTCGCTTACTCACAAAAATTGTTTCAATTTATGGGGTCCACTGAAATTGGCATCAAAATCTACTGTCTTTATTGAACAAAAAAAGAATTGCATTCTGAATTGCACCTGCAGTAAAAATTAAATGTTTTTTTTTCCTCTTGAGGAAGTAAAGGGAATAAGATGGATCTAGAGAAAGCCCAAACAAAACCAGCAAGCACCTGCAAACCCTGCCCTCCACACAGCCATGTATGATTTGGTCAGATTAGCATTAGAATGCTTCTGAATAATTTGAAAATGACAATGGACAAGATGAAAGAAAACAAAGATTATAAACCCAAACGTGTCTTACCGTTACTATGAGGTAAAGGGTTACGCAGTTATATTAGTCCCATTATAGCTTATTTATTAAATTCAGGTTTTCCTGGATTCTCAGGTTTGTGGTCCATATTTTTCCCTGTTGAGGAAAATGACCCTATTGGTTAATTCACAAATGCTAAAATAGTCTATAAACGTTCTGCGCATGATCACTCCTGTATCAGAAGGGCTTTTGTGTTTGGCATATTATTTCATTTTATCATTTGTCTGCACAGATTTTCATAAAAAAGGCTATTGGGCAACAGGTCATAAAGAATTTTTGGCTGTCGAGACTGTAACAGAATCCAAGCTAAGAGTATTGGCTGCCAATTTGTGCGTGTGGATAAGGAGTCTTTTGTTGAAGACACGTCTCATTTCACTAAATTTATTGCGACTCATTTTTAATATTTGTTAGTGTATAGTTATTATCATGAAATATCTACAGACTGCTCTATACTCTTTTTTTATCATTGAGCAATAAATATACTCAGTGGCCAGTTTATTATGAACACTGGCTTGGTAAAGGCAACAGCCTGCTTCTCCAAATAAAGAATCGTGAGGCTGCTACTGAATACATGCAGCACGTACGTAAGACAGTGTAAAGTGCTTCACTTCACGTTTGGCTGAATATTAGAAAGTCCAAATGATTTTTAATGGGGAATGATCGGTATCTGACATGCTGGTTTCCGCATTTCAGAACAACTGCCTTTGTGGGTTTTCACATTTTAAATTATATAGAGTTTACAGAAAAATGTGCAATAAACAAAAAAGATCTAGCCAGCAGCAGTTCTTCTTAATTAAAGAGGTCAGACGAGAATGGCCAGACTCATTAAAGCTAACAGAAGGCCACAAGCGAAAAAAATAACATCTCAGTATAACAGTGGTGTGCAGAAAGGCTTCCCTGAAGGCACAACATGTCTAACTTTGAAGTGGTTCTGGAGGCAAAAGTGAATCCCAGACAATACTAGCAATAGGTACCTAATAAAGTGACCACTGAGTGTATTTATGCTTCTGGAAATTTAATTCTGTGGATTGAAATCATGTTTCTATGTATATTTATATCTGCTGAATCATCTCCAGATGTAACCTGTGGTTTTTATGTGTCACCGTGAATTTTACCAGAAAATGCATTGTCGTATCCTGTCTTCCTGCCCTTCCCGTTCTCCCCCTAGCGTGACCTTAACGAGCCACACCTGCTGCTTGTTTTGTCTTACCTCTCATTTCAGCCCTCATGTACAGTACATCACTCCAACTGCCTCCCATTTGCTCACTCGTCAGTCCTGTATAAAAGTGCTTCCCAGTGCAGTTATTGATGTCAACCCTGTGTGCTCTGACGGTGATTCCTTTGTGTCGCTTGCCCCTATTGTATTTTCTCCGTGCTCCCCATTTTCATGCCCCCCATCTTGTTCCTTTGTTGTTTTCCCCAAATAAAGACCCATTTTGTTTTCCCCAATGCTTGTTCCGCGCCCAATGTTCTGTGGCTCATGACAGTCATTGAGGAATTATTTAAAAAGTTCTTGTAGGATTTTTTTGCAAATGACCACATGGCCTAATTTCCTATGTGTGTTTTGAATGTTAATGAAAATCTAATATGCTGTCTTATACTAGTCTTTCAGGTTTTCAAAGGGGTTTATGTTAATTATCAAAGCCCACAAAATTACCACTAATTTCATTCAATTAGCTGAAAGGTGAATTCAAAATTAAGATTTGTCAGTTTAAATCATCATCATCATGCTTAATACAGTATTCAGAGGAAAATTTATTTTTAATTATGCAATATTTTTAAATGCAGCTATGGTATTCAGTTTTTCTGATGATTTATGTGCAAATTGTAAGGAACCGTCCACTGGCCCAATGGTGGAATCCAGTTGGACAGCCAAAGGCTTGGAATGCGTGTAGGTCCTTCCGAGCGCTCCTCTAAAGTTACTTTCCCTTTTAGGTAAAACCGAATTATATCTGACTCCAATTTAATTAAAGACCTTTAATGGTGTTTTAGTCATGACATTTCTGTTATTCAGATTACTCCTGGGCTGTGCCTTCTATTGCTGAACTCCCATTAATCCTGAATGGTGGAGTATACCAGATTCGCCTCGGCTGAGAGGGCAATCCGCAGGTCTGCTACGTTGGACTTGGTTCAGAAGGTGGGAAATCCCTACAACATAATACAATGTCAGCTTAGACAACTGTTCAGGCCCAGTGACCTATAACTACTGAGGCTCAGCCCGACACTTGCTGTACCTGAGCTTGTCAGTGCCTCAGAGGTTAAGCCAGTGTTTGCCGTAACTCAGCGTGTGCGTACCTCAGAGGCTGGGCCGGACTTTGCCGTAACCCAGCGTGTGCGCACCTCAGAGGCTGAGCCGATATTTTGCCGTAACTCAGCATGTGCATGCCTCAGAGGCTGGGCCGGACTTTGCCGTAACCCAGAGTGTGCGCGCCTCAGAGGCTGAGCCGGTCTTTTACCGTAACCAAGCGTGTGCGCGCCTCAGAGGCTGAGCCGGTCTTTTACCGTAACTCAGCGTGTGCGCGCCTCAGAGGTGGAGCCGGTCCTAGCCGTAACTCCGCATGTGCGCACCTCAGTGGCTGAGCCGGTATTCACCGTAACTCAACTCACATTGGGTCTTGGAGAAACAGGGTCGAGTCAGAGGCTGCAAGAGAGTGTTAGAAATAAACCCAGTCTATGGGAAACATGCAGAGGTTAGCAAAGTCAGACAGCCAAGAAGTAATCAAAACACAGTTTATTCACAATTAATACAAGACACATCAATTTAACCAGATATAACATTGATGTAATTCTAACATGTGGCCACAATTCCTAAACTATACCATCCAATCAAAAACAATACAACAATTACATACCTCAGCTGAGAGGGTACAGAGTAACTACAGAAAATATCTGATTACAGATGTAGATTCACACAGCACTATGTGGGAGCTCTGATTACAAAGTGTCTCCCTTTGCTACTCTGGAGCTCTTCCTTAAGTATTCCAAACCAAGTGACAGAATGTATCAAATATTGTGATTGATTATTTTAGGGACTGTTTTGATCTTGTGTGCATGTCCTGGAGAACTGCTGATCTTATCAATTCTCAGACCCTAAGTCAATCGAATCGCTTTAGGAGGAAGGTGGGAATTCCTTTGTTCCACCAGGTGACAAGATCCTCCACTTTGGTAGGTTTAGTCTAATATTTTACATTTCTCTTATGTTAGAACATACTGCTTTAAGGTTGAGAGTATTGTACTCATCGTACTGTGACCATTCAAACGAGACCAAACATGGGTGTATGTGTCCCTAATGTTAGTCTGGGGTACTACCTCCTGTGTTAGTGTGAGTTAGCGAGTGTAGGATGCATCTGTGTCTTGAGGCAGCCAGGTCTTGTCGCTGTAATTTGGCTGCAGGGTTCTGGCCGCCCAGTGGGGGTGAGGTGTCCCTTTTGATGTAGTGATCAGGTGATTTGGGTCCAGTCTTGTTGGAGCCGGAGACCTTTGCCTCAGGACACTGGGTGGAACATTGCAGGCTTGCCAGAGCTCAGACCGACGGGGCCTGCAAGACCTATGGCATTACAATATTTTGTGTATGCCTATATTTTCAGTTCAATAGTGTTCAATACTTATTGTACGCTGAACGGACACTGCATGGACGGTGCAGTTATTAATTGTAATGCAAAAGTATCACAAAAGGAACAATTTTTTCTTCCATTTTTTTTCTCCTCCCATGTCTCCTTAGAGGCTCTGTAGGAAAGGCTTAGATATCAGTAACCAAAATATTTTTTTGAAAGATGAAAATAACTCCTTTTAATGATGAAAATTCAGCAGAAGCCATACTGAGCAGGGGAGCCCATTGCAATAAAACCATTGAGTGTTAGGACCTAGACCATATGCCCACAGCTGGTTAACAGTGGGAAAAGATCTAGATGAAATAATGAAGGAGAGTGGCCCAAATGAGCGAAATAATAAAAAATCATGAAGTACAACTTTAAAAACCGTAAAATGAGGCTACAAAAAGGACTGACACTAGGAATCGTGGAATGAAGGCAGGATATAAACAAGTAAATATATGTTAGATGGTGAATTTAGCAGAGGAAAAATAGTGGAACAAACAGCTCTACTCACATGAGGATTAACCATCTGGGGTTAATGCACTTTATCATTGAACCAATTGCAAAAACATTCATAGCTGCTACTGTTAGACTCATTAGCCTATAAACCTATATGCCAAAGACGTTGAAAATTATAAAAAAAAATAATAATAATATATAATATAATATACAACAGTTAGTTCCGACCAAGAAATATGATTAGACAAGAGGTGTTCTATGAGTGTGGTTATCAGAATATAACCACACTTGGACGTCACGTTAGCTGTATCAGTCTGCTTTACAGGTGTATCTAAAAACAGCTGGTAAACGTAGGGATTTCACACAGGGTAAATGAGGGGGAGTGGCACACAGGAGGATCATATGAGCCGGGCGTAACAGAATCCCCCCCAAATGCACGCACACGGGGCGCACCCAAGGGGAACGACGGGACGAGACCGGGGACACAGGACCTGGAAAACAAGAGCAAAAACGTCAATGGGGCACCGGGAATAAGACAGAAACACAACATGCACAAAGGCTATAACCAAGACAAAAACTGAGAAATGACAGGAAACGCAAGCAGGAACAGGGGAAACAATACCGGAGACACGGGGGGAACACCAATGGGAGGAATGAAGGAGCCAGGAGTGAACAAAGGAGACACGGAGGGACGAGGAGCAGACACAGGAGGCCGGAAGGGAAAGGACAGGGGACAGCAGGGGGCCCGAGGGAACCCCAGCGGGCGAGAGGTGGATGCCAGAGGGGCAGCAGGCGACCTCGAAGCTGGAGCTGGAGGGACCCTTGGCGACCATGAGACTGGACCTCGTAGGGGGTGAGGAGGTAGGCAGAGGGACAGGCGGAGAAGGCGAGGAGGAAGTCAGAGGGGGTACCAGGGGAGGTGAGGAGGAAGGGGGACACTAGCGAAGGCGAGGAGATGACGCGACAGCGCAGCCACAGCAGCTGATTGATGAGCCAGAGTGGGGGGACCTGCAGGCGACCGATGAGTCGAAGTGGGGGAACCCACAGGCGACTGTCGAGGCATCAGATCCAGGACCGAAGGTGGCGTTGGAGCCACGACCGAGAGGGACCCGCAAGGCGACCACCGAGCAGGAGCCCGGGGAACCGTAGGCGACAGCCGAGCGTGAGCCGGAGGACCCACAGGCGCCCCTTGAGCCACAGCCCAAGACCGAGCCAGGGGGCAAGGCGGGCGGGACACGACCTTGGTGCAGCTGTCCCCATCTGCTCCGGGAGACCGAGAGCCGGGAACCTGGCTGTGGGAAATGCAGACTGTGGGAAAGTAACCCCTCACAGGGCATTTATTAAAGGTGTTACGTACCAGGCTTTGAACACATCACCAAAACTGTCAACACGCCACAGGGGACACTGGGGCTGACATAAAATAATTCACTTTATTAATCTCACGTTATGGTGCATTTCAATCTGACTTGTACACCCATAACAATACCCATACAACCATCTCTCCGGAGGTAGGTACAGCCAAAACAACAAACAAAACCCAAAAGCTAACTCCACCCACCATAAGGTTAACTTAAACCTGTACATAAAACAAAGAATAACAATTATAACAATACGCCTCCTAACTTCCTCTCTAAAGAAACATTCAATCAACAAAGAAGGCTCCTACCCCTTTCCAGCGATCAAGTCAATCCCCATACGTCCCCCGCAAATAACACACAGTCCCCGCCAATCAGCATCTTCTCTTCAGATCAATTTGCTTTGCCTTTATAGCCACTCATGCTTCATACAGTATACGGAACATGCCACCTACAGGAAGGGAAAACAAAGCAATCAGGTGGAGACCAGAGGAGAGGACAGGCACAAGGGGTCAGGACATGGGGCGGGACCAGGTACACCGGACAGAGTCAAACACCAGACGGGCAGACTCTCATGCACAAGGATCTAGGGAGTCAAAACAGAACTAAGAATAGGACTAGGCAGACTGAACTGGGAAACACTGCACAAAAGGGATGACACCAGACATCACAGGGGAACCAAGCAAACTGGGGTGGGACTAAAGACAACCAAGGGGGTGACACACAACACACCCACCAGGACAGGGCACCAGACCATATGGGACAAGATTCAAAAGTCAGTGGAGAACAGGGAACAGAAAGGGCAGAGACAAAGACCACTGGGACAGCAAACAGGAAGAGAGAGGACAGATGGAGGCACAACAAAGACAAGGGCAGTGGGAAAAATGAGAAATAAACAGGGTATGGACCAGGGGAAACAATGACATAACAGGACAAGGGGGCAACAACTGGGGAAGAGCAGACAGGAACAAGGATGGGCAGGGCGATCCTTCAGATCCTTCAGGTGAGAGCTGTCTGGGTGGCAATGGCCACAGGCAAGCCAGGAACCGACAAGGCGGTGGCAAGCTTTGCAGGCTGGGTAGTAGCCATCTGGGTGACATCCACAGTCAGGCAGGCAGGAGCAGGCATGACTACTGGTGACTGCATGGCAGTAGCAAGCACAACCACTGCTGGTGCAGGAGCAGAGACGGAGGCAGATTGGCTCTCCTGGGCGACTGCAAGGTGAGATCCTCTGCCGGCAGGTGCAGCATGGCGGGACTCTGAACAGTGATACCCAGATCACCCATTCCCCAGCCACCTTCTCCAACTCCTCCGGGAGATACCAATATGTTCCCAGGTCAGTCGAGAGATGTAATCTCTCCAGCGTGTCCTGGGTCTGCCCTGAGATCTTCTCCTGGTTGGACATGCCCAAAGCACCTCCCCAAGGACTCATCCAGGAGGTATCCAAACTCCTCATCCTATCTCTAATGCTGAGCCCAGATACTCTGCAAAGAAAGCTCATTTCTGCCACTTGTACCTGCAATCTCATTCTTTTAGTCATTACCCAAAGCTTGTGACAGTAGGTAAGGGTAGGAATGTAGATTGACCACTAAATTGATGTCTTTGTCTTTGGGCTTAGCACTCCCTTTACTATGACAGAACAGGACAATGTCCACATAACTGCTAATGCTGAACTGATTTGGTTGTCGATCTCCTGCTCCTTTCTTGCCTCATTTATCAACAAGAGTCAAAGATACTTAAACGCATTCGCTTGAGGAAGTAACTCATCCCCAACCTGTTCCAATTGAAAACAATGACCTAAGATTTTGGGGTGCTGATCCTCCTCTGGCCGCTTCACACTCAGTTGCAATCCACCTTAGTGAATGCTGAAGGTCACAGCCCGATGACGGCAACAGGACCTTTAGATGCTGAAGAGTTCAAACCCCCTGAAGTTTGGATACATCATCCAGTTCCCTTTCTTAAAAATTGGAACCACTAAACCAAAGGCACTGTCCCCAGCCTGCATGGAATGTTGAAGAGGCAAGATATGACAGCTTAACAACATAAAGCGCCTTCAGGAACTCTCATTCATCCCTGGAGCCTTATCATCAAAGAATTTTCTGACTACTTTAGTGACTTCCGCCCTAGTGATAAATGAGTCCTCCTTTGAGCCTTCCAGCTCTACTACCTCCAAGGAAGGTGTGTCAGTGGTATTCAGGAGATCTTCAAAATATTCCTTCCAATGCCTGGCTGTATCCCTATTTAAGGTCAACAGTGCTCCATCCCTGTTATAAAAAACATGGATCATGCCCTGCTTCCCTCTCCTGAGTCCCCTCACAGTTTGTTAGAATCTTTTCAAGGCCAACTGAAAGTCATTTTCCATGCCTCTCCTTAAACTCCTCCCACGCCAAAGGTTTTTCTTCTACAATTGCTAAAGCTACATTTTGCTTGACCTGCCAGTACCTGTCAGCTGCTTCAGGACTCCCACAAGCTAACCAAGCTTGCAAGGCATTCTTCTTCTACCTGACAACTCTCTTTACTGCTGATGTCCAGCACCAGGTTCAGGGATTGCCACTGCAACAGACACCAACAATCAGATGGCTACAACTCCACACAGCCATCTGAGCAATAGAGGCTCAGAACATGGCCCATTCAGACTCAATGTCTCCAGCCTCTCTCAGTATGCCAGAGAAGTTCTGTAGTAGGTGTGAGTTGAAAATCTCCTAGACAGGAGACTCTGCCAGACACTCCCAGCGCACCCTTACTAGGTGTCAGGTTCACTGGATTTTGGATTGTGGCTAGCACAGAAGTCCAATAACAGAGCATCACTCGATTTCATATCAGGCAAGCTGTTTCTCCCAAACTCAGTCTTGCTGGTTTCACAGTCATTACCCATGCGAGTGTTAAAGTCCCCCAGCAGAACAATGGAGTCCCCAGAGGGGCCATCTAAGGTCTCCAAGAAAGCCAGATACTCTGAGCTGGTGTTGGTGCATAAGAACATACAATAGTCAGATCCTGTCCCCCACCTTGAAGGGAGGCAACCCTCTTGTTCACCAGGGTGAACTGCACCCTACTGGCAATGAACTATGGGGGGTATGAGTAGGCCCACACCTGCCCATCTTACCATGAGCAACTCCAGAGTGGAAGCCCCTCACTAGGAGCTTCGTTTCTTTGTTCCTTGACATAAAATTAAATGCAGTATTTATTTGATCTTTTTTATTTGTCTTTGTTTCAGCTTTGCAGCATAATGGGATAAGCAGTGCTCTCATGCATAGCTGACACTGGTTGTCATGTCTGCTTTTGTTCTAAATTTTAGTTTTTGGTGACATGAACTTTCAAAATAGAACTCTTGAGTGACCTTTTCAGTTGTGCTACTTTTTGTTGGATGCTTTTCACACTGCCTTAACTGAAAATTGAAATGGTTTTTAATTAGACTTCTCAGTACTTTTATTCTAGGTTTAATATTGCAATTTCAAAAGAATTGTTCTTTTATAAGCCAACATAAAAACATAGTCAACATCAGAACAAATGTCTGATATCTTCCATTACCTGCAAATATAATAGAGATGCTTGAAGTAAGTTACATTTTTTTTTGAACATTCAAAATGGTGTTCAAGACATGCAATAGCCATCTTGACAACTTCATTCCAAGTCAGTTGGCTCATGCCATTCATTACAGTGTAAAGAAGCCGATTTATTTGTTAAATGAAGGTTGATGAAACTGACCTTTATTTGCATCTGTACAATAGAGTCCAGGCACATTTGACTGTTTCTTTTCACATATCCCATTTTGCTTTCCTTTTTAGAGATATACTTACACCTACAGATTAAAGCGAAGCTTTGGGTCTGAGCACAGGGTCAGCCATTTATCTCTTACCTCTGGAGCATTATTCGGGGGGGGGGGGGGGGGTTAAGGGCCTTGCTTAAGGGTCCAATGTGACTATTCAGTCAAGGACATGATTCAAATCGGTGACCTTAACATTACAGGCACAGAGATCTAACCCACTGAGCCAAACACCACCTGATGGGTCACATTAGAAATGCATGTTTTACAGCATTATCTGAAGATTTTTTTTCTTTGCCTATTGCAAAGGTAACAAAAACCTCAAGGATAAGAGTGCTGTGTAAAATATCATTTATCTATTGATCTTCCATGACGACTTGTAAAGTACAGGGTCAGCACATGCCTGAAGCACAGAGCATATCCTAAATTGAATTCCAATCTATTGCAGGATACAAGCTCACATACTATTTGCAATTCACCCAATGTACATGTTTCTGGATTGCAAAGGGAAACCGAAATACCAGGACAACCAGTATGAGTATAGGAACAGTATGCAAACACCACGGACAGGGCCACACACACAAAGCCAAAGGGGGAATTTAAGGTTGGATTTGTTTATGACATTATATTTGCAAATTCATACATGAGTCATCACATTTTCCTTTCTTTATTCGATGTTCTTTGACATGTTTTCTATATGGAAACAGTGAGGAAATGGGAAACATTCATTTTGGGGATGAAGAATGACGTTTATGAGAAGTATTTGGTTCTAAAACTATCAAAAATGTCATCCATGTTGCACTGATTTTCACCTGATACATACAGTATAATCTATATAATGCATATGTATATGTGTGTGTGTGCACATGTACGTGTGTAGAGGTAGAACATGTATTAGAGTTATTTTAATCTTCAATTGATGGTTGGGATACTTCATTTTGGAATTTGTTCTGTACCACGTGAACATACTGTGAGAGTATAATATAGGTTATCTCTCTGGGCTTGTTCATTCCAGCTTTGATTACATTGACATCATCCTCCTTGGGTGACTCCTCCGTTATCCTCTGATGATACATTTGCTAATTGAGCATTGGGCCTCCAGGGATTCCTGTCCCATTGACCAGTCAGCTGAACTGATGCAAGTCGAGAAAATGACATTTCAATTTTGCAAGGGCATAGAAAACAAACAATGAAGACAAAAATAGCATACAATTATGCCTGGTGTATGGTCCCATCATCGTGGGTGGCCTTTGAGAGCTGCATGGAGAAGAAGAGCCATTTTTACATTTACATTTTACATTGGCAATTTTGCATTTCATTTAGCTTCGCTGACACTTCCACCCAATGTGACTTTTATCCATTTATAGAGCTAAATGTGTCACTTCAGCAATTGAGGTCAAGTGCTTGCTCATGGGTACAACAGCAGAGACCTTCTGAATCATTAAACTTTAGGTTACAATTTGTTTTTCATGACTATCATCACTGTCCTCCTATGTAGTACATTTTCACCACCATAACAACCATATCTAATAATGTGTTTACACAACTATCCATTCATACATCTTCTATTATGACTTGTAGTAACAATTATATCAAACAAAAATATTGGTTCTAAATTTTCCGATGCAAAAATATGGAGATGCCAAATAGAAAAGTGCCTTTAGTATTTCGTGAGCATGTTAATATGTGGACATAATTTAATACATTGTGTGCACGTAATTATAATAAAAAAAAAACTGCATGCAGCACATCTAGAGCTCTTTATAAATGTATTCCATGGATGTTTTTTAAACTTTCCAGGAAAACAGTACAGGACAGTGGTTCTCAAAATGAGAGTATACTTAGTTGGTATTAAGGTTTTGGTTCCTGAAAAAGATTCTTGCAATGGGAAAGCTCAAACAATACAATACAAAAAAAAATTGCCCGTGACCCCTTCAGGGCTTCATATGTACATATTCCATTTTTCAAACTTGCCAGGAACATTCTACAGATCAGTGGTTCTCATACGAACATATAAGGTAAACTTGGACAGTACTGTATTATGGTAATTCTTTCCTTTATACTATGGTGTTTTCATTAGGTGAAATTTATCGTGGAGGAACACCCCACTTGACAAAATTTTCCATGGGGGAATTTAATAGTTTCACTCATCCTTGCTCCTATTTAGCACATGAAGGAACAGGTATAGAACTGGTGAACCTGGTGACAAATTACTGTTAGAGCTGGGCGATATGGCCAAAAATGTCATCGCAACAAATAATGTATCAGTTGATAACAATAATTATCATGATAAATGTCAAGTCATTTGCAGTTTAAAGGCTGATTTTTACTCCTGAATTAAAATTTAAGAAACCAGATAGTTAATTATAGTCATAAACTTTTCTTTATCATCAGAAAGTAACAAACACTTGCCAAACATTACTGACAGCCAAAATGACACTTCCAGAACTATTTCCTGAACTAACTAGATTGCACTCTGGGCTCATAGCATGCCGAAAAGGAAACCAAAAGCGCCATATGAGCTCAAAAAATATCGCAAAAGAAGATGTTATTTTACAGGTTATTTTATTCATCACTGAAAAAATGCCGGCACTGCCATTCTTCCTATCATTTCTTAATTCTCTGTGGATCATTACTGTTGTGATTTCTCACAGACTGAATTTTATTCTGGATTTTCCTTTTGGATCTCGCTGGATTTCCCTTATTGGATGGGTTACTTTAAACTTACCTGCCCTCCCAAAGAGTGTTTTGTGATGCAAAGCATATCACCGCTGACATGTTTTGTCTTAAATTATATTGAACCTCCATCGAACATTTGACATATCGATTTCAAGGAAAATTGCATCGCGATAATTATCGTTATTATCTATTTGTTCAGCCCTGTTTACAGTTGGAGTATTAATAAAGGTTTTTTGGAGGGGTAGGGAGAGTGTGTAGGGTAGGCTTGGGTGGTATTACAGCAATATTTTTGATTTACTGTAGGACTTTTGTTAGGCAAAATTTATCCATGGGTGAACAACTCCCCCCCCCCCACCTACCACAGGGAATATATTGCTCTAATTTTTTTTTGTCAGCTTTGCCATTTTTATCCATGCTCATCTTAACTAGTTTAGTGTTATACAGGAGGTACAGATAATTTTCCTTTGTGAAATATCTGACTGTGCAGGCCCAATATGTACCTTGCATGTCTTCGCATGCGGCACATTAGACTTCATGTCATATTTTACAGTGGCACCTAATTCGAACTTTGCACGTCTGCGCATGCGAAGCATTACATTTTAGAGCATATTGTAAGATGGTGCCCAATTTGTACCACTTCATTTCATGACCAGACCTGATCCATTAATACAGCAGGTTCACTTTATGTTCTGTTTGTGAGTGATCTCCAACAGCTCAGAATGGGATACATGAAGAAAAAAACCACCCCATCTGCTGAAAATCAAAGTGACCAAAATCGATTGTGAATGTTGCAGTTTTAGCTGAGAAGTGATTTTTGTTTTTCTCTAAGGACTTTTTTGTTTAGATGTGCATATATTTTTGATTGAATGTTCATTCTAATAATGTGTTTGAATTTCCTTTGTTTATTTGGCAAAAATTTATGATAAATTTTTTTTGGCTGGAACCGAAGTCATATTTTTTTTAACATTTGTATGGGAAAATACCTCCTGCTTTATGAGTTCTTGATTAATAATTTGAGTTCCAAATTAAAAATTTGGAATGAATTAGCTCATAAAGTCGAGAACTATCTGTATTAAATATATGTTTATTTTCAAATTAAAATGGCTAATGTTAGCCATTTTAATTTGAAAATAAACATATATTTAATACATAAAACAGAATTAATACAGAATTTAATACAACATTTTGTTTGTTTGCAAATATTTTGTTATCACAAGCTTGAGATTTTACAGATTTTATGTACACCCCACTGTGCCTGTGTAGCATTTTTTTGCCAGCTAACTGAAGCTAACTGTGTGTGCGCAGTTTAAAAAAATAATCTCAAAAGAAAATCAGTGGCGTCGGTTTGATATTAAATGGTAATTAGTTAGTTACACAGCTGGTGTGCTTGTTATGGTTCTTACTGTTATATAGTGGAACACGCTGGCCATAGTGCTAATGAGAAAGTAATTAATAAACAGAATATAAATATTGAGACATATGAAAAATATAAATAATATTAATGCCATTGGACATACGTCATGCACAATGTTAACCACCTTATTGATGGGGAAAGATTGTGCAAATTGGCATGTAAGTGGAATGTGCAGTAAACAAATAGGTGTAGTTATGTGTCAAGTAATTTTTAATTTCCAGTTCATCCACCCAGTAATCCTAAAAATTGTAGAGGTTGGAATGCGGGAGAAGCAGGGATTGGGGAGTGCAGGTGATGGAGCTGTCCAGGGAATATACTACTGTCATTCCAACAATAACATCTTTTCTAGTTATTTGTCATTATTTATCAATTTTTTATTTTATAATAAATAGCTATTTATATATTTGGACTATATTTTTGGTAAAGTGATTTTGCATATTTTTAGCCTTCCGCAATGGCCATGAAACTGACAGTTTTGCGATCTTATTCTGAAGTATTAAATACATTTCAGTGACCTCCTTTAACAATCTTGATGTGTTCACAGGATAATTGACTGAATGGCCACCCAATTACCCTATAGGCTGACATTTTAATCAGCTGCAAGTCAGTTGCAGAAGAGATGAGGTTATGGCAAACATTCCCAAAATAAGATCACTCTCTCTCTTTGGCCCACTTCTGGAGATAAAGTGAACTTTTTCTCACTGGACACATTACGTCTTTTTGTTCCTCAGGGGCTATGTTCACTATCACTGCAGTACTGTTATAATACTGCATTTTCAACTTTGTTTCATCGGAACTGAGAAGCTGATCTAATGATCCAATATTCTAAACTAAAAATAAATATTTAGTAAAAGTGTTTCAGTAATTTACTGTATATCTGAAATCAACTAGGATGAGTATTACTGTCATGTCTTTTTGTAAATTTGACAATAGTACACAATAAAACTGATGCAAAACAAGAACACACATAATAAAAACATTTATTGCAATAGCTGTTTAAATACCTATGATGTCGAACAACCCAACAACTGACGAACATACTGCATTAAGCAATTCACTCCATCCCACGTTTTACTGTGACATAAAACATGAATGTGCTGTACATAGTGAACAGATCTTCAAAGTACAAATTAATTGTTTAAAATGTAATATGCATATGATGCAACATAACTTGTAAATGTAGTCATTTCTCTTTTTGCATGCTGTTCCATTGTTAAATTGGCTGTCATGCCTTTTTTGTTTTTTTTTTTTGTTATTTTGTAGTTTTTGCAGCTCATGCCTCTGTGACCATGTTATTTTTCATTTATGATACTGTGATATTTTTGCTTGATAAAATATTGTTCTGGTACCTGCCAAACATTCACTGAACAAGGCATAAAACACCAAATATTTCTAATAACCTATGTCAGCACAATGCCTGGTACAATGTCATGAAGGCACAATACATGATATCTGTGAACAAAAATAATCACCAATAAATCAATAGATTATTGTATTTCCCATTTGAAGGTAGTAATTTAGCTTTGTTTCCTGTGAGTTACTTGTATTCCTCATGAAAAAGAAACATTGAAATTTAGATATTTGTTGATATCACAAAACATTTATTTAAAATAAACCTAAGATAAAATTTGTTGTTATATTCATTTTAATTAATGAAAGATTTGGGACATCTACTGCAACGTAGTTTTACGTTAAATGTACTGAAGCTTTAAGTGCCTTTTTGCTGTTTAGCAAAAACATTTAAACTATTCAGTTATTCGGTTAATCTGGAGTAAAATTTACCGACAGGAAACAAAATTGTAAAAACAAAATTAATAGTAATAATTTGTTTAACTAAATCAACATTGAAATGGTGCGGGTAGCATATTATTATTACAAGTAAATAATGTCGGTTAGTATTTGATATATTTACAAACAATTTAACAATGACAGACTAAACAAGTGTTCACTTACAGTGTTAATAGCACATTGCTGTCTTAATCATAATCCCGTTTTCTTTGTATGTGTGGATTAATATATTCCCAAAACAGTTCAATAACAACCACGTCACAATATTTGAATATACTATTCAACCATAATAACTTCATCGTTTATTTTTTTCCAGCTTAATCATAAATTCACAAGAGGGACCAATAAATTGGAGCTTATCACATCATATCTTGACCTTCAAACAAATGATGATTCTAAAACCAGTGCCGGTAATTTGGCAAAATATCACATGTATTGTCAACAAAGTACATTTGTACAGCTTATATCCTGCATTAGTACAAGTCTAGAGGCCTACTTGGTACATATTTCTAACTAGAAAAAGTAATAGTGTCAGGTAAACTAAAATGTTGTAATGTCTCACACTGCCTGACCCACACAGTCATCAGAGTGTTACTTATAACTGGTGTTCCTTTGGGCTGTCAGCACCTGAGTCATGTTTATACGACTTCAAGCTAGCAAGTGGAATGTCTGTCATGTGACTGCCTTGAGTGAAATGTCCTTCGGCGCTCCCAAACTTCTTCCGCTCCTCAAACTGGTCCCGGCCACCCTCACTTTTCCAGGCCCTTGTCAACGTGTGGCCGTTCAGCAGTTTGTCTTTAGCCCAGTCCTTTTGATTGGCAAAGGCGGAAATGGGGGACTTGGGCTGCTGATAAGTCCCAAGGTTGGGTGGCATCCAGCAGTTGTCCGAGTGGCCCAGCACCAGGCACTCCTGAGTGCACATCTCTGTGGCTTCCACCAGTCCCCTGGGGCCGAGGGGGCCATCTGCAGCACACAGGAAACAGCACCATAGGAACTGAAGGAACTGAAGGAGGTTTTTTGTAATCCATCCATCCACCCATCCAACCATCTATCCATCCATCCATCCATCCCTCATGTTATGTCAATGGAATCCAGATCTGACATACAGCCCAGAAATTCCATTATTCCCAGATCAGGTCTCCTGCGATCTGCCTGACCTGAATACAGGGACAAATACATGATTTTTTTTCTGCGATATTTGAATCTGAATTACAATTATCTTGGTGTATGCACATTGTAACAGCTACTATATATATGTATATATATATATATATATATATATATATATATATATATATATATATACACACACCCACACATACACATATCTATATATACTGTGTATATACTATATATACTGAAGTATATATTTGAAAATATTAATAAATAAATTTTAATATCTGGTGTTTATTATCCTTCTTTTTAATATTAGCATTCTACTAGTATCTAAATATTGGGATATGTATGACGATAGAGTTATAATAAGCAATGATTAATTAACTCATATTTAATGTTCCATATATGTTATTCTGTAAATAAATAATAAGTGGATTTTCTCAGTACTGACCTCTATTCGGTCCTCCTCATCCCTACCTTTGAGATATCCATTGTCATGTCACTGAAGCAGCGTCTCTAATTTATCCCCACCAATACCTCATGCCACATTCATTGTGTATCTAACACTACTCAGGACCATTACTTGTTGATATTGTGATAAATGTTTGCCCTAGTGGGTTAGTGGGGAAATATTCTGACAGTTCTGATGCCTGGGACAATCATTACAATGATTTATGATTGTTTTAGAAAAAAAAGAGACTACATTAAAGGACTGTAAAGGCTCGATTCAAGGGGTACCAGGCGATATGTTCTTATTAGATGACACAGAGACATAATAATTACATGAATTCATGCTATCATGCTAAGATTAGCCACCTTAATGTATCTGCTGCAGAGCAATAAGGAAAAAGCTCATTCGGGGGCCCTATAGTTTATAATGTAAGTGTCGGGGCAGATGCAGTATCCGTGTGCTTTCATTATGCATGCTGAGTAAAACACACCGTTAAACACAGACAGACACTGTACTCCCAGCTCTCGCTCTGCGCATATGTTCACCCAGCTTTCACGTGTGCAGCCAGACGTGGCTGCCACCGCAAACGGAGTGTCTGTTGGGCTTTAAGCGTTATGTCTAAGAGTGTGTGCTGACATTAAACATGGTGCTGTCTGCCATCTGCATGTCAAGCCTTTGGAACTCGTGCCAGATGTAAACACTGATTATATTTATACATTACAGTAATTGGTTTGGATTTGGTTGAATATCAAGATGACATTTAAAGCAAATGTACAGTGTATACAAAAAGAGTCTACCGCTTACTTTTAGTTTTTATTAGGTGAAGCCAAAAATCAAGATAAAACATCCATTATTTTTAATCTGACATTGAAAATTATTTAAGATTAAAAACGAATCTAGCTGCATGGGTACTTTAATAATGGAGTCTATAATGGATATTGTCTGTCCAGATGTAAGCAGCATACACCTGTTATCAATTAAAGTAATTCTTATAGCTGCAAATAAAAAACAATTTTCTTGAAATTTTTGTGGTCGTGGCCTCCTGGGATAGCCAGGGTCCAAAAGGAGCAGACGGTGGGGGGTATAAAAGGATATCAAAGATGTTGGATGTAGCACAGAGCACTGTGAAGGCTAACATCAATCAGGGGAGACAATGGGGCCCACAGGCACAGGCACTGCCAAGATCAAGATGGTCATCCAAAGTTGATCACAGAAGCGAGAGGAAACTTACCAGGGGGGCTAACAGGCAACATTAAAGCAGACGCTGAAATCTGTGACAGGAATTGGTGACTTTTTGCTTAAGACAGTGGTGTCCTTCACATATCTGGGCTTTGGGGCACAGTGGTAAGATGGAAGCCATTGCTCATAAAATGAATATCCAAGCCCAGTTAAATTTTTACAGGAGCACGCTGTTCAACTCGCTTCACGTAAGAACAACACAGCCCATCATCCAAAGAACATCCAAATACCTACTATGAAACATAATGATTTGGGCTGATTCTCTTTTACTAGGACTGGGACTCTATTCAACACAGATGGGAAAGGGACTAGCTTCAAATAACAAGATATTTAGTTGGAAAAACTTGCTGGCCTCTGTCAGAAAGTGGAAGGTGAATATAAATTTTACTTTCCACATGATAACAAACCAAAAGATACATCTAAGTCAACCAAAGAATGGTGTCAGAAAAGGAAGATCAAAGTCTTGAAATAGTCCAGTTAGTTCCCAAACCCCAGTCCCACAGCAAAACCTGTGGAATGACCTGAATGGCTGTGCACTAGAGATCCCCTGGCAATTTGAAGGAGGTTTAACTTTTTTTGCAAGTGGAGTGTGATAAAACTGCAAAATCCAGGTGTGTAAAGCAGATATAAACTCATTCACACAGACATGCAAAATTTGCTTCCACAAAGTATTAGTTTGAGGTGTTTTTGCAAACTTATGCAACCAGGGTATTGCAGGTATTTCATTTTTTATTCTATTCATATTATTATTCTATTGTTTACTTTTAATTTATTTTTATCAATTACTATTCATATTAATAATAAACCATTATACATTTAATTATAATAATATTGTTGTGCCAAGCGGGGACAGAACAGAGACAAAGGCGCAGACGTCAGGGTATCGGGGAATACGGGGTTTAATTACAGGTAAGGCAGGCAAAACGCAGACGGACAATACAATGACCGGACTGGGGAAACAAACTGAAACGCGGACGAAATACAGAGGACTAATGACAACAACCAGAAACAGCTGATCGCAGGGGGATTCCACACGGGGTTAACGAGGGGGCGTGGCACACGGAAGGAGCAGATGATCGGGGCAGGACACATTGTTTGGATACATTTATTTTCTTACTTTACAAATTACTGTTTTGATAAATGTGCTTAGATGTGTTTAGTACAGTATATGCTCTTCTTGTTCTATCTGATTCATTTTGTATTTAAATGCTAAAAAAAAATATTTAGGTGTAGTTTTTTGGGGATGGGAACCAATTAATTGGTTTTCCATTATTTCTTATGGGCAAAATTCGATCACAACTCGAACTTTTTAGGATTCGATCCGGAGTTCTGAACGGATTAAATTCCGAGTTCTGAGGTACCACTGTACTTTCCAAAAATTCCATTTGATGTTAAAAAGAATACCTCACAATCAGTCACCTGACATCAAATAGAAATGCAGAACGAGTTTTTAAGCAGGAATTTCAGTCTAACAGGGAATTAAAAGCATTCAGTAACTAATTGTACGCAAATTCATTATTAGTGAGCAAACACCCATGTAATTGTGGGCTCCATTACTACTTCAGACAGTGCATCCACCCCAGTGGCTCACGTTCAAGGGAATCTGCAGTGAATCAACTTTCTGCTGTTCTTGTTTATTTATTACTGCTGTACAGCTGTCCAGATGTTGTTGTCGAAAGATAAATGAGTCTTTGTTTTATAGCTAAACAGAGGCGCAGAGATGCTCACATTCTCCAGCTGCCACCCAGTTGCTCACAGAAACAGATTTTTTATCAGGGCAGAACAAATGGTTTGTTTGTCCGGGCAAAGTTATGTCAATAACCATTATTCTGATGCAAAACATATTCCACTTCATTGTAAACTTTTCTTTTAAAGTATGTAAACTCACAATGGAACGTTTAATCATGCTTTTAAGTATTAACTTTTCATTGCTATTTTTAATAAAGCTTAGATTCTCAAAAGTGACAATATATATGAGTACAAACAGAAACACATGCAGTGCCCTCCAGAATTATTGGTACCCTTGGTAAATAAAAGTGAATCTAGCTTTGGAGGGGAAAAAAAAGTATTTTTATCCTCTTCATCTATTCAAAATATTAACAAAAGCCTGAGTTGAACATAATCATCATAAAACAAATATTTTTTGTCAAACGATTATTGGCACTTTTCATTTAATACTTTGTAAAGACCCCCCATTACAAAGATAGTCTTCCCCTATAATGCGTTGTGTGGGTGGTCAGCAGATGGATCACAGGCTATTCCTCCAGACAGAATGTCTCCAGAGGTCTACGCTTGTGGACTCTCCTTTTCAGCTCATCCCACAGGTTTTCACTGGGGTTGACGTCAGGGGACTGGGGTCATGACCATTCTTTGAGTTTATGGTCACTGAACTAATTTTGAGGTGTGTTTTGGTCATTGTCCTGTTGGAAGTTCCAGCAATGGCCCAATTTAAGCTTCCGTCAAGTTTTGATTTATTTGCTTACACCTGATAGGGTCCATGATACCACGTATCCTAAGAAGTTGTCCTGGGCCTTTACAGTGGGCATGAGTGACGTTTCTGCATGCCTATCCCTCTGTCTACACCAAAGTCATCTCTGGTGTTTGTTGCTAAAAACCTCTATTTTTGTCTCATCTGATGTTTGACAAACTGTAAGTACTAAAGTTTATTGTTTGATATCAACAGAGGCTTCTTTCAGGTAACCCTCCCAAATGACAAGTGGTTATGTAGGTGGTCTGATTGTAGTTTTGGAGACTTTCTGACCCCAAGACTCAACTATCATCTCCATTTCCCC
This sequence comes from Paramormyrops kingsleyae, assembly GCF_048594095.1. Classification (NCBI taxonomy): domain Eukaryota; kingdom Metazoa; phylum Chordata; class Actinopteri; order Osteoglossiformes; family Mormyridae; genus Paramormyrops; species Paramormyrops kingsleyae. The sequence continues at coordinate 18,976,781 of NC_132812.1, forward strand.
TGCTGTGATTCTTGGAGATTCTTAGGCAACTCAAACCATCCTCACTGTGCATTGGGTCAATACAGATGTTTTTAAATGGCTAACACACTTTGACAGACATCATAGTTTTACACCAACACAAGGATCATTTAAACATCATTTTCTTTGACTGCTCATGTATGTGTGGTATATGTGTGTAATATACTGCATGTATGTATGAATTTGGTGTTATTATTCAGTAGTTCCTGTTGATTTCAGAACAAGTTATACAGTCTTTTTCTCTGTTTCTCTCATGAATGCTATTGCATTTTCTTCCCCCATTTTTCACCAAGCTTTTTTCCACTTAAATTGTCATCCCTTCCTGTTTTTGCTTCTTGATTATTTGTATATTATTTATAGAATGGTTTTTAGCAACTTTATGTTGCCGTTTATGGTAACATTGTCATCATTGCAGAATTGGGTTTGACGGCTGAACTGAATGTTACAGGGAAATTCATTATGGACAGAGAGCAAAATATATCGTTTGTCTGTATATTTCAAGTGGCAATATGTCACAAGTAACTATTTGCCACAGACTGTCATAACATAAACACTCAAATTTCTATGAAACTGCAAAACCACAAGCCAGAGGCACAGTTCTGAGTTCAGACGGCTTTTCATGTTACCCTGCCAAATATGTCAGGCCCTGTGCCTATATACATCTTGGCTAATGAAGCCCAGCTGACCCTGATTTTACAGATAATCTTTTTAAGAGTAAAGGTAAGGGATTAACTTTTGAGTTTTGTGGATTCATAAACCTGCTATGGGGGGGAGGGGGGGGCTGCATCGGGTTCATCAACTTGTTGGACTGGTTTTTAATACCTGCTCTTTTTTATTTTTAAATCATCTTGAACGTGCCACAAGAAAGTGCATCATAAGTCTGGTTTACTATTAATAACATCTTTTCTCTTTTGCTTATTCTGCACATGTATTGTCCTATGTTCCAGATCTTCATCACATGCAAAATATGCCTCAGATGTAGCATATGTGTATAAGTAACATCCAAAATGTATTAGAACAGGTTCTAGGTCACTGTAATACTGGCTGCACAAACAATTAATGCAAACATGAATGTGTAGACTGCATGGATATGTTCTGTATCAATACAAGATACTAGTAAATTTGATAGGTTTATTTAATTAGCATCATCAAATGAGTCCAGGACCACACTAAATTATGTACAATTGATCCCCGATACAGCACATTCTGAGAAAAATGAACTACCTCAGACATCTAATAGCAAGGATTGCTTGAGGGGAAGTCAATGCTTTGTTGGCAAGATATTTCCAGTCAAGGAAGAATTGTGAAATCAGCATATCCAGTGAGAGAACATGTTAAACATCCCCAGTGGAATGCCAATCAAAAGTAAATAGCTCTTGACCTCTGTATTAACCACTAACAATTAACACTGGAGTATTTAGCTGCAGAACAAGAACTCCCATACCAGTCCACTCCAGTCACTTTATAGCTTCCAGTTATGGGCTTGGCTACATTTTTTAGACAGGTGGACATTATTGTGCACTCCCATGATCGATCAGATTATTATTATATAGTGGTGCTGTGAAATATTTGACCCAGCTCTTTTATATGAATGGCGCATACACAAAAATTCAATGTGCATTACATATTGCTGATGCATCAGACTGGCTAGCTATGATTAATTAGTTCTATTTCCTTCTTCTCAAACCACGTGCAATACATCTCACCTGGGCTTTAGCATTTTTAAAGTTTATACCAGTTTAGTTGACATTTTCAAGGAAATGCAAAGGCTCCATTGAGTCTGCATTGTATACATATTTATAAAATGATCTTGCCTCCACATAGCAACAGTAATGCAGTTCATCAGGAGACCTAAAAAGAGCAGTTTCTCATCCTGTATTTTCTGGCAATATGTATATGATCTGTTTGATTGCGTGATATGTAGCATAAATATTCATTAACACGCTCTTCAGCTCTCCCCAATTTACTTGAAAGCAACATTTATTTTGAAAGGAAGCAGGACGGCTTATTAAGTAGCAGAGTAAATGGTGGGAGGGAGATACTGGCCCTCTTCTCTGTGAGGGTGCCATTTGCACGTTCTTCCCCATGTTTGTGCCCGTTTCCTCCCACAGTCCAAAAACATTCAGCTGTGCATGTGCCCCACAATGGCAGTTTGCCACCTGCTCCTGGGGACAGGCTATAGCTCAACCGTGCCACTCTGTTCCATGTTTCACATTGGCTGAGGATAACCAAGCCTTGTTGGTTCAAATCTCCAAAGGGACCTCACTTTAGTTCCCTAAATAGGAAGGTGAACCCATGTTAACCTGCAATTAAATCTCCTATTATATTAATGGGCCAAAATTGTAAGTCAATTTGAATAGAAGCACCAGGCAAGCAACTAAATGTGCATATTTTTTAATGAAAATGTGATATTTTTGTTGCAATCAACTGAAAATATGCCACCCAACATTTTAGGCACAAACACCCCACAGTTAAATTTTGGCTTCTGTAAATGAAGCGTAATGGGTTCCGAGACAAAGCAGAGCATGCAACTTACGCATCAGATGACTACATCTGTAATGCATCCCCTGGGACGGCAAAATATGGCCATTTCCCCAAAATCTAATTACATTCTTAATTACATTCACCTAAGTACTCTTCAATACACAGAACTAAATGTATCATTAATTCATTTGACAAAATAATAGGTTTGCTTATTTTATCATTTACTGACTAATAATAATGAATTCATGTTAATTAATCCTTTCATGCCAATTTGTCTTGGATATTTTGAAAGATATATGGCACACATTACAGTGCTCTAAATGCAATACCAGAAAGTATGCTTGTGTTTGTCTCTGTATGTTCAGCAAATCCAACACAAAATTAACAATTTTTTCCATTAATTACCATTACCCATAATATTTACCATAAGTTTAAAATAATAATTTAAACAGTGTAGCAGGAGATTAAAGAAGAGCCCAGACATGTATAACATTTATTCACTATTAACCTTCATCTACTCCCACAGAGACAGAAAATAACCTCTGTGTATATATGCTCCTTTAATTATCGTAAGCAAAGTATGTACGGAACAAGACAACATTATTGTGTTGCCACATAAGCAGAACACAGTCATCACAAGCGTATCTACCAGTGCATTTTTGATCAGCCCATCCTTGTCACTTTGTGGCTCCTGTGATATTGCACTAAGGCAATTAATCTGAGTCTGGTATTTTTCTGAGCATAAAGGAGAGTGTGTTTGTGTATATGTAGATGAGCATGTGGAATAATTACTGTAATTATCTTTAGTATTTTGCATTACAGTAACCTGAAGAGTATTTGCTGTGGTTGTGTGGTTGTCGCTTAATTTTTTCATGTTCCTGTTGAAAGGTCCCCGACGCTTGTTGACTTTGCATCTTACTGTGTTTTTTCTGCCCCTGACAGCTATAGCACCCAAAAAGCCAGCTGATTGAGTAACAATGAGTGGTAAAGTTCTCTCTTTTCAATAAATAAAACAGGCACTTTTGCTATAAGCTACAGCTGTTCAGTATAAATTTATTCATGAATTCCTAGAGGATGGAATATGTACCTAGGTTAATTATGGCAAGGATTTGCTGTGCTAGGTTCTTGTTTAAATGTAAGACATATAAGGCTAAAGTGTGCTGTCAGAGAAAATGGTTAACTGAAGGGGTTGAATTGATAGAATGTACACCAATGATCTCTTCATAATGACAGTACTGTAAAATAGTGAAAAATAATAAATGTCATGTGCAAGCTAATACAGGAATAATTTGCTTTTTGGAGATGCTTCTGCGGCACATTTGAGAGGCAGTATAACTGAACTATTGTGTCAGTGAGTGTGATTCTAGTAATTACTAAGGAGTACACAGGAAGTATTACTACAGGAAGTCTTGGTATGCTATTAAGATTGAGCACCAAATACATACAGTATCTGCTTTACTGTAAATATTAAGTACCGTATACATATTGATAGACAATTTTTAAATATTGGTGGGGAAACAATTCTATATTTCTTCTAAAACATGTTCACTTCAGAAAAAAAACTCATTATTATGTTATGAATCAATATGGAAAATATTTTTTATAACAATAGTACATATTATTGTTTAATTTTCATTTTCCCTGCTATTTGAAGACATGCTGCATGATTCCATGCTTGCTTTGTATAAACTGTACTGTTCGTCTGCATTAACATAAACACATACTTACTTTTTATGCAGCGTTATACACTGGCACCACTAGGCTTATTAAAAAGCCCTTGCGTCACACTGGGTAGCAGAGCAGTAAATTGCTCTTGATGGAATAAGTTGGCTCTACATTGCAAACTTTAGCAACGTTTTACAGTGAGTTATACAGACAACAACACATAATTAACTGAATTTGGAAACTCAACATCTCATTATATTCTGGTTTTGTTTTGTGATAAAAGTACAAACTGCCAAGAAAAGGCCGCACATAAATATGCCATCTAAATGAGAAAATAGCTATTGGATGAAATGAATGGGCAACTTTTTGCTAAAAAAGAAGTGCAAAAATGAGTGCCATTTGTAGTCCTACTTGAAAACTGGCACACCTCTGTTATGAAGCGATTACTACTGATGTACTCTATAATTGGCTACTAAACTGACAACTGAAATGTGGCAGACATTAAAATAATGCTTACATCCTTTGAGTTTATTAACAGAATCACATAAAAGGGTGATGCCTCTGTAAAAAATAGAGTAATACATGACAAGACAAAAAAGGACAACACTTTTCCAAAAGGCTTTGTTTATCTTTTGACAAGATGTATTTATAAAATATAGTTTTTCAGGCTGACTTACCTATTTCACACTATTTACAAAGAAAATAAAAGCCCCAAGACCCATCTGTTCCAAGAATGACTGATTCCGCTTCATTTTTTCCTGAATATTCTTAATGTTGCACTTTGTGCTGATTGAATCGTAGCCTTATAAGGTTCCAGCTTTGTTGGTAGTTCTTGTGCAGCTCTTGCTCTAATGTTGCACCTGGGCATTTATTGTAAGCTGAGCTTAGCTGCACTCATGCCAAGTCAACTCCTCCTTTTTACTCTGCTATTTGCCTCACTTGTGCATCATTTTGAACAAAAGCATCAGATTTATTTACAAAAAAGGAAATATAAATATATATAAATGTAAATAAAAGAAGTTTTAATAACATAGTAAAAATGATCGATTGGGCCTGTAATACAATACAAATTAATTGTATTCTCTTTACCAAAGATATATAAAGAAATATAATTCAGGAGAAACTGTACTATAAAGGAATATATTAATTTGTGAGTGATTTCACCGACCCTGTTAAGCAGCACAGAAGGAGACACTGAGGAGGGGTTTCTTTGCCACCAGTTTCACTCAGTTAATTTGCTGTTACCAGAGTGGACAATACAGTCGATTTGTAAAGCTATCCGTCATACACTGAAAGAATGCAGAGAAAAATCAGCCAGCGTACACAGGCACACATGAAAAGCACTGGGAGAACAGGACCCAGTAAGCTCAGCATCAGCCCATCGTCGAGGCCCTGCACCTCCAAACGTCTCTGACTACCACCCACTTGTGTGTTCTATCTTTTTTCCTTTTTTTGAGTTTTTTTTGCATATTCTCTCTAAGTACTAAGGCATATCACTCAGATTGACTGCTTTCTCTAAACTGCCAGGGTGTAAAGAGACTTGCATCCTGTCCGGGTTCCTCCCCTCGAGTCAATGTAGGCTAGTGGTTTTGGGAAAGCAGCTACTGTATACAGAAGGACTAAAATAAACTGTTACTGCCTGTCTGTCGTTTTCTCAGACCGGGGCTGTAATGCCTTCTTGGACCTCCAGAGAAACATGATGCTGCAGGATTTTATTTTACATATAAAAATTCATAGATCCATAATGAATATGTATTCAGTACATCCTTATTGAACTTGAATAGTTCTGTTTTGAGGTACTCTGGTTATATTTTATTTATAATTACACAACAATTACACGACAATTGTCTGAGAAATGTTTTTTTTCTTATTTCTATTTTGTCTTGTTGGCTGATTCATCAGCATTTGGCTAACAGAGACACTGTCAGTGAACTTTTATCATCAGACTTAGCTGGTGGTGATAACAAAAAGGGGGGGAAAAACTATTTCACAGAGAGCTGCTATTGATGTTTCTGATTACCCTGGCTGGGTCTTTTCTTTGGTGATGATTCGGAGGAGGAAGATGTCATAGCTGTCACTTCATCAAATGAAAACAGCAGGACACCACGATAACCTGCTAGGATATGTGTATGGGAATATAAAGAAGGAAGTATAGAATGGTGAATAATCACAACAAAGCTATAGGAGATGGGCAGCTAATACCGTAATCAAAATGGGTTTAAAACCCAAGAGATCTGAGGGTACCAAGGGCCCGATACACAATTACCATTAAAACGCTTTTAGAAAAGAATATTAAGGACCAAAACACAGCAAAGATGAGCTATGCAGGGGCCGTTTGCCCGCGGAAAACCTGTCAGCGACTCGACAAGAGAGATGCATACATAGTTAGAATGATATTACCCGGAGTCCACCAATCAGATGGATAAGAAACTTATGGAAGGCAAAGGATGGAATGTAGATTTTTGTTTTTAATTTTTTTTTTCGTATTCCAGAGAAAATGTCAGTGGAATCTGTTCGAATCACCTCTGTGGTGATTTGTTCCGATAACCATCATACCAGACCTGCTCAATAGAAAAGGGAGCTGGCTGCAATCAGAGATGTGTGGGATTCATGGATAGAGATCCTGTCACTCATGTACAATCTTGTTCTTTATGTTACAGCAGAAAAGCAGCTTGTTCTATTCAGGGGACACTGTCCCTTCGGGCTGCACATGCAAAATAAGCCTGCAAAGGGTGGCATCCGGATTTGGGTAGCATAGACTGAAATCCCAGCCGACAGAGTGGCTCAGCTGCCAGGACTGTGGCTTCGCACATCCAGAGCTTGGGGTTTTATTCCTGGTCAGACTTTGTGCCTGTGCAGTCTGCATGTCCTACCTGCCTTAGTGAGCCTTTTCTTCCCCCATAGTCCAAAGACATGTGGTTATGGGAAGAAGGGCCTCTACAATGCAGTGTGTAATTTGGGTGAGGGGCGTCCTGTGCAGGCTGCACCCGGCCCTGCAGACTCACCATGACCCTTTACTGGATGTGCTGTTATGGAAGATGGATGAATGGCATGAAATCTATGTGTGGAACATGCAGGGCCTCTGCTATAAAATCCGATAAAAAGAGTCCCTGTGAATCAGAGAATGCAGGGAAAGCATGAGGACTGAAAGGCCATAACAATGAATGAGACTTCCTTATGTTCCAAGAAGTGTGATGAGAACAGTGAGGAAAAAGACGTCAGAGCTCCCTGAAGAGGTTCAGAAGATGCAGGCATTCCAGTGAAAATTTTTCTTCCTCTTTCATTACTGTTGTTGTGCTGTCCTTGTCCAGGAAGAATAAGGATGTCCTTCTTATGAGCACAAAGACACATATCTAAGCAATAGATAAAATAAGATGCAACAAATCATTCTGGACTGCGGTGTCACCAGAGGGGGGGTCGACAACCTTGATGAGGTGACAGAAGAGCAGAGCTCCCAGCAGGACCCCCGTTAGCCTCTGGTGATTTTCCACAATATCGTCAGTGTGTCTGCATATATGGCCCTTGTTCTTTGGACTAAAACAAACCAGCAGTGGAATGATAGAATACTGCATTAACGCTGGATATTCCTCGAGGCCCCTGTCAAACCCCACATCCACAGGCGAGACCGTCTACCTCAATCCCTTGCATCCGCTTCTACTGTCCAGAGAATTCAAGCTGAGCCGCCCTAACCTTCTACCAGATCATCATCACGTGCCAGTGAAAAAAACAGTATGTCTAATATGTCTCCCTGCCATGATAATAAGGCCAGGAACAGATAAAACAAAAGTGGCTGCAGAAAATCGCTCACACATAGCGTGCCCATGTGGAGAGTAAAAATGGGTGCAAGTTTAGAAGGTTTAAGGGGTTATGGACATGTTTGTAGGATTATACAGATGTTCACACCAGAAGATGATCAGTTTTAACAATATTTGCCAATAATTTTAGAAAGGAAATATAACTAATTTGACATTTAAAAGAAAAAAAATGTTGCTACTTGTGAGCTGGCAGGTGAGCTAAAATAAAAAGGTGTGTGTGTGTGTGTGTGTGTATATACACACACACATGGGTCATTCTCAGAAAGTCATTTGCGTAGCATCAATTTTATCAAATTTTTTTTAATGTTTAACTGTTTAAACTGTCGATTTTGCCTCCGGTGTACTTCCTCTTTTTGTTACATTATCATTTATTTCAGTAATAAACAAATGTATTTCATCAAATCCAGGCCAAGAGAAGAAAACTAACCGCAAATTGAGCAAAAATATATATCATCTAAACCTATTGCTTATTGTGGGTTACAGGCAGTAAAACTGAAGGATTTAAAATCATTTTATCTAGTTTTCTGTTTTTTGACTTTTGCTGCCTATTTGGGTAAAATAGTAAAAAAAAAAAATAATAATAAAAAAAAAATCAATTGCTTTACAAAACACAAACATGGTTTTTTAAATTCTCAGGTTCCTGAGACCCATATCATGATATTTCTTTAATGATTTTACCTTAAACTTATGATATACAGATTATTAATTTCCACAATGCTATTTTGCAAGCAAGAATTTCAGTGCTTTCAGAAATGGTAGTTGAACAGGTGGTGATAAGAAAGAAAATTATACAGTAGGTAGGACTGTCAAACAATTCATTTAAAGTCACCATTATCCTGATAATCATGTTGCAATAACATCTCTTTTCTGCATGCATTTGTCCTACAAGGGGTCTTGGGGGTCTGGAGCCCATCCCACAGGCTACGGGCGCTAGGCAGGGAACAACCCAGGAGGGGGCGCCAACCCATCACAGGGCACAAGGCAGGGAACAACCCAGGATGGGGTGCCAACCCATCACAGGGCACAAGGCAGGGAACAACCCAGGATGGGGCGCCAACCCATCACAGGGCACAAGGCAGGGAACAACCCAGGATGGGGTGCCAACCCATCAAAGGGCACACAGACAATTTGACAACTTCAATTCAGCATAGCATGGTTTTGGATTGTGGTGGGAAACAAATTGCCCGTAGGTGTGAATCTGCGTGTGAATGGTGTGTGAATGTGCCCTGGAATAGGTTGGCACCACGTCCTGGGTTGTTCCCTGCTTTGTGCCCCTAGGCTCCGGGATTCCGGACGTCTTTACAACCCTGAATAAGACAAGAAAATGGATCAGTGATGATTCTAGACCTTTTCAACGGGCGGGGGGAGGGGCAGTTCTTTTGTTAGGGGGGCCAGATGCATTTGACCTTAACATCCTTCAAGTTCTATTACATTAAGAAACAAAAGACAATTTTGAAAACCAATATTTCTGCAATGCTTTGCAGTTACATTTTACAGATATGTAACTCAAACTCTGATTTATTGTAAATTGTTACTGTCTTGCTTTTTTATGTTTTTTGTTGTTGACTTTGCTTTTCAACAACTGAAGCAACCTGACCACCTGGAGCACTCGCATCGAGTCCGCCAAGAAATTGTGCTTACGGTCCTGTTTCGCCTGTTCCCAGTGCACAAAGTTTTAGCCCACACATATAAATGTAAATAATAATAGTAATAATAATAATGCATTTATTTCCGACCCAAATAACATGCAGATTTAGGGGGGGCACGGCGGTGTTGGTGGTTGTCACAGGGACACTGCCCTCCCCCAGAACCCCCCCCCCCCACCTGAAATGGATGGATAGAAGTATAGTACATTAAATGTTGTTCATAAAAAACTGTCTTGCTGATAGTTTGCATTTGTATACTCTTAATCAGTGTTTCAAAGTTTCCTTTGCCAATTTTTTTAGGCAGTTATCCTACAGAGAGAACATGGGTCATCAGAAAGTTGACTAAGCAGAATACTGACTTTGGCAAACAAAGCAACAGTTTTTCCAGTAATATTTAAACCTTATAAGTAACCTTTAAGCCTTAAATATGAGAGAAAAAAAACTTAGATATCAAGGCAATTAGATAGTTGGTAACACAAATTTCATCGTAATACAAAGTAAAATATTTGTAATTGGCCAAAAATGTGAACATACAGCATGAAGTTCAAAGTTTAGACAAATTTGATGGATTCAAAATGAAGTGCAAAGAAATAAAATTCAATGAAATAAACATATAATAGTACTTATAGTTCTGCATCCTGGGTCTTAAGTTAGTTATTGAGGAGAAACCCACTGTTAACAGGGTTGGTGGAATACTGTCTGCCAAACCTGAGTTATGATAACAAGTGCAATTGTTTTCTGCCTGACTTCAGTAACAGCTTATTTTGAATTTTAAGCCCGAAGGCAAGTTAACTCTTTAGGATATGTGAAATGATTCAATTTTTCACAAGCTAGAAAGCAGGAAATTTAAATAAAGTTATTATGGTATGCATGCACTCATCCTAAAAGATGGAACTACACGTAAATGTGGATGAGGTTCTAAAAGGTTTCATAGGGAATATGGAATTTGTGTACTGCATCAAGGCTTTTTGACTTTGTCAGGAACCTCTATTTAAACAAAATAAACAAACAAAAAAATCACTAAATTATAAATTCTCTGGTCAAGATTATAATAGCTCTGGTGTTCAGGTCGGCACCGACCCATTTTAAAATGCATAAAAGCACCACATAGATTTGTGTACTGCATCAAGGCTTTTTGACTTTGTCAGCAATCTCTATTTAAACAAAATGAATTAAAAATTTTTTTTTTTCCACTAGGCAAGGCATGCCTAGTGTAAGGCAAGATAAGACCAATTCAGTTTATTTGTATAATTCTCTTGAGGTTTATTTTACCATTATTTTTTATTGAAAACGAGAGATATGCTGTCAAAAGAAAGTTCCAGAAAGCCACACCAAAAATATTAAAACCAATCTTTTCATGGATAAGGAAGCTAACAAGGTAACCAAGAGGTGAGAAACAAATTGGATGATAAATAATTGTTTTGAGGGTATTTTATGTGATTTAAGACGCGGGTCGACACTGACCTGTCTAACATAAGGGATAGGAACAGAAAGCTAACGTATAAAGTCAGTTCCAATTATGTTAATACATTCCATAATAAGATAATCTTGAAAAGAAATAATTGCATTACCACAAACACCTACTAAGGTCCTTGAACCCTTTTGTGAGGAATGCTAGATAAGCAAACATTGTTATTAAATCTGAATTCAAATTGATGAGAGCTTCAAAAAGCATTCATAATGAATAATAAACATAACAAACATGTTAAATGTGTGTTATATAAATGTGTTATACCTTTTATAAATATTTCTATCCATGTTTATAATGCTTTATGAATGCATTATAATGTGTTATGAATGTTTTCACAGATTCTTATAGACATGGAATTCATAGAAACTGTTACCGCAATTCCTTATGTATCTAAAGCTCTGATTACCTTAGGAGGATTTTCTCTTTTTTGTCTACATTAGACTTATGAACATGTTTGTTAGTGAAGTCCTTGGAAGGATCTCCACCTGCTTAAAATGATGAAATTCCATAAAGTCCTTTTTGAAAACTATTACTCAGCGGTGTTCAGCATCTCTCCTTAACCTCTGAGACTTTTAGCGGTCCTTGACCGAGGTACACATTAGTGAAGACCTTTCTCACAAGATACATCATTCCTCGCATTGTCGTCAGACTCCCTTTCGTGAGACATATCTGACATATCTAAGGACAGGCTTGTCAGCAACACACCTGGCAATTTAGATTATTTAAAAATATCAGAATTTGTCAAACTGGTAACTAATCTTGGTTTAGGATGAAATCAGCCAGCCATTCCTATGTAGGTAGTGACTGCTTGTCCGATATTATTGAATGGCTACCAAAACAAACAAGCAAGCAATTAATTAATTAATAAAAACACTGCATTCCACCCTGTTCCACTTTCAATATGTTCTTTGGCTTTGCTTTGTTGTTGTTGATGATGGTGGTGGTATTAATATTTCATAATGTTTAGAAACAATTTATAAATTCAGAAAATTCAAATAAAACCTCAAAAAAATCAAAGAGCCACTTTAAGTTGTGCACAACAATCACCCCTTCCAGCTTGTTCACGTGGGTATACTGGACAATCTCTAGACTTGTGCCGTTTGTTCTTTTTAATCATTTAACTGAACTAAATCTTAGCTGCTGAACTGGATTGTTCAGTTTATTCAATGAGCGAGTCATAATTTGGTTCACCGCCCACTTTCACCATCCACTACAAAGATGTACAGATGTCTGAAAAGAGGCAGTGTGCCTAATGTGATTTATATATTAATATATATATATGCAATGTGAGGGCGGCACAGTAGTGCAGTAGTCATCACTGTTGCCTCATACCTCTGTGACCCGGGTTCAAGTCTCTGCCAGGGTTCCATGTATGTGGAGTTTGCATATTTTCCCCATGTCGTCATGGGGTTTCCTCTGGTGCCAGATTGCCCGTAGGTGTGCATTTTGGAGTGACTGATGTGTGAGTGTGCTCTGCGATGGGTTGGCACCCCATCCTGGGTTGGTGCCCCATCCTGGGTTGTTCCCTGCCTTGTGCCCGTAGCCTCTGGTATAGACTCCAGATTCCTTGTGACCCAGGATAGGGCAAGTGGTTTCAGAAAATGGATAGATGGATATATTCGGTGAAAAGTAATTAATTTAATTAACAATAAGTCTTTGAAGGTGTCCCTCCTGACATTCAAGGAGAATGTGTCAGAAGTGAATGATTCTGAACAAATCTTTTAGTTGATTAAATTGAACAGAATCGAATAGAATTGATACAGTACACTGTAAAGAATTGTGATTTCCATGCAACATCTGTATGGGCTGATATTTTTGCCACTAGAAACTGAATATGAATTTTGAATATACTGAATCTGCAGTTATCCGCATTACAAAACTGAATCTTAATTTAATAGTTTGAATCTGAATTCCAGTAACTCGAAATAGCATTTATCCTACCTCGAAAAATTCAGTTCGCAAATTCAATTTCAATCTAGTGTGACACACATCCGGGTCCTTGAGAAAAAGTAATCGACCGCAGATTCACAACGCAACTCATTTCCACGTTTACGGCAGTTCTGCAGGTCGGGGTAAAGAGGAGGCGTGTCGCAAGCGCAAATGCGGGATCATATACGTAATAAAAATGAAGCAGTACCGGCACTGCTATATCTTAATCTTTATCGTACCACCACTTCTCACAAGTTGCCAGTACTCTGCTACTCAGAGACAAGCGTCACGTGAGAGTGGCGGGGCACCGCGCGCAGTACTGACAGTGTTGTTGAGGCGCTTCTGTTGTTCCCAACACCCCCGCCGCTGTTCTCATGGTGAACACAGTAGCGACACTTTTATTTCTCCACTTCGAGCACTGCTTATACAGATCACCATATTAAAACGCCAGTCCAATTGATGCTTCCGGTTATTAGCACAGTACACAGAGAGCGCTGTAGACATGCAGCAGACCAGACGCATAGCACCTCAAACCCGCTTTATAACTTTACATTTAGATCGATACATGGGTATGTGTATCGATGCACTCCTGTTGTGTTTTTTTCTTCGAGGCAATCAGGAGTCAGGAGACGCTTGTGTGGAACTTCAAATTCAGCCTTAATTGCTACATTGAGGTTACAGCCAAGGCTGGACACCCTGCAGGAGTGTGTCCAATACTGTTTTACACTAATTTTTATACATTTTCTTATCGTGTAACAATATCTCGTCACTTAAGCATCATCATTTCTTCAACCATTCACCATCGTTGTTTTCTCCCTTGATCAACACCCCTAAATGATATTTGTCAATCATCTCTTTCACTATTTGGTCCTTCGGCTGAACATAATGGTGGCATGACCATCTCTAGCTGTGATTTTTAAAAAATACCCAGCCGTGAATTTTTGCGAATCCCTTCCTTCAGTAGCAAACCTTGCATAGATCTTTGTCAGTCACGTGTCTGCACTGTCTAACACGCCCCCATTCGCCATTTTGAGTGTATTGCGGATGTAAACACATTCGCTTAATATTTCATACTCAGTGTTTTTTTTCTCCACAGAAATGTAATGTTTTATGTAATCAGTTATAGGCAATTTTCCTTACCAAAACACGAAACCTGCGAAACCAGCATTTGTTTTTCTGACACTCCGGCACACGCCTCCTCTTTACCCCGACCTGCAGAACTGCCGTAAACGTGGAAATGAGTTGCGTTGTGAATCTGAGGTCGATTATTTTTTCTCAAGGACCCGGAAGTGTGTCACACTACATTGAAATTGAATTTGCGAACTGAATTTTTCGAGGTAGGATAAATGCTATGTCGAGTTATGTGTGTCACACTAGATTGAAATTGAATTTGCGAGCTGAATTTTTCGAGGTAGGATAAATGCTATTTCGAGTTACTGGAATTCAGATTCAGTTTTGTAATGCGGAAAACTGCATATTCAAATATACAAAATTCATATTCAGTTTCTAGTGGCACAAATATCAGCCCGTATATCTGCCTAGCTGACCCCATTTACACCCTGTCGAAGTAATTAGTCCAATTACTTTCAGCTGGGTTTCCTTAACTGATGAGCATGTATTCATGGGTGGTGCTGGTGACCAATTGCCATGGAAACAGAAGACATCACACAAACACAGGCATTTGTTTTGCCTCCTGCCAGCTCGTGTAACACAAAATAGGAGTTTGGAATTCTGAAAGCTTAATTTATCATTCCAGTTAAAGTAATTACACAAAAACAACACTAAGTATTATGCATTCTGAATTTCAATGATTAAAACAAAACCAAATAAAAAGCCTTCACTTTTAAATGGCATAAGGACCAAACAATGTAGGATGTGATTCAAGTTTCATAAATAAATAAATAAATGCAATGGCATCTTTGAAGAGAGGACAAAGTAACACAAATCAAACCAACAATTACACAAGTCAATAGGAAAGCAGAAAGCTATTCAATTTTTTGTTTGTTTTTTTGTCTTGCTATTCATATGCATGTGGACGCAATCTACACCAAATCAAACACTTGCAAACAATAAGCCTTTATCACTTGTGGAACTGAAGTGCTTAAAAAAATGGTGACAGCAAAGTTTTTTTCCAGGGTTTGTGCCAGTACATTTCACATTTTGTCATTTGCTTTGCAATACCCCCTCCTCATTAAATTTTGGTGCAAAAGAAATCAGTTTAATGAAGCATTTCCCCTTTTACTTAATAGCTGTAATAATTACATTTTTTTCAATCTTATTTTATTTTACTTAAACTTTCAAGCTATACGTGTTTAGAAGGTCATATATATATATATATACACTGTATATACCTCATTATTCACAGCATAAAGACAGAGTCACAGTGTTCCTCCATTAATGTCCTTCCTTTAATCAGTGTTATATAGTCGTATTATAATTACCCTGAACTCTGTTTACCAAACAAACCTCTGAATAATATATTTAGAAGTCAACATGAGAGCTTTTAAATAAACAATTTGTTATATGTTCCAATAATTGAACAGTGTCCCTATTAAACTGGATCTTGATACATCCTGTTACCTCAATCTAAATGCCATTAAAATATTCCGACTGCCTAAGAGGCCGAGGCAAATCCAGCTCCCAGCGGCGTGATTTGGCCCCGGCGAGTCCAGGGAGCGAGAGCCGCCGGGATTTCAATGAAGCTCACTGCCTGCCAGGCATGTGACACTTAAATAATCTTTCATAAAATCCCACACCTCCCGAAAAGGCCGGGGAAGGAATCGTTCCGCTTCTACAGTCATGGGCGTCTAACATATTCTGGGGGTGGGGGAGCAAGGGGGGAGGACGAGGGCTGCCATGTGATTGCCAAGGTCTAAATGGCAATGCTCTTATTCATTTGCCCTGGGTCCCATAGGAGGATCCATCGCATCAAGAGGCTCATAGTCTTAGCTAATCTCCTCCGACTGCAGCTGACCTATCTGTTCTATCTCTGCCTCCGATGGTGCCGAATGAAATGCTTTTCAACGTGGAGAAAAAAACAAAAACATAAGTAATTACTCGATGCATGAAAGGACCAATGGCATAGCCTGGGTGGGACAGTTGCTGAGATTAGCTTCCCAGAGGCAAAGAAAAGAAGACAGCAGACATTATGGAGTCAACCAAACAACGATAGGATTATTAAAGCCCTTAAACCTCCCATAAACTTAAGTTCAATAAACAACATTAGCAGGAATTACAAGCCTTAATCCTTGTGATGCTTGAACTGTGCCTCCAATAAAAACCGTGCTTCCTGGCTTCAGTTTTCACACGGATGTTGGTTTGCATCTCCCAGGCTTCAGTAGCACACAGGCATCTTTTGTTTCCGGGTCATTCTATTATTAACACATACTATAATCATCACTTGAGTGGGAAACATTTTCAAATCCACTGTTACCAGTGGGAACAGCTAAGTCCATGTACTTGATGTAGCACATTTAGAAACACAGTAATGCACAGAAGCATTGATAGAATCTTCTGAGAGTTGTGCCAATTACCTGTAAATGACTGAATGCTGAGTTACATCAAGACCTTTGACACCCTTAATTATGTTTGTTTAAAGACCATCCCTTGAAGTCCCCAGGAATTCATTATAAAGAAAATCCCCTGAGCAGAATACAATGAATGTCAAGAGTGTGCAGAGGATACCAACTTGAAAAAGCTGTGCCAATTAATTAAAAGAGCACAATTTAATCCCTGCTTTCAAGTGAAGCCTACCATTGTAATGACTAGGTGGATGAACGGTCTTCAAAGACATACTCAAACCATATATTCTAAGCAGTTCATATTCAGCAGTTGTATATATACTGCACACACACACACACGCACACATACATTGTATATCCCATAAAAGCATTTACATTATGATGGCACTGGTGCTCTTTATTGTAACATGATGAGAAATAAGAAAACTGACACTTTCCACTTCCTCATTTCAACCCTGCAAAAGTAAGGTCTAGAAAATCGTTTCTTTTATGAATGACAGATCACGGCCATGCTGATGTACACACTAAATATTGCAGGGAGAAAAAATCATTCCAAAATATCAAATGGCTTCTTAATTCAGTGAGAGAAATGTTAAACAGCTTCAGCTCGTGTAAGATCAAACATGATCTGTTTTTCAAATCATCCATAAATAAATATACTCTGGAAACCCTGTGGACAAAAGCAGGTTTTCATTCTCTTGTAGAAATGCCAGGTTTCCATTTTGCTGTCTTCAATAGATTTGTTTTGTGTACTTTTTTCTGATCCCAACATAATTTAATTTTGATACAATTCTTGTTTATTTGCGAAAGATAAATAATTTTGCACTATTGGAATTTCTTCACATGCCTCCTCAATTTAAAGATTCATATCAGTGTCTTTCTGTAGCACAGAAATGAGCTTCTCCTTTATGTACCACCATTGTCCACTGCTTCACTTGTATTGCTACATTTTTCACACACATTGACACATTGAGTCCATTACTATATTCCGTCTTTTTTACCAGGTTAATAATTTATTTGATGGGACATTTCAGATTACATTAGGGGTAAAACAGTAATGTCTCCCCTGGGACTAAGTGGCCAGATGTCTTAATCATCACATTAGCTACAATTTAACTGTGAACCTACTTTAAATCCCCGTGTCTACTGATCCTAGGAATATTACCGCAAATACTAATAAAATCTACTAAATATTCATTCAGCTATGATTCCTGTAAAATAGACTGTTTCCTACAAAACATTCGTAACCTTGTAAGCATTATTTTAAAGATCTACTGTTACAACTTAGTAAGAAAATGAGGCAGTATATATTAGTCAGTCATTTAAATATTGATGGGTTTATAGACTGTGTCTCCACCTGGTCTGTGAGTGATAGGTGTAACAGTGGACACTATTACTACATCTCTATGTGCGCTAATATTACAATAGTACAATTTAAATGTCTTCTGTAGAGGAAGCCTGTATACTGAGTACCTTATATATGACCTAAAATTGGCAGAAGAGTCCATCCATCCATCCATTCATGGTATGGAGTCTAAGTCAAGGCAGGGGATGCTACGATTATATAATTCCTTGGTAAGACCCCACCTTGAATATTGTGTGCAGGTTTGGTCACCATACCTTAAAAAGCACATTGCTGCCTTGGAAAGGTTGCAACGTAGGGCTACAAGAATGATTCCTGGTCTTAGAGGAGGTCTGAGCTGAATCTGTTCAGCCTCGAGCAAAGGAGACTAAGGGGGGACATGATCCAGGTATATAAGATTCTAACAGGTCTGGGTGCTGTTCAGCCAAATGGCTATTTCAGTATTAGTTTAAATACTAGAACTTGTGGCCATAAGTGGAAATTAGAGGGAGAACATTTTAAAATGAATTTGAGGAAGCACTTCTTTACACAGCGTGTAGTTAGAGTATGGAATAGTCTTCCTGCTAGTGTAGCGCAAGCTAAAAACCTGGGTTCCTTTAAATCAGAGCTGGATAAGATTTTAACAACTCTGAGCTATTAGTTAAGTTCTCCCCAAATGAGCTTGATGGACCGAATAGCCTCCTCTCGTTTGTAAATTTCTTATGTTCTTATCCATCCATCCATCCATTCATCCAACTACTCATGCCGGTCAGGATTACAAAGAGGTCTAGGATCTATCCTAGGCAGCATAGCGCACAAGGTCCGAGTATGTCCCAGATAGGATGGCAGTCCATTACCTGACACATACACAAAGTAATACTCCATGGCTAATTATTAGCCTAAATGCATTTGTCTTCGGAGTACCTGGACAACCTGGATGAATCTCGCAGAACATGCAGACTGCACAGACACAAAGTGGAGGTGGGAATAAAACCACCACCTTCATCATCATCATCGTCGCAATCATCACCATTTTTGTTTTGTGAATTTACACAACATGTGAAGCAGCAAGTATTGCACTGCCATCAAAAATTGTAAGAAATGTTTGTCAGATACTGTAAAGCGCTTTGAGACAATGTAATGTTGTGAAAATGCGCTATACAAATAAAATTGAATTGAACTGAATTAAGTAAACAAGCAAATAAATAAAACACAACAAAATTAAAAAAACTAATTTATAGAAGCTGTAAAATGTATTGTACATATGCAATACAATGTTTTTCATTGTGATTAAAACTTAATATGATCCTTTATCTACAGATGTAAAATAAAACTCATTTTATGACTTACTGAACAAACATCCTCATTTGTCTATCTCCTACTTATTTAATTTTGATAAATTTAGATTGACGCTACGTGTATCTATAAACGGAACAATTGATACAACAACCCCGGTTCTCTAGGTGCCAAATTTTATGCGATGGTGGCATAATATGGTTGCTATATTTGGGAAACAGCTCAGTGGGGTATCTGTTAGCCAAGTACTTCAGAGATTTAATGTCTGAGGCGTTGGCACATGGTAAGATTTCTCCCACCGTTTATTTTGGCTCCCTCTAATTTGCACTTGTGAGCTCAGCCCGATAAATTAGCAGAAACCAGATGCTCCGAGTGAGACCACCCCTTATCTGGAGAAACAAATTCTGAGGCTGTCAGAATCGTTCCTGTGCAAAACAGTTTAAAAAATATTCACAACCCTATCTCCCACTTCCCCGCTAAGATATCTACAAACAACAGTATGCTAGTATCACTGTGAATAATGTTGGTCTATTTCTATAAAAATAAGGGAACATTATAAACTGAAGGAAATAATAAAATAAAAAATGATTACATAATGTTCTTGCCTTCCAGTGAGCAATACCTAATTTATCAAATCATTCCAATATTACACACACATCGTCACAGACTAAAGACTAATAACCATTCACAGTTCAATGAAATATATTTACTTATGTTTTTAAGATCTTTATCAGGCCAAGTTGCTATTGAAAATTCAAAGGTTAAGCACTCCAAAATAATTCATACTTAATAATCCTTATTAATTTCTTGTTTCTTCACATCAGCTATGAACAAATAGTAGGCATGTTGTCTTTTCTGGAAAAGGTTCTGATAATGCAGTGTTAAAGTTTTATTTTCCAATGGTTCTTTTTAACATATCAGCTCCAATCAGGCATACAATTTCAACAGGTGACTGCCAATTAACAATGACTGCATATTAAAGACGTGTAACCCTGTATCATTTCAGCTACATGTGGACAGTATCGTCCTTTAATGTGGCATTTACAATGGCCCGGTCCACTTTGAACAGGTTTTAAAAAGTTTGTTTTAGATGGTTCTGTTGCATATTGATTTTTTTGTATTTACCCACATATGTCAAGTATTTTATTTATTCATGAACAAAGAAAAAATCATCAGAAGGAGATGTTAGAGTAAACGTTCAGGCTGCTGAAGAGTAAAATGAAGAAACTTTTATTCTTTGTCAAGCATTAGTTTTTTTTTTAAGACTTTTAAAGATGTTTATAAAATGTGCAGATTTAAAAAATATGAAAATATATTCAGTATACAGTAGTAGCTAGTAATTTGATCCTTGGGGATATGTATGAATTCTTTAAAGATTCCAGAGAATATTAAATATTCTGATAAAGTTGATACAGTTGGGACTAATTATCTTTATGGTATCACCTGTTAAAGGTAATTAATTGCTACAACTGTGATTAACTGATTCCAATGGACAAAAATCATAGATGAGGCAAATGGTAAGTTTTTGCTAAAAACCTGTAACAATTCTCTTGAACAGGAATACAAACACATTTGTTTTCTTTTGCGTCAATCCCTTCAGTGGTGTCTATTATAGGGTAGTTTTAAATAATTAATAACAATCCATAATTTATTTTGTCACACGTGTCTTTTCCTCATCACTTCCACACCTGCTTGCAACAATAGTGGCTTCAAGCTGTTTTTGGATATAGCCACAGAAAAATGCATTGGTCAAGACATGAAAACAGACAAATAACTTCTGTTGATGGAAGGTAAGACAATTTTATTGTGCTTCTGGTGCTATATCAGTTTCCCCTCTTGCGAAATGCGTGCCACATAATACCAAATAATGTGGTTGAGCATCACAGTTTTGTTCCCCATACAAAACATTTGGGAGCAAAAGGTATATGGATCCCATATTGATACTGTATGTGAGCTTCACCAGGAAAGCATAGATTTTTTGTGTGTGTAGTATAGAACCATAGCAACAATTTATAGCATGGGCTGTTATTTATAAGCACGTTTTTTTTCTATTTTGGTTTGTTTTCTTGTGTTTGGCAGCTCAAAACCAGCATCATTTCCACTGTGTATTTACTAAATTTAGTTGTGGATTTGGTGAAATCCACCAGAGCCTGAAAGTGTTATTTCCAATGAACTTCATTATTTAAGACAAGGCAGCATATCACGTCTGTGACTGAAATATTCACTGGAAGTAAAATTTTAGCTTGTCATCCCTGCATTATACTACTAAATCACCAAAGTTCATAGCAGGTGAGTTTTTGTTAATTATTTACTGAGGCAATAAAAAGGAGCATTATATATACAACAGTGTTTTGCAAAGATAATTATATATAATGATAAAATGAATCACTAATATTGAATGTTATGCTGTGCATTTTTTCCTGCCTTAAGAAATCATCCAGCCTAACAAAGGGTTTTCATCATTAGTGACAAAGATTTGCTGGCGAAAAATAAATGGTCTGTTGTATACACACAAACACCCCTACTTACGAACACCTAATGCGAGAAGAAATATATGCAGGGTAGTCCTGCAAAAACGCTCATGAACTGGTGGTAATTTATTGCAATGCTGTGTCCCAGAGCAGTCTGAAATCTCACAACCTAATATTCACACCTCTTAAATTTAGCCCATCCAGGTGGTCCCTTCTTGCTCATCTCCAGTGAGTAAACACACCCCCGATATCAGGACGCTCAGCTTTCTACAGAGGATGAATACCAGTGGGATTAAATTGGAAATATTTAGGACCCCGCCTGTGGTCCACATGGCATACAAACACCTCGAGTTCCTCCATACGCATGGAAAAGAGTGACTGGCTTGACAACAAATCTCAGTGGAGGCGTCTGGTGATCTGTTATTGCCTTGGGTCAGTGTGGGAGTGAGTTGGTGCTGAAATCTACACTCCAAGAACACTAATTACTGTGCCTGCTACAGTGTGGCTTTCAGCCATGCTCGTAAATTACCTTGCAGGAAAGCGCCTAATTATGTGAAAATCGTTCCTATTATGAGCATTTGTTATGGCTGTTTATATTTTTTCAAGTAGCAGTGTACCCACATCTATGTGACTGAAACAAATAATGCAAAGGAGCTGCGGAGTCTTCGTTCTTCAGAAGCTTTATGCATCTAAGGTTATGATGGATGCAGTGGAACTGCACCTTGTACTGCAGGCTGTGCTAAACGCACACAGATCTTGGAGTTTACTTATACAGTTAAATTACTGAATAAATATACAACATTTCAGCACAAATTTATAATTTTATTGGTGCCTGTAGGCAATGCTTCAGGCAGTGGACATGTTTATCTATTAATTAACACACCAGGGAATAAGCTGATGTGTTAGTGCTTAGGCTCCTGACTTATACGATATTAAGAGAGACGACCTCTAGAACCACATGCTTCATGTGCAGTATAGACACTGTCCCATGCCACGTCCGAGTACAAAACTACAATGTCCTGGTCCTCTACAGGCTTTGAGTACAAATGAATTAATCATATCAGAGCAAACCTGATCAAGATCAATTGACACATATACAAATGCCCTGTTGGTTTTCGGGGAGGTTATTTGGCACATTTAATAGCCCTCATCGATTTCTCTTCCTGTCATTCTGTGAATGCCCTTAGCTGCCTTTTAAAGCCGGCACTGTGTACATACTGTAGTATAATAGTCAAAATGGCTCACAAAAAAGTTACCGTTTTGAGAAGATACACAGGACCGGTGAGGTGAGGACAGCAAAGTCACGTGTACATCTCTAGGGGTGTTGGTTGCACAAAGTTTCCAAGTTATTTGTCACTTTGAAGGCCATGTTTTTTCACTATAAACTCGATGATCTGACACAGAGATTGAGAAACACCGTAACATTGCTGGCAGAGTGTGATTATACTTACAAGTGGAGCTGTTGAAAGATATTCTAAAATAAGCATGTCATTCACAGTAACAGCATCCCTGTGAACGACCAAATATAATTGTTCCCATGCTAGAATATCAGTACTGAAACTGAAAAAATTCAAATTAAAGAGATAATTCCAAGAATATTCCTGTGGTTCTTAGAATATTGAGCTGGCTGATACAAAATATAAATGTAAATAAAAACATTGCCCAATGCAGCTCAGTTTACTAGTATTGCACCTTAACGTCAGAGTCATACAAGCAGACATGCGTGGCAGACATGCATGGCGTACCAGAAAATCTGTTGCCAAATATTTAAACCAAATATGATCATACTGTTTGTGGATTTCATATTACAAGAATAATACACATCTTGTCCTGGTTGTAGCCCAGCCCTGTACTGTTACAGATATGTGGCCAGCTTCCCCATGTCTAGGAAATGGAGATGGTTGTTGGGATGCAGTGAAGAGTAATATGGAGATAACAGTAGGCAGTAGTATTCTGAATCATCAGATCTCTTCTGGTCTCAAATGTAAACGATAAAAGTTTTTTCAGACACAGAACTGCATATTTTGTGCGAGTAAAAAATGTCTTTGTTGACATGCAAAGGTGTTTACAGCTGAGAAATGTTGTTTGCTGGTTCTGTACCCCAGACTGCCAGATGTACTGTATAAAACATTTTTAAAAACTTCATGAAACATCATGCGAAAAAATCGGTATTTTCAAGTTTCCTTATAGATTTTAATACAATGATAAGAGGATTATATAAGTATATTTACATTTGTAAATGGCTGGGAAGGAAATAAAACATTTTGCTTTTTACTTAATTAACCAACAACTCAAACCTTACTGGCCTTGATACACATCAGAAGCCCGCAGAAGAGCAGCTGTCTAGTCACTCGTTTTCCGCTGCAATTTCAGTTATCTGAAATTATATAATTACCTCCAGCTTGCTTTGATGTAGCACTGAACGTGTCCATTTCCTGATCTCTACAGAACATCAGATGCAAAGAGAGCTGTGACCTGCCAGGGTCTGGGGTAAAACAGTACCTTGGGTAAGGTTATAAATTCAAATGATACCATTAACTACAGCATTGTCAATCTGGAATGTTAACACTTAGACTCCCTAATTTATACTGGCTACCATTCATATATAGCTATAATATTATTTATTTTGTGTTAGCAGTAGCTGAAACACATACTTTTCCTTCACTTTTCTAAAAGGCCACAATGAAATTCATATTCTTAAAATAATAAGAAATATTCTATATATAATTTCAGCAAACTTCCAATTTGCTTTTTTTTTTTAAATGATATTTCTTCTGTTCGTTATTTAGCATAGATGAACAAAATGTCACAATAAAGTGAAATTGTCTAATTTCTATCTGGAATGAGGAGATAGAATCCAGCAGAGCTCTCTCCTGCCCTACTGTATAACCAACACATAATTACTATGTTCACACTATACGAAGACAGTAGATGAGGTTTGGGTGCAAAACCACAAAATTACGGAATATTGGCAGAAAGATGTTAAGGCATATTAGCTTTTTGATCTGTGCCGCAATATTGTGAATGACATAAAAATTGCTTGATTTATCCCTGCTACCACAAAATGAAAATATGACACCTTTATGTCAAGAAAATTGACATTGTTGAAATGATGATGAATTCAGAAATGTCTGTGCTAATTTTGCCATTTTATTTATTTATTTGTTTGTTTATTTATTTATTTACTTAGTAATTTATTTTTTACAAAAGAAATCCTGTATATTACATTAGATAGGTATGGTGTGACGATGCTATTCAGCAGCAGTTTAATTCCATTCAATTCAGGGTTGTCCTACAATTTCTAATGGCGTATTTTTTTCTGTTTCTGAAAGTGATAAGATTGCCGTAACCATTTCCCTGTTCACTCTGCATCTCATTTGTCTGCGAGTTGTCCTCAGTGCTTTCCCAGCACCAATCGCCACCCAGTAGGGATTCCACCTTCTGTGCCATTACTTCTCACTTCAGGTGCTCACCCTGTCTGCACCTGCCATCCCCCCATCTGTCTCTTCTGCCCTGGTTTCCTCTCACCTCTTATTAACTGCCCTTCCAGCACAGCAATCCTGTTCTCCCTACAGGCATGTGGACCAATCACATCCGATGTAGTTGATTTTCTTTCGAACCTCAGTCTGCATGTCTCATTTCAATAGCCTTTGCAATTTTTGACTGACTGCAGAGACAATTCTCTCACCGATGGACAATTTCGAGATACCGTTGCTCAATTTCATTTCATTTGCTGATGCTCTCTTACAAAATACTGCTTCATTCATTAGAAAAGTTGTAAGAATTAGTTTTGATGGGGCTTTGCATGATTACTGTCATGCTGTAATATCACTGTAACTGCACCTGCCTCTCTGCTAACAAAGGGAAGCCACAGGCTAAATTCTATCAGGATTTTAAGTGCTAAAAGTGCTAAGTTATTCAATTTAATATAGGCCTTTGGAAACTTTCAAAATGTCATCTTGGGAAATAATTAAAATTCTAATTTAGTTATGATGAATGTAACTCTTCTTCTTAAAAAAAGTAATAATGATGATAATAATAATAATCAAGATCCACACAGTAACTGTAATCCACCTCAGTTTACAGATGTCACTGAAAAAGACAGATGTTAATGAACAGATACTTACTACTTGTAAAAGGCTGTTTGAAATAAATCATTCACCACTTTATATACTGGTGTTCAGGTATAAATGTACTGGAGTACAGTTGAAATTCTGCCTTACTTCCAGTGAATAAATGTCTAGGACAATTAAACTTTGTATATAAGGTGCTTCAGTCCCCACCATTCCGCCTCCTAGTGAGACTCACAAGAAAAGCGCCAACTATAGCAAGAAACTATGTAGAACGCCTGGGCTGTAGAACACCTGGGCTGTAGAACACCTGGGCTGTAGAACACCTGGGCTGTAGAACGCCTGGGCTGTAGAAAGCCTGGGCTGTAGAACACCTGGGCTGTAGAACGCCTGGGCTGTAGAAAGCCTGGGCTGTAGAACACCTGGGCAGTAGAACGCCTCGGCTGTAGAACACCTGGGCAGTAGAACGCCTGGGCAGTAGAACACCCAGACCGGGCCGCTACACTCTCAAAAGGAGGTTTATCCATCTCACTTGCTGTTGCTTTAAAATCTGCTTTCTTTGCACTGTGCATGAAGCAATGATATCATAATTCTTTAATCTTCTCTTCCTCTGCACCAGCTATCTGTGCAAATGAGCAAAGCACAGGCCACGTGACTTACCAGAAATTCTTAAAATACTGTTTCTATTCTATAGCTACTATTTTAAAAAGAAGAAGGGAAAAAAACAGATTTAACAGTTTATCACGTGTCTTAGAGAAGACTGTTTGAGCCGCTTTACATTCACAGGGCATCTGGGGATTAGGGGAGATCATTGGAAGCACACGTTTGGATCACTTTAGAGGGGTTAGGGTGAGTTTTTTGAAGATACGTTGCTTGGAGAGCACTTTACGCCAGTGCCGCCGAGGTTTTTAAACCTGGGGAATCTCATAAACATGCAATGGTAAGATCACCATTTTTCAGTTGCCACGTTGACATGATGAGACAAAAATCTCCTAACGCTCTTAAATCCAATGAAAGGTGAGTGCTGAGTTTTCAAGGTTTTTCTTTTCTCTTTTCTTTTCTCTTTTGTGACATCATACCTGCCTAAAGAATATCACAGCTCGTACGTTCTCATTGCTGACAGTGAATATTTTTAAAGTGGCATAAGAAAAATAAGCCATTTCTGCTGTTTTTTTCTGTGCATAGGCTACACTATTAAAAATTAAAGACAGGTTTGTTCCAAAGCATACGTTTTCTAACTGTGGGCAGCAAATTTTCATATTACGCTTCTGATTTCAGACTTTTAGTCTATTTGCTCCCGTCAAATTTCATAAAAAATACTAGGTGTAAAATTATTGCGTAATTATATTTCATCATAGTGTGCCTCTGAGTGACTTAGTGTGCCTCTGAGTGAATTTGTGTGCCTCTTAGTGACTTAGTGTGCCTCTGAGTGACTTAGTGTGCCTCTGAGTGACTTATTGTGCCTCTGTTTTCAGATAACAAGGAAGGTATTTGTAATAATAGTTTTTAAACACACTTGTTGAAAATGATATCCACACTCAAGGGTCAAATGTAAAATCAACTCAAAGGCAAACAGAAATCATGATATTTCAAAATTGACTTGCAAAAAGAACAAAACATGGTGTGTTGGCTGATAAAGCATGCAAAAGAGAAAACAATTTTTGTCTCTGACCCAAATATAATTTAATTCCTCATTAAAATGTGCATAGATATTGCAATATCATCACAGACTAGGTGAACTGGTTTAAGGTAGTAATTGGCTATATTTCATGAATAACAATGCTTAGCTTTATAAATTAAGTTCATCCTTGGAATTATAATGGTAAAAATGCAAATATAAAGGTAGTATCAGAAGCACTAATTTTGTGTACACTCTTAGGGGATGCTATGTCTGTAGGTACTCATGACGTCCAATCCAGGCCTGTAGGTACTCATGCCGTCCCATCCAGGTCATCCAGGCCTGTAAATATTCATGCCATCCCATCCAGGCCTGTAGGTACTCATGCCATCCTATCCAGTCCATCCAGGCCTGTAAGTATTCATGCCATACTATCCAGGCCTGTAAGTACTCATGCCATCTCATCCAGGCCTGTAGGTACTCATGTCATCTCATCCAGGCCTGTAGGTACTCATGCTATCCTATCCAGGCCTATAGGTACTCATGCCGTCCCACTCAGGCCTGTTGGTACTCATGGCATGCCATCCCATCCAGGCCTGTAGGTACCCATGCCATCACATCCAGGCCTGTAGGTACTCATGCCATCCCATCCAGGTTTGTTGGTACTCATGCAGTCCCATCCAGGCCTGTAAGTACTCATGCCATCCCATCCAGGCTTGTTGGTACTCATGCCATCCCATCCAGGCCTGTAATTACTCATGCCATCCCATCCAGGCTTGTTGGTACTCATGCCATCCCATCCAGGCATGTAGGTACTCATTCTGTCCCATCTAGGCTTGTTGGTACTCATGCAGTCCAATCCAGGCCTGTAAGTACTCATGCCATCCCATCGAGGCTTGCCCTGTGCTTACTGGGACTGGCTCCAGTACCATCACAGTACCCAGTGGACAAGCAATTATAGACTGTAGAATTTCTTGCCTGTATGCTTGCATGTTTGAATTTTAAGAACATGATGTTGTAAATAATGTAAACTGGAAACCCATTTAAAAAGGAGAATAAAAATATATTTAAAAATATAATAATTGGTACCAATGTTTCTGCACAGTGACTTTCCCAGTGATACACTACAGGTTTGGAATTCAAGCCTATGTCTTTTTGATAGCATGGCAAGTGAAAGGCGGGGGCGCCCAGACTGCCTGACAGCGGACAGCTTCTGGCACTCAGAGGAAGACTAAAGCAGCCCCTGGACAGCTGAATGCTGTTAGCGGTTGAGAGAACTTGTCTCCTGATTGAAACGTACGTTGAGGAACGGCAGGTGGCATGCGGCTGGTGCTACAGGTTGGATGGCCTTGTTGGTGTGTTTGGAAAATGGCAGTCAGTCATCCCGGCCATTCAGAATGCATTACAGCAGCGGGACATAGAGGCTTCAATGCTGCATTGAAATGCTGCGGAATGTGAGTGACGGAACAAATCAGAGAATGCTACACATTGGAAAAGGAAGCTGAGAAATCTTCAGGGCCATCTTAGCATGGCTAAGTGAGCGAGGCATACTTCAAACCCAATGTGATCACCCGGCTACTTTGGCAGACTAGTTATACAGGGGACAGACTGGATGAAGATGTTTCGTAGACGATGCTGGAAAACTCCTTGGTGGTAAAAGCAGCGAAAGCTCCTCACCGCGTTGTGTATCACGGTGCCTAAAAACAGCCGACTCCGCTTGTGTGATCCCAGCTCTGTCGTTGGTGAAATATGACAAGCAATAAAATCAAAGTCAAACCACTGTATTCTTCAAGCCCTGCTATTTATTTATTTATCTGTGAATCCACTGATTTATTTATTTCGTGCCCCTCAAGTGAACTATAAGTCATTATAGTACTGTAATTGTCTTCTCTGAGGTGATGAAAGTACTCTACAGGAATCTACTGCTGCAATTCCCCAGGCAAATGTGCGGCTATATATCTGAACATGAATCCAAACACCTTGTGAAAAAAAGGCAGCAAAGATATTCAAGCAGCTAAGGCGAAAACAGCCCCCCCCTCGTGAGATTTCAAAAGAAAGGACCGCTCTGACCTGACGATCCTGCGGTCAGCTCATGAACCTTTCCAAAGAACTGGGACACGGCTTTAATTAGAGGATTGATTACCCTTAATGTGCTAAATCACATAAAGCAGAAGGATTGAATTCTGTCCATAATTATATATCGACAAGGGAATTTATGGAGCAAAATCAGGTGGGCTTAGGGGGTGTACTTCTGAGTGGAACCTGAGAAGACATTGATTACTCTGTTGCCGGTCAAGCTCTTTTTTTAGTGTTGCAAATCCTGGGAGGTAAGTACTATGGTACTGCAGAGGGGATAGAGTGAAGCACAGGCAGCCATATGGAGGCAGGGGACAGTTT
Source organism: Paramormyrops kingsleyae (assembly GCF_048594095.1). Classification (NCBI taxonomy): domain Eukaryota; kingdom Metazoa; phylum Chordata; class Actinopteri; order Osteoglossiformes; family Mormyridae; genus Paramormyrops; species Paramormyrops kingsleyae. The sequence goes on from NC_132812.1 coordinate 19,006,524, forward strand.
GTAATTAAAGAAAGACTGATAAGCTGCATGTCACTTGATTCTGTGCAAGGCATTTCTGCCAGACAGTTATGCACAATTATAATGCTACCAGGCCACCACATCCATAAGTTAATTATGGGCAGTTTTCTATAATTACACACCTAAGACAATAACTTAAAAACAAACTGTAGTTATATATAAATGGAGATTATATATAGTACATGTAAATGGATATAAATGGGGAGAGAGAGAGAGAGAGAGAGAAAGAGAGAGAGAGAGAGATTAATGTTCTTGGCTGTGTGGGATAAGGCTCCCGGCTCACAGCATCACTTATTCCGGATGTATCAGACATAAACAGAGACATACACTACACATTACATAAAACACATTCTACACATTACATAAAATATTTTCTTATACATGCACAGTGTGAACCTACTAAAGGCATGTTCATTCTGTCATTCTTCCTTCAGTCAATCTCTTTTCTGGGTTTTGTTATTGACTGCAGTATCCATTGACAGTATTTAACAATTAATAATGTAGGGACCCTGTTAGTGTTGTTTGTCTGAACTCTTTTTTCTCACTTCTAAGTCTCTAATTTCTCTTTGTAGACAGAAATCCTTTAGATCCATAACATTGCAGGGCAACATATTTACTGAGACTGATTTATACCTCCGCAAGTTTAATGTTCATAATGCATAAATCTCTTTTTTTTTTGTTTAAGAACACAGTACAAAAATGTGGAGTATTTCAGAATATATGTATCCCCATCCTCTCGAACCTTACACAACTTACAAACTGCTTGTGAATGTTAATAATCATATCACAGGCTATTTAGTAAATAGCACTACATAATACTTCAAAACCCATAGTGTATCTTACACCAGCTGTAGTATGTATATAACTAGTATTATAGATGGGATATTTTAAGGGTTCCACCCTAGTCCATGCAACACGGGGCACAGACATGCGCGTACACTACAGGCAATACAGATTCACTTGTAACTACATGTCTTTTTACTGCAGGAGGAAACCCATCTAAAACAGAACTTACAGTCTCTACACATTGAGTTGGACTGCCTTGGAGCTTCCTGCACTGCAGGTGTGAAACAGCCCATCACCCAAACACCGTACTGTCCGGTACATGACTAAGTGGTTAAAATAGCCTTCTCACCATTATGTGTTCCTATATTCCGAACAATATAACAAATATAAACACGCTTAATATGAATGAAGGTCAACACCAACAAACAAAGGAAGCTCAAATCAATGTTGGATTGTGGAATGACAGAGGACTATTTATGAAATTGCCCTGATGTGATGCTGCATGTGTTTTTTTTTTAACTTTACATGTTGCTCGTGTATGCTTTGTGTGCTTGTAGGAATGGCCTTTTTATCACAAAAGCTACTGACTGCACGCTTCAGTTTCCTAAGCCTTCCTGCTTTGACAGGTGATAAAGCTTCCACAGTGGAATGATTTAGGTTATGCGTCAAATTCAAAGGCCATGCCTTTCAGCAACGGTCAAAGAGGAGCACCGAACTCAAACTAGCTAAACAAAGAAGCTCAGTGTCGTACAGCATGAAATTCAGGCACATGTGAAACCAATGTGTTTTGATACTAACTGGTTTAAATTAACAGCTACTGCAATGAAGCTCAGCATTTTTCAAAGTTTAAAGCTAGAAAAATGTGTGAAGGTGATTCTTGAAATCCCGTGCGTTAACACTTGGGTCTGTAAAAATGATGAAAAAAAACTTACTGAAACACATTCCTTTCATTGTGTTCTGAGAGACAATCAGCGGTCATACATCATTAGACCACTTGAGAGTAGAAGTGATTTTGCTGGAAAAATAAACGATATGAAACCTCCAATTAGTGTGTTGGTCCAATTAAACAAGACAGCAGAAGAAAGTTTTAACACCAATGATGCAACAACAATTGTTGTCCAAAGGATACCTTGTTGAACGGGATTATGTTTTTAGTTCAATGAAAGGGAGACCCTCCAGGCAATAGACAATAAAATCTCATGATAAAAGCAGAGACAACATAATTTTCACTCTGTTATTTCACAAAGAAACTTGTACCAAATTGAGAAGCGACTCTGGCAGCCCATCGGATGCTGCACATTGCAGGCTGTGCACTGTTCCGCAACAGCGGTAGCTGTTAACCTGAACGTTCTATATCAATAAGACCAAGAAATCTTGACTTTGTATTAACTTAAATCCTGGACCATGGCCTTGTTACCTGGGTCTGACATAGACATCTGGGCCACATCAGACCAAAATACAGTAATGTAATATACGGAATACAGTAATGCAATATACGGAACATTCAGTTACATTTCTACTGGTGAGTGTCAGTTATTTTGATGTTTCATCTGATAAAAGTGTACAATGCATCATATGGATGACATCACAGCACTCGGGGGGGGGGGGGGGGGCTGTGTCTGATTGACATGGGCCCGGCCCACTACTCGTACTCAGAGTGTAGCTTTTCTTGTCACTTTATTTATATATACTTTATCTATATAACCTGTAAAATGTTGCCAGTTATTGTCATAATACACTTCACATCATACAAAGCAAACCACACACCCTAAGATGTATAAAAACCATCAGATAAATAGGACAATTTCATTTAATAAAATTCTACAAAGTACAATATCTCTTTGTTTCAATATAGCCTAATGCTCCATTTCCCAAACAAATTTGTTGTATTATTTATGAATTATTTCAGGTATTAATTCACAGTTATTTCCTTTGCTTTGCAAATAAAAGAAAGCTCCTTTATATCCCCGCTAACCAGGTTCAAAGGAAGAAATCAGAATGGAATCGAAGCGTATAACAGAGGAATTTTCTATTGCTACAAACAAACGTTGAGTGTGAAAGTGCCTCTTTTTTTGCATGGCAATAATGCCACAGATTGTTCTCTCACCTTTCCGCCTTTAGCTCGCAGCACAGCAAACCTTACAGTCAGCATTGTACCTTCCAGCTCTTTCTCTCCAAGTCCTTCATCCACGCAGTCTTTTATCACAGTGTAGGGCACACGTGCTACCTGCAGCAGCTTGCCACGTTGTGTGTGAAACACACTATTCTAACAATAGGACTTGGCTTTGTACAAAGCTGCCCTTTTGTTCAGTAGCCATGTGCTAAAGGCATGTGCTGGATTTCTTGGTCTGTGGTTCAAAATGAATGAGTCTACAATCACCAAACCCCCTCTGCTGTGCTACCATTTGGGCTAGATTCCAGGAGGAATGATGGATTCACAGGCGATGGAACACATTCCTTTTTGCTCAATATATAACAAAATCCCCCTCGAATATCATCACAACAGCAATCGGAAACTGTGTAAATATTTTTAAAATGGTTGTTGGTGCATGAAAACATGAACAACTTATTTTGTTGCAAAAAACAGCAAAGTGCAAGTGTGAACACTGACGTCAGTCACCTGGACTCCAGTACATGTATATGCATCAAACCAATAATGAACTGAGAAGCAGGGCTCTTCAAGCAGCTATGAGATTCCCATATGCTACATCCATGTCACTGCTTAAGATTCAAGAGAAATTCGACATGTTAAATGGTCTTACTCAGTCCACAAAGTAAAAGTACAAGACATATAAACAGCTCTGGGCAAACTCTAAATTTATTAAATGATTTTGAAGTCAAAGCACATGCATCAATTTACTGTAAATAATGAATAACTTCTAATTATCCCCTGCAGTTATTATATTATAAATTAAATCATATGAAAACTGTATTTGTGGCATAAAAATACTGGATTAATGCTTCTAATTATCCCAAACATTTCTGAATCTGTAAACTGTTTAGGCTCTGCACCTCTAACACTAACGGGGATCATTTTATTACTCTTAGACACGCCACAAGCAGCGTGGTGGAGATTAAAATTTTATCGGTAATGGTTTGAAACCTTCTCTTTAGTTTGATGAACGCACTGGCGTGAACATGCACGTATAACAGCATGCAGTGTGAGCTGAATACATAGACAGGATTTCTGAAATCAAATTTGTACATGACCCTTTCCTGGCAAAAAAAAGAGCACGACCGTGATATATCCTATATCCCACACTCAAAATAAGTGCATGCACTCGACGCTTCAAGGCATACAGGGAAGCTGTTTTATTAAAGGATTCTCTTTGTTAAAGGATCCTGTGCTTCTCTGCAGCTTATATTTTCCAAAGCAATTGCTTGCTATCGGGTCTTAATGCCATGGTTCCAACCATCTGCTCTCTAGCCTACTAATGTGAAATGAAGGAGCTTAGGAATTCATTTCTTTGTTAATAAGCTATGGAGGTGCATGCTGAAGGAAAGTTTGCCAGTGGTATTTAGATGGAGGACACATTTTAAACTCCAATGACAAAATGTGCCATCTGTATTGCCAAGCTGCCCCCCCCCCCCCAAGCAAATTCAAAATATATGGTATGAGAGCTTAATTTAATAGGCAGAATAAATAAATAAATAAATAAATAATGAACATGCTCTTTATTCCCTGTGGTGTGCATAGATTATTGAAAATTGACAATTTAATTACACTCACTGCATTATACTGAATTTAAATGTGCTAAAATAGTAATGTTTTGGTAGTGTATACAAAATGGAAAAAGCCTCATTGGTTTGTGGGCAGGGCATCTCAAGAAATTCCTCAGATAATTAAAAATTATGTGCAGTTTTCAATATTGCTGCTTACAGTAACCATTGCATATATCTCTATATTTTGAGTTTTTCATAAATTTGCTCTATATTGTGATTATGTGAAAATAATATAGCATTTGCTTTATATTCCTTCGTGAAACAGACTAAAGATATACAACTTCTGCGGACCAAAAAAGCCAAAATTCCAACATTCATTGTACAAATTATTGCAAGCTTGCACCTGTCACACATGTTTTACGGAAATGAATATTATGTATGATACATTATATTTTACATATATTTTTTTCTTTACAATTACTTCATATATACAGTATGGTTACATAGATACAAATCTCCAAAACATACACATACAAGGGAATTTTTTTTTGAAAAGTTTCAGTGAATATTTAGATAGAAACTTTTCTTTTTAGAAATTCCTTCATCCACAGGCACAGGAAAAAAAAGAAAAAAGATTTGTATCTCTTTTCAAGGCAATCATTAAGGTAACTAATTCACAATCACCATCATTAGCTGATAAATTGTACATGATTAATTTCTTTCCAACTAATGAGAATTAACCACACACAGCCTCAAAGGAAAAAAAGGTCAGTATTCTTGTCACACATTATTCTTGCATTGCAAATATTCTTGCAATGTTCCTGTTGTCCCATGTTGTCAGGATTGGTCCCTGTCCTGCTCCCTTCGCTGTGTCAGTTTCCCATTTGGCCAGCAGGGGTTGCTGTCCCGTTTGGTCTTAACACCTGGGCCACAACATAACTGAGTGGCGGCTGTGTCATCCAGGTTTCCCTTATTGTGGTGGGGATGTTTAAAATGTAACATTTACATTTCTGTGCATATCCCTAGTTAATTATGTAAGGGTGTTTTTCTGTTACGGTTCCTTCTTTTTGCCCCCTGTTGTTATTCTTTGTTTGTAGGAATGTTCAGTTACCATTTTTATCCAGTCTTCCCTAGTATTTGATCCTTTAATATCTGTTGATTGCCCACACATGTGCTTCAGTGTTCCTAGTGCTTGTTAACTGCCCACACCTGTGGTTTATTGTTCCTAGTGCTTGTTAACTGCCAACACCTGTGCTTCAGTGTTCCTAGTGCTTCTTAACTGCCCTCACCTGTGCTTCAGTGTTCCTAGTGCTTGTTAACTGCCCTCACCTGTGCTTCAGTGTTCCTAGTGCTTGTTAACTGCCAACACATGTGCTTCAATGTTCCTAGTGCTTGTTAACTGCCTACGCCTGTGCTTCAGTGTTCCTAGTGCTTGTTAACTGCCCTTACCTGTGCTTCAGTGTTCCTAGTGCTTGTTAACTGCCCTCACCTGTGCTTCAGTGTTCCTAGTGCTTGTTAACTGCCCACGCCTGTGCTTCAGTGTCCCTAGTGCTTGTTAACTGCCAACACCTGTGCTTCAGTGTTCCTAGTGCTTGTTAACTGCCCTTACCTGTATCTTGTTGAACCTCATCATGTATGTATGTATTTAACTTTATCGTATTTTCCCCCTAGTGGTTTGGAGACATACATCCGAGTTTTAACTAGCATGGAAAAATGGCTTTCAATAAATCAAATTAATGTCTTAATGAACCAAAAACCGGTCATTACAGTTCACACACTCTTTGAACAACATGACTAGAAAGTTTGATATTTTTTGTGCCATGGTTTTTTTGTAATAAGTAAAAATATAACTAGCATGATGGGCATATTTAAGGGGCTTGAGTTGCCAGAAGTTAAATAAAAGCATTAAAATAAAAAGCAAGCACTACAAAGTATTTTGTTCATCACCAAAAAACAAAACTATAACAGTATCAAGATAAAATACACCTTTTCCCATAAAAATAACTGTCAAGCTTTCATTCGGCTTGCTCACTGATCGCAGAAAGTAAGCCAGTACCTGTAGACACCTGCTGTGTCATTCAGTTTCGGAGTTTTCTAACAAAACCGTTGAATAGAGTAGCAAACTTAGCCTCTTTTGAAAGCTTGATCTGTTATGTGCATGTCCGTACTCTGGTCCTCAGTTGGTCATTGTGTGTGCTTGTGTAGGCATGTTGTTGCTTTTGTTTCTTGCATGGTCCCTATAGGTGTTAGAGTTTGTTTGCCTTGTGTCCGCTGTATATATTCCTTGCCTGTAACATCCTTCTCAGTCAGTTTGTGTTTGGTTGCTCACCAGTGTGTTTTGACCCCTCGTGGTCCCTTTGTTCTCTGGTTATCCCTTTTGATACCATTTTGTGGAAATGAACCCCCTTCTGAGTGCAGCAATGTGGATCATCCTTTTGCCAAGCCCTGCTATAACACATATTTCATAAAGATATCATCCATACACTAGGTCAGGGGACAGCAAAAGAACTACCTGACCTGGGGGGTATTCCATGAAAGTAGCTAAAGAAAGCCAGACTTTCATGAAAAAGTCAGACTGAAACTAGCGCCATCTCTAAACGTAGCCTCATGTCGTCCCAATAACGCAGTTCAGCTTTAACTAATCAAGGCTCATACAAGACAGACTTGCATAGTCTCACTTAGTGAGCACACCCGAGATATTTAAGAAGCCCAGATGAATGGATGACCGATAAATCGATCAAATCAGTCAGAAAACGTGTAAAACGGGAGCGGTGTTTCTTTCCGCCGCAGAACAAACACTGTTGATGGAGCTGTATGAAAAATACAAAGATGTAATCCTTAAAAAAAAAAAAATACTGTGGCCATAAACACAGCCATGGAGTTGGCTTGGCATAGAATTGCAGACAGACTAAATGCACAAGTTATGCAAATGTTACAAGGGCTTAATACAATGGTACAGTGGTTTATGCTGTCAACTTATACCGCGAAAGTTCCTGGTTCGATCTCCATAGCCAACAGGGAACCTTCTGGGTTGAGTTCACGTGTCATTCCTACTGTATAATACACACCTAATGGCTAACTATTCTATGCTTAATGGGGTAGATGTGTGGGTTTTTAGTGCTAGTGACTAACAATTAGTTTGGAATAATACATCGCAGCCTATGCTGCAGCACATCAGCTTGCTTGGACTATGCAATTGATTGCATTATTATTTTATCAGAAATGTATTCTAAGCTTTCAGGCGATCCTACTAATGATACTAACATTTACACCATATCTATTTTTTAGGCATATTTGCTTGTTTACAAAATTGTTTTTAATAAAGAGCAAAGAAAGCCAAAGCTGGATTCATTCTTAAACACAATATGGGTCATTCTCACAAACTCATTACCGTAACATCAATTTTCTTTCATTTTTAAAATTAGTTTCACAACAGATTCACAGTATAGAAGTTCATTGTTTAAAATGTTGATTTTGCCTCTGAGGCAGTTAATTAGTTGCAGAGTAAAACAATTGACAATACAAAACAACTGATGGAATAAAGGCATTCATTGTCTATTGTGGGTTACATTCAAAAAGTTGAAAGATTTTTTTTAAATTATCTAGTTTTGTGTTATTTGATCTTAAAACTGCAATGGTAGTGCCCATGTAATTGTTGAGGAATCATTAAATCAGTGCACAAATGACATCATTTTAATAAACTTAAGAAGGAAAGGTAATGTCAATTGCTCTGTGCAAAATTCAAATGCTGGTTTTCATTGTAATATTTAGTTTTTCTCGAAGGATTCTCATGTGCAGAATGACCAAATATAAGCATAGTTGGCTGCTGTCATGCTTTCATTTTCAAATCAATGTTTCTGTGCATCTCAATTGTGTTCAGAATGTAAATGAAAGAGTCCATGTTCCACGTTTTTCAAGTTGACAAAATCATCGAGGGCATAACCCCCTGTATTTGGTTGATGAGGTAATTATACTTCATGAACAGCCACACCTTCTTATGTTGGGGCTGTGATTGTGCTGGTGAGAGGAGAATACGCACAACTCAACAGCGAATAACTTTTTAAGCACTTTTTTGACATATACGGCTCATGGGACTATAGACCCCTAAACACATCAAATAAAAAATACATGCATGCACTTGTGCACACACAAACGCTTGTGTTAGTTTATGTAGCACCTTGGTCCGAGAGAAACGCTCTTTTGTTTTTAATTAACTGTGTGCTGTACTTAGCTGTGTAGGGTGAAAAATGACATTAAAGATCTACTTGACTTGATTTGACTTCTTGACATACCAACACACACACACACACACACACACACACCGTTGTAGGTACCATCCATGCATTTCTATGGGAAAAACCCCAATCCCAGCTATGACAACCTTAACTCCTACCCAACCCTAACCTTATCCATAAAGACAAAACTTTTGACATGGTAATGTTTTTTATTACAGTCGCAGATTTTTATAAAACTGAGGTTAGCTTTGTGGGGAGTGAAACATGATCCCCACACTGACAAAATAACAGGTTTCTGATCACAATGTGTGGACATTTGAGCACAGGAGAAAACTGAGGTCCTATAAAAAGATGATAGATAGCCCTTGGTCTTCTGGCACCTTTGGCAAGATTGTGCTGAGGCACCACACCGCTCCCCCCCCCCCTTTGGCAGAAAACAAATTTTGTCTATGTATTCATCTTAGAACCATTTCAGTAGCAGGAAGAATGTGAGCAGGTGATACTTAAATCAGATTAGTGTCGGCTGCAGATCAAGAATGAAAATTATTGATCCATATGAGGAGATTCTCTATTCACCTACCCTACCCTGCTCTCCATGAGACACACAGACATGGGTAAGCTTCGATATCACAGTGAATGCCAGCCACGCACTGCACGCAAGGAGCTGGGGTTAAGGGCATTGCTGAAGGGCCCTCAGACATGTGACTGTTCTGCTGAGGCCGGCCTCAAACGGGTGACCTTCTGATCACAGAGGCTTAGCTCAGAGCTAGAAGCTGTCTTTACATTGACATCTTGCAAATTAGCAAACAAATTGAATATTACATTATTTCAGCATAACTTGGGTATGCCAGGCAGATGCTGGGCAGATGTATGTATACCATGTGGGTAGCTAGCTTGTGTCTGTTTTACAAGGAAAAGAGTGAAATATTAAAACTAGTGTAAATAACTGTTATGGCATGGAATGGAACCAGAGGTGGTACTTCTAATATTTTTCACTCGCTCTTTTGTGCCCCCAAATCAAATGGCGCCCTAGGCGATCGCCTATGTCTCTGCTAAGCCTTCAAAGATACAATTTCCAGTACTAAGATGCAGAAGCTGTCCTTTTGTTACTCTTTCCTTTTGCTCTACTTTTTCTTAAGTTTTTATGTATTATTTTTCTTTCCCTGTTTTTCTCTCTCTATCTGACCCCCCTCCCCCTTTTGTTTGTTTCTTCTCTTTTCTTCTCTTTATCTCCCTTATCTCAGTTAACTTTCTCTGTCGGCTCCGGCTTAATAGCGCAATAATCTAAAACGGTGAATAAAGAGTATATCTCAAGTAACAAGAGGAGCTTACCCCGAAGCTCCACTTGTTAAAATAAAAGTGTTGGCACAATATAGCACTCAGACTAACATCCTGCTTGCTAAACTGCCGGACACGACAGGGGAAAAAAAAAGACAAAGGAAGCCTTCGAAGGAAAATATTCAGGATACACGTCCAAAATACTCAAATGAATATTTTCCTTTTTGCTCGTCACATGCTGTTTACTGGTATGTTCACAGTAAGGACAGTATATAGTATTACCAATGCAGATTCCTCACAAGAACTGGACTGTGACTGTAGACAACATCTTCTTGCTCTTTACTTAATAACGATAAAAAAGGTATTATGACTCACGGCTGTTTCCCATTGCAAATACGTTTAGCATTCAGCTGGGAAATCATCTCCAAAGAAATGCACCGGATGAAGAACTGATTGGAATAAGAAATTGTACCTGGTACACAACAGCATTGTCCAGAGTTCAAGAAAGCCGCGAAACAAATCTTTAATACAATTAATAGATGGACTAATTCAAACTTTTAGGGTGTAAAGTGAAGAGTTTTGGGGTTTATCATAAACATCTGTTTGAAGATGGATTCATACTCACTCCCCCCTCCAACCCATGTTTTAGCTAAATTCATGTATACAAATGAGGAAATTGATATTTTTTATTCAAATAAACTTGACTGAAACTCATATGAGACTGGTATATGGCCATAATATCTTTACAGTATTTTATAAGAAATACTGTATGATACAGAGTTGCAACTTGATGGTATAGCACTCTTGCATTGAAAAATGATACACTCTGGGTAAAAAGAGTGGGTATAGGAAGTTATGTAGTAGAGTAGAAACTGGTTTTCTAGCTTTCACCAACCTCAGGTTGGTTCTGCAAAAATCACCTTTGTGTATCCAAAGGAAGGTGGGGAGAAACTCACCAGAGTTGGGGTCAGAGTTGCCGTCCGCCTCAGTCCGTTTATCGGGTGAAGCCTGTTCGTAGAAGTCCTCCTGCGGCTGAACCAGAGGGAGAGGATGTGAGAGGAGCATTCCACTGCCCACTGGCTCGTGGTCTCCTAGACCACTGTCACTGCAGCTTTCCTGGGAGCCGTCGGGCAGGTGGAAGGTTACACGCCGCTGCGACTAGAACGAAGAGCACAAGACAGACCCATTAGAGCTCCTCGCCTTCTCAGCAAGGAGAGCGAAGGTGAGGTTCAGGATCCAGACTGATAGCTGTCAGAAATATTTGAACAGTTATGGCTGGGAAGCTAGGAGAGAAAGTGGCTGACATGGTTTTAGATTTAAACAGAAGTTGCAGTGCATGGTTATACAATATGTTCAGTCCAGTGCAAGTCAAAGCCCACATGGAGCCCCAGGCAAGCCCCAGCACCAGACCTTGTCCAGACAACCATGTCTTCTGAATCAGTGCCTCAGGAGATGGCCACCTATCACCCACCTGGCTGACTGGCACCGGCTCAATCCAACCATAATTAATTATATACTCCATTCAATTTCTTATTTATATTTCAGATTATGCTAATAATACCAAAAAAGAATAATATATCAGGCAAAGTAAATATTTTTAGTTCGGATGTATTCATAACATGCCTTTTTACAATCTGTTCATATTTACTAATTTGATTAGAAAATATGCTGCACAAAGATGTACACTGCAGAATAAAGTTTACTATTGTGTTGTAGATTATCCCAAACTGCAATAAATGTGGTCTCTTATGCATAACTCTGACAGACGATAAACACGTGACAATGACCAAAAATAAGCAAAATGTAACAAATACAAATATATTTATTAAATAGTCTGTGGAGAGGATAATATAATATAATATAATATAATGTAATATAATTCAGCAAAACTGTACAAAAATACAGATTATAAAAAGGCAGAACATATATGTATTTTTGCACAAATCTCACAACCAATGGCCATTAAAAATGAATATCCACCATCTCCAATAATCCCTTATCCATTCTGGGGATACATGATGCACGGGGCATTAGCATGTCCTGGATGGGTTGTCAGCCTATCAGCAGGCAGCATTTACACACTGCCACAGTCACCAATTCAATCAGCCACTTGCGTTTGGACTGCTAGAGGAATCCGGTGCACACACGGCGAGCGACAACCTGCGCATGCACAGGACATGAGGCGAGTCTCGAACCCTCGGCTTTCATAATTATTTAAGCTTTTTAAGTTTTGGTGATGTGGGACTGAAATTGTACGGTCTAATCGTATTTGATAAAGTGCTCCCTCCTATAACCAATGTGTGGCATATGTCACATCATAAGTTATTATTTCACTGAAATAGGCTTGCCAGACAATTTATTTAAGCCATGTTCAATTCTGAAGACAGCTAACCATGCTTTCAGACCTACACATTTCTCTGCCTGGCAGTCACTTGTAAAAGTATAAGTGTTAGACACTAACTTCGTTCCCCCTGCCAATTTCTCAGCTATAATGGCTTATCATGCTTGTCACGGCTCATTTCAAGCTTGCTTTTAATGTGCAGTGTGCTAAATATGGTTTCAGTTACGTTAGCACATAACCGTCATTCTTTCTAATCTGGAAATGCTATTGCAGTACAACCAAGCTTCCAACAAAATTGGGACGCTGTGTAAAATGTAAATAAAAACAGAATGCAATTATTTACAAATCATCTAAGTCCATATTTAATTGAAAAAAGAACAAACACAACATATCGAATGTTGAAACTGAGAAATGTTATTGTTTTACGACAAATATATGCTTAATTTTAATTTCCGCACATTTCAAAAACTTTCAGCAAAAGTCTGGAAAAGTTGTGTAATGCTAAAACAAAACAACTTGTAGAATATCTCACATCTAATTAGGTTATTGGGCATCAGGTCAGTAAGATGACTGTGTATAAAGAGCACCTCCTAGCTGAGGCAGAGTCTATGTGCAGTGAAGATGGGGAGAGGATCACCACTCTGTGAAAGACTGCGTGGAGAGGTTCTAATGCAGTGAAAGACTGCGTGGAGAGGTTCTAATGCAGTGAAAGACTGCGTGGAGAGGTTCTAATGCAGTGAAAGACTGCGTGGAGAGGTTCTAATGCAGTGAAAGACTGCGTGGAGAGGTTCTAATGCAGTGAAAGACTGTGTGGGCAAATAGTGCAGCAATTTAAGAATAATGTTCCTCAACTTAATATTGCAATTAATTTGGGAATTTCAATAACTATGGTACATATCATTAAAAAAATCGGAGAATCCGGATAAATTACTGTATGCAAGGGACAAGGCCGAAAACCAATACTGGACACCTGTGGTCTTCAGGTCTTCAGGTGGCACTGCATTAAGAACAGACACAATTCTATTACAGCAATCAGTGCATGGCACAGGAACACTTCTGATATCTGTGAAGATGCTTTGTCGCTGCATCCACAAATTCAGGATGAAACGCTACCGTGTAAAGGGACCATATCTAAGAGACAAGCGACATTGCCAACTTCGCTGGGCCTGAGCTCATTTTAAGATGGACTGAGGCAAAATGGAAAATTTGTCCTGTGGTCTGACGAATCAAAATTTCAAATTCTTTAGTCCTCCAGACTAAAGAGGAGAGGGACCGTCCAGCTTGTTATCAGCAGACAGTTCAAAAGCCAGCATGCGTGATGGTATGGGGGTGCATTAGTGCCCATGGCTTGGGTAGCTTGCACTTCTGGGAAGGAAACATTAATGCTGAATGGTATATACTGGTTTTGGAGCAACTTATGCTGCTATCCAGGTAGCGCCTTTTTAGAAATTTATATAAATCATTGTATTCTTTCTGTTTTTATTTATAATTTACACAGCGTCCCACTGTTTTGGAAAGGGAGTTGATTCACTGGTTACCATACCTGAACCATGCAAAATGCCCAGGTAGTTAATGAAGAAGCTAATAAAATCTGCTATATCTTTCAGGAATTAATTTAATTAAGATAATCTAGGTAATGAATATTTTAAGGAAAGATATTTTTATTAAAGATGTTCAAATCAGGATGGACCATATATATACTGGTCTTCATTCCAAGTGCTTCCCCTGACCTAAATGATCCTTGGTCTGATTCCCTGGAGCGTTGTAGCACTAATACATCAAAGCAGATTGCAGCATTGGTAGCTTGCCAAGTATTCTTGGAGCTAATGTGGCTCTTGTGATATGTCACAGATTCACGGCAGCTTTGGATAACTAGTCGAGTCAGACGGCACAAGATTCAAGGAGTGTATGTGCCTGCAATATATTGCAGAATCTGCTCCATGCGTGTGTTTGAGACAATGCCTATTAGACACCAACATTTAATCATGTGAGATAAAACAGCAATTATTAATTCAAATAAATAAAATTATGGAAATCATGATGAAAAGCTTGTTTTTAAAATTAGAAATGGGGTAAACACATATATAAGAAATTTATTTTCTATCGTGTCGAAGTAGTAAAACTAATAAAAAGAGGATTGCTGAGGTATGCAGGATATAATTCTATGTTATAAACAGATGTTTTTGACAGTATGTTTGTCTTAACAACCTCAAGCTGAATAGTGCTAATGAAAAAGCCCTAGAAAGGTGTAGATATTTTAAATATTTGCATAAATCAATCTATAATTTTCAGTCATTGCCCATGTGTAAGAATTTTCATTAATTGAATTAGTAGGTGTTTGTGTCTGTTTAGCATGTAGCGTCGCTTCCAAGTAGACATCAGATGCAGTGAAGTCTGGTTGTATTTTGAGAGTTTTAGTTTAGATTTCAATATCAGAGTTAAGCAAAATGGAATCATTATGTAGGAGATTCAAACAAACACTTTTCTCCTTATATTTACCACTCAAAGCTAAGGCCAAAATACAAATTGGCAAGCTGGGAAAAAAAGAAGAAAAAGAAAGATGAAACTACGATAAGCAAGTGTGAGTTTTAATGACAGCTTTAGGGCACGTAATTTTACCAAATCTCAGAGGGAAAGAAGTCAAGAAGATCAGCCAACAGTGGCAACACCTCCCACTCAATAGATACAGGATCTAAGAAACAAAGTCAGCTATCTATTCCTTTGTTAGAACAAATGAATGCCTACAATAAAAGTCACAGTACACCCACATTCGCTCCATGTACTGTTTACAAGCCGAGCCGCACCATTACAGTCTATCTGATATAAATAAATTCTGCTTTGTGTAGTATTGTGCTCTTCTACTGTGATGGACGCAAAAACGTATGCAGAATTTATGTTTTTGTGCATTTTTTCCCCCCTGTTTAGTCGTTCAATTGGTAAACCCTATTGTTAAAATTAATATCACACTATTCACTTTACATTTGTTATATGCTTATGTTACAAAAAGCGAAGTTTAAGGCAATGAATGAGAACCGTCACATGACACCATCTGCTACAGGAACTAAAGCAAAACGTATCAGTTTTGCTGCTACTACAAATAATCAAATTCAACGATGCTTGGAAATCCATGGAGAATTGGAAAGAGCAGAATGTTCAAATGCACTTTCTAAAAGACACTGAAGGAGGAATCACAGTGTGATTACCCAGCTGGCCTAAATGTTTCTCTCATAGAATGGCATAGATCAGAAGCTCTAATAGCTTGCTCAGGTCTCCACATCCAAGCACCAGAATAAAAACACCCACGCCTTAAAATGCACAGAGAGGAGAGCTAAATTCACACCAAAACTGGCAACTACACTGATCAGGTGACATTGCAGAGAGAGAGAGAGCGATGGGCACACTGTGTGTAGGTGGAGCTCGTGTGGAAAAATTAAAGTTGGAGTGAGTAGTGCTGAGACAAAGTCTTTACGCTAATCCATGTGTTACAAGAGGGGTGTGATCTCTGAAACTGCCGGTGGGAGGAGTGAAAGTGACAGCCATCTAGGTAAGCCTGGACAGGACAGGACAGGACAGGACAGGACAGGGCAGGGCAAGACCGGACAGGACAGGACCGGACAGGGCAGGACAGGACAGGACAGGACAGGACAGGGCAGGACCGGACAGGGCAGGACAGGACAGGACAGGACCGGACAAATTAGTAAATATGAACAGATTGTAAAAAGGCATGTTATGAATACATCCAATGAATAATTTACACTTAAATAGAAACACCAAATGTGTTTCATGACTTTTTCACAACTTCTTGACTGTACTGTATGTTGTTTTGCCCTGTAATTGCAGTTGTGGAGTCCTGTGTTATATCTGTCCTTTTGCTTTTTGTGCATCATGGTCCTGGAGGAACAATGTTTCGTCTCACTGTGCACCGTGTATATGGCGGAAACCACAACTAAACCTACTTGACTTGACTTGATGACTTACGAATATGATAAGAACACAGCAGACCAAATCAAAGGGTTACTATAAAAATGGCTGATTATTTTTCTTTGGTTTCTCACAAGAAGGCAACATTCCTGTTGATTGTGATATTATATAAGTCGATCCTGTTGGACATGTGGCAGCTGTGCCTTCTCTCTGTGTTTACACAGATTTCCTTTCATACTCTAGAAACCTGCAGTTAGTTGAATTTGTGTCTTTAAATTACGCTGATTGTGTGAATATGTGCCCTGCAATGGATTGCACATGGAGTTACTCTGAAAACGAGGGATTTTATTTTATATATCCACTCCTCTTATCTCTCTGTATTCTGCACATGGAATACTCCAAACACTGCTGGAGAAGATGAGAATGTTTTTTTCCCCTGAATAAACAGTTCCATTTACATGTCACCATCACAGGTCTTCTTATCTGCCTACCTGACACTAAAGGGTATAGGTAGTTTACCTGCAGGTTTCTGGAATCAGCCTCAAACATACTAAATGCCATATTAGTATAATCAGTACAGACGTGGACAAATTTGTTGGTACCCTTACAGCACATTGAAACAATGCTTAATTTCTCCTGAAAAGTGATTCATTTAAAAGCAATTGTTTAATGTATACCTGCATACCTTTAGTATGTGATAGAGTACACTAATATAATTGAGAAAAGAAATGTTTTGTTGTTTATTTTACAAAGATATGCTAAAATAGTATGGAGAGATTTGTTGGTACCACTAAAGAGACTATTCATCCTTGCATTATAGCCATGTTTCAAACTAAATGTTTAATGTTAATTAGTATCACAGGTGCCTTCAAGCTTTTCATCAGCCATTCAGCCTATTTAAAGGGAAAGAACATGCTACTGTGTTGTTTGCTATCATTGTGTGCACCACACTGAACATGGACCAGAGAAAGCAAAGGAGAGAGCTGTCTGAGGAGCTCAGAAAGGAAATTATAGATAACCATGTTCAAGGTAAAGGCTATAAGACCATCTCCAAGCAGCTTCATGTTCCTGTGACCTCAGCTGCCAATATTATTAAAAAGTATAAGGTTCATGGGACTGTAGCCAACCTCCCAGGATGTGGATGCAAGAGAAAATGCAAACCCAGGTTGATCAGAAGGATAGTGTGGATGGTAGAAAAAGAGCCAAGGAAACCGTCCAAAACCATTCAAGCTGAGCTCTAAGGTTAAGGTACATCAGTTTCTGATCACACCATCCGTCACATTTTGAATAATAATGGGCTCCATGGAAGACGACCCAGGAGTGCTCCAGCCAGAGTGGAATTTGCTAAAATGCATGTTGACAAGCCCCAACGTTTCTGGAAGAATGTCCTTTGGACTGATGAGACAAAACTGGAGCTTTTTGGCCAGTGACACCAGCTCTATGTTTACAGAAGGAAAAATGAAGCTTTAAAAGAAAAGAACACCATACCTACTGTAAAACATGGAGGGGCTCGGGTTTGTTTTGGGGCTGATTTGCTGCATCTGACACGGGGCACCTTGAATCTTTGCAGGGCACAATGAAGTCTCAAGACTACCAAGGTATCCTGGAGCGAAATATACTGCCCAGTGTCAGAAAGATCACCCTCAGTTGTAGGTCATGGGTCCTCCAACTGGATAATGACCCAAAACATACAGCTAAAAGCACTCAAGAATGGCTGAGAAAAAACATTCGACTATTCTTAAATGGCCCTCCATGAGCCCAGATCTTAATCCTATTGAACATCTATGGAAAGATCTGAAAATTGCAGTGTTAAGACTCCACCCTACAAACTTCAGACAGCTTGAGCTGTTTGCTCAGGAAGAGTGGGCCAGACTACCTGCTGGCAAATGTAGACGTCTCATCATGAAGTACAGAGATCGCTTGTTGGCAGTGATTGCTGCAAAAGGTGGCGTCTGATTTGTGTTAAATATGGAACAAACAATAATGGATGCCATTAAACATTTGTCCGTTTCAAATTATTTCTGAAATAAGTGTGTTTTTTTGTGGAAGGATACAGTACCAACAAATTTGTTCACGTCTGTATGTACATAACATACAATTGACTCTACCTACTCTCTGCTTTTATCACTTTTATCATTAAATGATAAACAGTCTGCTTCACATCATCTGCATAATGCCATGTATGCCAAATCAATCTCTGTGGTGCATTCCTCATGTCACTTTCAATTTCACTTCAATGAGCAAACATGAATGAACGGAAAATCAAGGCAGCCTTTGGAGTGACATGCTCGTTTATGTTTAAATGTCTAGCGTGTTAGGTTTCATTTGCATGTGTGTGGGTTACATTTCATTCATTTATTTGAGGGGTCTTCATCCAGTCCACAGTGACACAGAGCACTGAGATTCACGTCCCCATCCAGTCCACAGTGACACAGAGCACTGAGATTCGTGTCCCCATCCAGTCCACAGTGACACAGAGCACTGAGATTCGTGTCCCCATCCAGTCCACAGAGCACTGAAATTTGTGTCCCCATCCAGTCCACATTGACACAGAGCACTGAGGTTCGAGTCCCCATCCAGTCCACAGAGACACAGAGCACTGAGACTCAAGTCCCCATCCATCCCAAAAGTTTAGTCTCATATAGAAAAATAAAAAATCCTTAATCCATGAAAAATGTCATTTGTTCCATACTGTTCATATTTTGTACCCCCCCCCCCCCCCCCCACAAACCTCGAGAAATGTTATTGACAGGGGCCAAACTCGACCCCTCTGCCCCCCTGTCCATTTTATTGCAGGTCATCAGAAAAAGGTTGGGAAACCCTGATTTCCATAAACTCAGAAGAAATGGTTAGTGCTAAAACATAGATCCTAGGCGTCTCATAGCGAAAGAGAAGTCAATTATCTATAGAAGGCAAAATACTGCTGCTCATAGATTAATTCATTAATGGCATATCGTAAAAAAATAAAAATGTGCTCTTCTGTTCGTTATTACTACAAGGTGGAACTTCATTTTATTTTAGTTTGCCCCGGTTTACTTGGATTTGATTACTACAAGCAGCTGGAAGGTGGATGGATGGTTCACTACATCACTAAAGGGCCATTCAATTACATTTGCTTGGGTGTCTGGTCATGTCCTTTGGATCCTTTCTCCACACTGATATTCTAGCAGTGCTTGGGTGTCTGGTCATGTCCTTTGGATCCTTTCTCCACACTGATATTCTAGCAGTGCTTGGGTGTCTGGTCATGTCCTTTGGATCCTTTCTCCACACTGATATTCTAGCAGTACTTGGGTGTCTGGTCATGTCCTTTGGATCCTTTCTCCACACTGATATTCTAGCAGTGCTTGGCTGTCTGGTCATGTCCTTTGGATCCTTTCTCCACACTGATATTCTAGCAGTGCTTGGGTGTCTGGTCATGTCCTTTGGATCCTTTCTCCACACTGATATTCTAGCAGTGCTTGGGTGTCTGGTCATGTCCTTTGGATCCTTTCTCCACACTGATATTCTAGCAGTGCTTGGGTGTCTGGTCATGTCCTTTGGATCCTTTCTCCACACTTATATTCTAGCAGTGCTTGCGTGTCTGGTCATGTCCATTGGATCCTTTCTCCACACTTATATTCTAGCAGTGCTTGAGTGTCTGGTCATGTCCTTTGGATCCTTTCTCCACACTGATAAGCTGGCAGTGCTTGGGTGTCTGGTCATGTCCTTTGGATCCTTTCTCCACACTGATATTCTTGCAGTGGTTGAGTGTCTGGTCATGTCCTTTGGATCCTTTCTCCACACTGATATTCTTGCAGTGGTTGAGTGTCTGGTCATGTCCTTTGGATCCTTTCTCCACACTGATTAACTGGCAGTGCTTGGGTGTCTGGTCATGTCCTTTGGATCCTTTCTCCACACTGATATTCTAGCAGTGCTTGGGTGTCTGGTCATGTCCATTGGATCCTTTCTCCACACTGATTAACTGGCAGTGCTTGGGTGTCTGGTCATGTTCTTTGGATCCTTTCTCCACACTGATATTCTAGCAGTACTTGGGTGTCTGGTCATGTCCTTTGGATCCTTTCTCCACACTGATATTCTAGCAGTACTTGGGTGTCTGGTCATGTCCTTTGGATCCTTTCTCCACACTGATATTCTAGCAGTACTTGGGTGTCTGGTCATGTCCTTTGGATCCTTTCTCCACACTGATATTCTAGCAGTGCTTGGGTGTCTGGTCATGTCCATTGGATCCTTTGTCCACACTGATAAGCTGGCAGTGCTTGGGTGTCTGGTCATGTCCATTGGATCCTTTCTCCACACTGATTAACTGGCAGTGCTTGGGTGTCTGGTCATGTCCTTTGGATCCTTTCTCCACACTGATATTCTAGCAGTACTTGGGTGTCTGGTCATGTCCTTTGGATCCTTTCTCCACACTGATATTCTAGCAGTGCTTGGGTGTCTGGTCATGTCCTTTGGATCCTTTCTCCACACTGATATTCTAGCAGTGCTTGGGTGTCTGGTCATGTCCATTGGATCCTTTCTCCACACTGATTAACTGGCAGTGCTTGGGTGTCTGGTCATGTTCTTTGGATCCTTTCTCCACACTGATATTCTAGCAGTACTTGGGTGTCTGGTCATGTCCTTTGGATCCTTTCTCCACACTGATATTCTAGCAGTGCTTGGCTGTCTGGTCATGTCCTTTGGATCCTTTCTCCACACTGATATTCTAGCAGTGCTTGGGTGTCTGGTCATGTCCTTTGGATCCTTTCTCCACACTGATATTCTTGCAGTGGTTGAGTGTCTGGTCATGTCCTTTGGATCCTTTCTCCACACTGATATTCTAGCAGTGCTTGGGTGTCTGGTCATGTCCTTTGGATCCTTTCTCCACACTGATATTCTAGCAGTGCTTGGCTGTCTGGTCATGTCCTTTGGATCCTTTCTCCACACTGATATTCTAGCAGTGCTTGGGTGTCTGGTCATGTCCTTTGGATCCTTTCTCCACACTGATATTCTAGCAGTGCTTGGCTGTCTGGTCATGTCCTTTGGATCCTTTCTCCACACTGATATTCTAGCAGTGCTTGGGTGTCTGGTCATGTCCTTTGGATCCTTTCTCCACACTGATATTCTAGCAGTGCTTGGGTGTCTGGTCATGTCCTTTGGATCCTTTCTCCACACTGATATTCTAGCAGTGCTTGGGTGTCTGGTCATGTCCTTTGGATCCTTTCTCCACACTGATATTCTAGCAGTGCTTGGGTGTCTGGTCATGTCCTTTGGATCCTTTCTCCACACTGATATGCTACCAGTGCTTTGGATCCTTGCGGACAAACCAGTCATTCAATTATGGAGATCAGCAGAATTTTTCAGATTATTGTTTATTATTACCCCCCGCTGTATAATGTAACATGCAGAATAAAAAATCATACAATTACGGGGCACATCCCCGATGGGATGCCAATCAATTACAGGGCATACTTTATGGGTGATTAACAGACACCGATTTTTCTAACTACATATTGTTTGAATGTGGGCAATAATCATAGTAAAAGAAAGCAAAGTAAACAAACTCATGCAAATGGCACATAGAGACACCAGCGTGGAAACTGAAGGCCCACCCCTTTGGATGGGAGGCCACAATGCTGCTCATTGTCAGAATTTTAATTGGGAAATAGTCCAAATCAGGCTTCAGAGCCACAAGTTGACCGCAGAGGCATTAAAATCAACATAATTTACTCCAGATATCACTGCCTCAGTATGCAGTAAGTAAACTAGCAGGCTGTTCCTTTTGCTCATATTGATACTCTTGGGAAGCCAAAGGGCTAGAAAAGTCATACCGCTAGTAAAACTCTGCAAATATCTAACCAATTAACTAGCTGGAAAATTAACTAAATGAGCTGTGATAATGCACCAGACAAAGACATCTTCTGATGTTCTGAAGATTCACTTAGTGATTCAATAAGATTCACCTCATAACCTTTACACTCATCAGGACACCAAATGAAAGCAAAGGGAACAAAATTTTTGCCACTGTGGATGCTCATTTCTGCTGAGACCTCAAAGACTCTCTGAGCTTTTAACTGAAATATTTTATGTTTTTTTTTTCTTTGAGGATCTATCAGAAACACTATCCTTTGCTAGAGTTCATTGAAATGTTGCCCTTAAGAAAATAAAATAAACTGAAAACTGCAGTATAACGTGAACAATCCAGGTTTTATTGTGTATTTTGCATTTATGTTAAATGCTAGTAATCAATGTTACGTAATACATGTGCATACTTTTCGCAGTGACTTTGTTTTCTGACAATGAAGACAATATTATGTGATACTTTAAGTCCTAAATGTTTCATGTTCAGATTTCAATTTTTTGAGCTGTACATGAGGCTGTTGATAATAATTCAATTCAATTCACTTCGTTTTTGCAACATTACATTGTCTCAAAGCACTTTACAGCATCCCTGACCAAAGCCCCCAGTGAGCAAGACAGAGGCGACAGTGGCAAGGAAAAACCTTGAGAGGAACCAGACCCAAAGGGGGAGTCCATCCTCCAGGGGGCAGCAGAGGAAGCACTAACCCTAACCAGACCCAATGGGGGAGCCCATCCTCCAGGGGGCAGCAGAGGAAGCCCTAACCCTAACCAGACCCAAAGGGGGAGCCCATCCTCCAGGGGGCAGCAGAGGAAGCCCTAACCCTAACCAGACCCAAAGGGGGAGCCCATCCTCCAGGGGGCAGCAGAGGAAGCCCTAACCCTAACCAGACCCAAAGGGGGAGCCCATCCTCCAGGGGGCAGCAGAGGAAGCCCTAACCCTAACCAGACCCAAAGGGGGAGCTCGTCCTCCAGGGGGCAGCAGAGGAAGCACTAACCCTAACCAGACCCAAAGGGGGAGCCCGTCCTCCAGGGGGCAGCAGAGGAAGCACTAACCCTAACCAGACCCAAAGGGGGAGCTCGTCCTCCAGGGGGCAGCAGAGGAAGCACTAACCCTAACCAGACCCAAAGGGGGAGCTCGTCCTCCAGGGGGCAGCAGAGGAAGCCCTAACCCTAACCAGACCCAAAGGGGGAGCCCGTCCTCCAGGGGGCAGCAGAGGAAGCACTAACCCTAACCAGACCCAAAGGGGGAGCCCGTCCTCCAGGGGGCAGCAGAGGAAGCACTAACCCTAACCAGACCCAAAGGGGGAGCTCGTCCTCCAGGGGGCAGCAGAGGAAGCACTAACCCTAACCAGACCCAAAGGGGGAGCTCGTCCTCCAGGGGGCAGCAGAGGAAGCCCTAACCCTAACCAGACCCAAAGGGGGAGCCCGTCCTCCAGGGGGCAGCAGAGGAAGTCAAATGAGCAAGATCCATGATAATCAATGATATGGCTGCTGCAGGCCACAGAAACAAGATGTCAACTTGCGAATATCAACAAATTGTTCACATCTGAAAGGAATTTTACAGTTACTAAGAGGTCACCTACCTGTATGCACCCCAAACTTTATGTTATACTCTGCAAATATTTCTTGGAGTGTGTGGTACACTTCTAAAACTTGCAGAAATCCATCAGTGTGTCTTCTATAAGTATGTATTGTGTACTGCATCTTGGAGAAAGCCTGGGGCCCGTCCTAGGCCACAAGGAAGGAGAAGCCCAACACTGCATGACAGCCTTCACTGCAACGATAAACAAAATCCTGACAATGGAGACAGCTGAGCTGTGCATTACCTACTAGATAAAAAGCTCAAAAAAAGCATCGTGGTGAACTTTGTCATTAAAACTGACGAGTATAAGATGTGTCACTGAAATAATCACTACTGACCAGTTTTCAGCAGAAAGGTCTCAATCGGCAGTGGGGGGAAAAACAATTACAAGGATTTAAAGTTATAAACTGGCTATTAGAACACCATAGATCAGGAATAGCTTGTGAGTATAGCAAATATGCATTTTTATCTAGTGGTACCTAATGAGATTAGGTGAAATCCTTTCTAACATATAAAGGCCTGCTGAGATTTAACGCAGCTTCAATGTCCTTTTGCTAGTCATGTATGGTGACATACGCAGCACGTTTTTATGTAACAGAATATCACCAGTGACACTCATAGTTGATGTGTGGATAGGCATAGACAGGCCTCACTGATATCTTAAAAACTTTTTGAAACTGTCATTGAGAATTTCATTACCTCTCACCCTCAGATCTCATTAAAAATCTCTGATATTCCCCAGTACCTGATGTTCCTTTAAACTGTGGAATTGTAATGAGGTCTAAAAAATGTAGAATTTGCATAAGCTTACAGTATACTTATTTGGATCCCATTGACAGTTTGGCCCGCAAGTCGAAAGCTGACATGCTTGTAAGAAACTGCATCGTTCTTTTGTTCAGCTGCAACATGATGCTACATTGATAAAACCAAATACAAGAAATCTTACTTTGAGACAACTTTTAAGCATGTCTTTTAGTTTTATTTCTTTCACCCGCTTTCACAACTCCAATGTTTTGCACAGATTACGGTAAAGAGCGCATAGATAAACACAGGTAATCTTAAAAAAGGGAAATTGTTTTTAATTTTGGAATTAAATCATTTTATATGTTTAAGCTGATATAGATAAATCATCTCTCAAGGAGAGACACAATAAAGAGTAAAAGCTTCCCTTTCAGAGTCAATGCATGTAAAAAAAAAAGTACATTAAAGTATCCCCTCATGATTAAATGGTAGATTGACAGTTTGTGGCATCGCACTGCCAGTGTTATGGGTTCACGTCATTCTTCCCATGTTCACGTGGAATTCCTCGGAGCACTATGCTATCCCACACTGTAACATGCAAGGTGAATTAGTATCTGCAAATTGCCATCAGTATGTCAGTGTGTGCAGAGGTGCTTCACTGCTTGGATAGGCTGCAGTCTCACTATGCCCTGTATTGGATAAACAGTATGGAAGATGGATGGACATATAAAACCAAACAGTGTGTCTACAAGCCCTAGTGGCTCCACAAACAGAATCCATTTATCAATTCTGAAACACTGAATTGGAAGTAATGGGATTTTCATTATATCCTACAGCAATATTTGCTATACTTGTAACTACTCTCATTTATTTGGATTATTTGAATAGTAATTTGGACAAATGTATTCCTACAACTAAGGAAACTTTAAAACCACACATATAGCATGTGTGTGTCTGTAAACATAATTTAATTGAAACTAATTGACAGTAACTGCTTATCTAACAGTTCATCAGTAATGGATAATGAATGGATACCACGGCAGTTATATACAAAAATGCATAATATCATGTAATAATGATGACAATAAATACAGAATTTACAGGAAAGCCAAGTTTGGATGCAGCAGACTGGTTAATTACAGATCATATTATAATTGTACAATATAATGATGAGCTCAAATGATAATTGGCCCTTTTCTTAGAACGGGCATCAAACTTTCATTAAGAACATAAAGGTTATAAATATGCTATTAATTTCAGCCTTATTAATCAGTTTCATGGCCAATGATCTTATTTCTGTGCAAGCTAATCATTTGGAAAATAAGAATGATCACAGCTATTTGTTTTGTTACTGAGCATCCTTCATACTTCTGCAGATATTTTTGTCCCACCAAGCTTGAAATGAAGATGAGAGGAAGAGTTTTGGGGAAAGGGTTATAAACGACAAGATAGATACCAATATCTTCCATCGAGCTTGTATGTTATATGGTATTTGTAGACTCACTAGAGACAGTTGTAGCATTCAAAAATGGTCCATAGAGACTTGGCCAAAACACAGATTGACCTAATTTCCTAAGTGTTAATAGGCCATGCTATAAGAAGTTTGGAAATACTGAGACTGTGATTTGAAGATGTTCTGAAAAAAGAAGTTATTTAATTAACCTATTTCTATTTCTTTTTCTCTGTGGCTTTGAAGACAAATGATACTCTTAATACGACTGCATAAATATTAATTTAAGCAGTTAATCCAAGATTTGACCAACAACAGAAATGAGGGCAGTTAAAGAAGAATCACAGTGAATTATAGGGTTCAACATTTAAATGAGTATAGTTCCTGCTCTGGGTTATGGTTCCTGGCTTCTTGTTGAAACATTAAAAAATCACCTGTGAAAGGATATGAATAATTGGACAAGTTTTATTAGAATTTTTTGGACACAATTTAAATAATAATAATAATAATTATTATTATTATTATCATCATCATCATTATTGTCGTTGTTGTTTTTGTTCTATTTTGTTGTAGTCTTGTCCCTTTTTCCAAAAAGGTCGGTGGAAAATTAAAATATAATATAAATACAAACATCATATGGAGGGAAGGCTATTGAAATTGATGCAGGAAACACCACAAATGTGCATTGTCTGAAAATGTGACTAATCAATCCTAAAAAAGCACAGTAACACTCATTTTACCCACTATAAGATTCCACTCATTACGAAATGTCTCAGAACTATTTCACAACCTATGAGCCTTTTTTCTTACAAATGTGTGTGTGTGTTCCGTTCTTTGAAATGTAAAACATATGCAGAGATCAGTGCTTTAACTTTAATATACCTGTGGGACTTTGCACTACATAACCAGCGGCAGCTTAAACTGTGTGATGATCTGTCCTAAAGAGTCAGTCTGTAGTTTTGATGTACCGGCACCCCCTTCCCTCCTCGCCCGCTGAAACACGCTAAGCTCCAAGTTACACGGTGATGTGCGATTTATTACCACTGCTGATAGATCCACATCCATCAGATTCTAGATGTACCTTCTACTGAAGCTCCGCATGTGTCCCTTAATAACACCATTATGCTTGATCCACATTATTCAGTGCAAAAATGTTTAATAATATCACAGACATACTATCCAGCTGGATTGCGATTTTTGTGCTGTGTGACTCTCAAGCTGAATAGTAGTCAGCTTGCAAAAAAAGTGTATCTACAGGACCTGTTGCATATTTTATGTGTTCTCTATTATACCGAGATAGCTGTCAACTGAAATAAAGATCCAATTAAATAATAAAAAAATATTATTTTAGTATACATCCCACCATATATGACATGTATTATCCATAAAAATATATTTTCTTTGTTCATTTAACTAGAAAATCATGACTATTTCAGAGTAATATATAACATCATTCTACTAACACTGAACTTGCTTAAAAGAAACTGATTAGGCATTTTTTCTGTTATTTGTAACCACTAAATCCAATTTAGAAGTTCAATGGCTATTCTCATGGTGGTCTACACTTGTGTTCCTGGCATTCTGTGTAAGCATCACTCTTAACAGATCTGGGCTGTGGCCAAAATATTCATGAAACCTCAGTTATCAGTTATAATACAGTGTGAAAACTTCCCCTCACAAATAATTTCAGATATGTTTTAAATGACCGATCTGTGTGATAAGATGGATGACTCATGTCTAATGAAATTAATTACCATATTTCCTGCTGGACACCCATAACATTTCCCAGAATGATTGAATTATTTTAGGATATTGTTGTTTGCTTATTAAATCAACCTACATATCAAATCATTAAAGACCGGAGTGTTATGATTAGATCTGTATACTTGTTCAGAACCGAAGAGCTACGGTATAACATTTTATAATCACACCAACCTCTACAAACAGCTTATTATATAACTTAACAACAATAATGACATCATCATCATTATTATTATTATTGCATCACTTAATCTTCGCAGTCCACTTCATAGCACAACAGACGTTTTGTCTTGCAAATGTGTTTACACTTTCTCATTGATTTCACTCATTTTCCACACACCCTTTCAAAACAGTTAACACATCTCACTGAAAAGCACAGACTTCATTGGGTAACTGCATACATACGTAACATAAAGAAAACAGGTGATAGACAGTATCGTCACAAAAACAATTACCAGCAATCCCCTTGTGAGACTGCATGCTCATGGTTTGGTAATTGATTCTCAACCACCCACAAAGTATATTAAATGGCATCACCTGTTATCTAAAGTAAGGAGACATGGAGGAAATATCATTGTTCAGAGAGTGATGGCCACAGTGCCAGGGCAGAGGTTTGCTAACATCACCTTGTGTGTGGCTGTCTCCAGTAATGATGTCCTTTTCCAAATATCAAGCACTGGCCCTTATGCCACAGAGCACTCCGCAGATTTCCTGATGTACTCCATGAAAATATTAGCATTACCAGAAGAAAGGGGGCTTTTCGGGCCTGGCGTGTCTCAGTTTGTCGTTATTTGGGACAATGTCACCTTCCACCACTCTCAGCGTATTAAGGAATTGCTTTCAGATGTAAAGTGTATTATCACCTGCGCCATATGCAAATGTCTGTCTTGGAAGCAGTAAATGGCAGTCCATATGAAGAGAACAGTATCAGGAGCTACAGTACACCATGTAAGGAAGGATTATCTCCATCTAGTGTGATGTTGATAAGAACATGTGGCCTAATCGTCAGCACCAAATGGAATAAATTACAAATTCAGTTGGCATTTGTTCAAGAGTATGGAGGGAAAAAACAGATTTCTGAGTTTTTGGCATGACAGTCTTTGCTTTTCTGTTTTTTTTTTTTGATGGAATTGGATATGCAGTATACAAGCTATGCTTTGAAATGCATGCCAAATGCAACTTGTCAAGGTGTGCAATTCCTGGATGGTTTCAGAAATGGGAACAGAGAGACCTGCGCACAAGATAAAATATCTAAATAGTTCCATACAGTTCTGTAAAAATTTGTGGAGTATTGTATAAAAAGGGCTTTTCAAGGTGCAAGTTGAAGCTGCAAAAAGCACAAGTGCAATAGGGTTGTTTATGTCTGGTGTGTAGAGCATCAATGCATAACCAAAGGATATAGCACAACTGAAGGCTAAATGTATTCAAATTGAAGTATGGCGCTTGAATTTTACTGCCCATAGTTTAGTTACAGATTGAAATAATTTAGTTTATAAGTTGCTGGTGTTTGTTTGTAGTGCATGTTTAATCTGTTTTTATGTTTAGTGAGTCTTAGAGCTTTTTCAAGAAAGAAAAAAAATATTTTTGACACACATCACCCAAAAGTTGAAGCGACACTACTTAGTGGGAACAAAGGGAAGGATGAAAGCAGACGACATTTGATCATTTTTGAATGTCAGGTCAGGTTGGGGAGCATGCGCTGATGCAGCGCGTTACTGCACCCACCACATGGGGAAACTCCTTGGGATCCCGGCTGGCGACCCCCCAGGCGAACACACACAGTCCAGTCCCACCCTCCGGAAATGGGCATCCATTTGCAGCAGCCAGGTGTTACGTGGGTGTCCCCTGTGCCTGGTCCAGCCCCTCGGGTCCTCAGCAATGAGGATCCTGCAGGCAGGGTTACCCTCAGGGAAACACGCCACATGGCCATAGTGCCGTAACTGACACTCCCTCACAATGCAGGTAATGTGCATCATTCGGGACTCATCTAGCAACTGCTTGTTCGACACATAGTCAAACCAGCTGAAGAGACATAGTACCGGAGGAGTCCAGTCTTCATCTAAGCTCTCTGGATAGTGTCCATGTCTCACACCCATACAGCAAGACTAGGAGCACCAGGACTCTAAAGACTTGGACCTTCATCCTGTTGCAAAGATATCAGGATCGACACACATCCCTTTCTCTCATGACCCTCCATGCTCTCCCAATCTGTCTACTGACTTCATAGGAAGAGTCATTAAAGGCAATAAAGGAAGGAAACGGCAGCTATAGAAAATACTTGGTCTTTTGAACACAGTAACTCTAAAAATATTTTATGGATCTTTTTGCCACCATATTGTATTGGTGAAGTTCTGGAACTGATCAAATCGCCCTAAAACTCAGGCAGCACCACATAGTGACAGCATAGGTAAAAGCAGCTCAGACACTTCAAATTAAAAACTATTTGTCCGAGCTTTTCCAAACTTTGCAGAGACATTGGATGGGTAGAGCTGTTCAAATTCTGAGAAAAACTGCACCAAAACTGAAGCAATGACACTTAGTTATAGCAAAGAGAGGGATGGCTGGTTAGGTTAGTTAAGGTTAGGGCTGGGTAGGGGTTAAGGGTGTCATGATTGGGATTAGGATTTTCCCCCTAGAATACATGGAATAGGTAGAATAAATGGTCCCCATTAACATAGGTACATAGGTTCACACACAACATGTGTGTGTGTGTGTGTGTGTGTGAGAGAGAGAGAGAGAGAGAGAGATACAAAGGAGAGTGATTAACCATGTTTAACCATTCAGATTGTGATTTCACATAAAGATAAAGTCACTTGTTCGGCAATATTCCTTGTTGTTTATGGACTGGTATACTATGAGTTAAAGGGCCAAGTTGATCAGTTATTTTATTGTACAAAAGGAACACATGGTAACACTTCACTTCACTTTATACTATTAGGGTCTTAATTAGTCACCAACCAACTCTTAATGTACAAATTAACCACAAACCAAGTCTTATTCACAAGAAAATTACTGATTATATACTTATCAGCAAGTCATTGAGCACAGTGGTAACATACAATTTAGTAACCATCACTTTATAGTGTACATAATCATTATCTACCTATTAGATATTGGTAAGTATGATTTGAATGGACCAATAAGTATGTTTGCTCAAGTAAAAAAGAGACATGGGAATGTACCACTACTTATCTATTAGTAATATTAATTAATGTGCATATATATCGATCTCATGTTCATCAATAAATGGTCACAGATCATTTATTTCAAGCCGTCACTATATTTCTTACTATATCTTTTGATTGTATAAACTTTTGTGAACTACTGAAGGAATAAATAATGAATAACGCAAAAAATGAAATACATCATTTCATCATTATTGAATCATAACACATCTGAACTTTATGTAGCTACTACATTTGTTCATGATTTGTGTTTGAGTAGTAAATGTGCTACTACTAAGTTACTAAGATGCTGTACTGTAAAGTGCTACTGAACATATGGCTGTAATCATTCAATTAGGTATTTTGGAATTACAGCTTGATCTCATCCCATATATTGCAGAAAATAAAATGTGGCTGGTTTTCAAGCAACATCAGATGGGATCTGTCTCCAAGTTTCAGGTCACACAATCGTGAGCTTCACTGAGTACAGTTTTTTGTGAGCATGTTCAACTAAAGCATGATTTAGTATAGTGTCAGCAGTTTTCCAGTAGCCTTACTGATTATTTCTCAAAATTTTTGGTCATAGTGTTAAAGAGACATAACTAGAATATAGAAATACATAAAAAAATATATGTAATATAAATTACATTTTCAAACATGGGCATTGAAACATACACAAAGGAATATGAATAATCAACTAACTGATGGGAAAAGATTACGCAAATTGTGGAATGTGACCAAGTGAAATGTGAGATGAATAACTAAGTATGCTTTCAGACATACATATCACAAGGACTCACAGAATTCACATAAAAACACATTTAACTTACACATTTCCAGGTGATTCAGTACTTCTATTTATTATTAATTATTAATTTTATTAATGTTATTGTTGTTGCTATTTGGCTTTCACCATTAAAAATTGTAGGAGGTCCAAAACTAATTTATTTTGTAACATGATTTATACCATGCAGTGCATAAATTAATATTCTGTCATGACTAATTAAGTAAAAGCCTCTCACAAAGAGATGGATAACACTTAATCTGCATATAAAGAGCAGGGGCTGATGCAGCAGGTAACAATACAATCTGCAGACAAAAAGGACGATAGTAATAATAATAATGCATATGTGGACGCAGTGATGATTTCCTAGGATAGGGGCCTGTATCATAAAGTAGGATTTCTTGCTTAGCCTGATAACTTGTCAGATTTAAGTATGTCTGTACTAAGTGAATGAAGATAAAATCCATTTAAAGTGGGGCACATTAAATCCGGCTAAGCAAGAAATCCTGCTTTGTGGTACAGATCCCAGGTTTGCAATGAAACACTGCATACCAAAAAAAAAAGACTGAATACATTCATTGTATACAGACACATTCCAACACACTGGGGATGTGTCTTATTTTCCTAATATTAAGCTTTACCTATCTGGTTAAGAATTCTGTTATAATATACTGGATATTTACATACACTCAGAATAAATGTCATAAACACTGTTCATTTGATTATGCTAAAACAGACACATTGTGCACACTTTTTACAGCACCAGAACCTAAAATAATGAAGGAAATATGAAATTCTTTCAGACAACAAAGTACAATGACCAAAAAGGTACCTTCGTGCGTATCTTTCTTTTTTCCATTACAGAAACCCCACAAGGCTCAGTAGTCAAACTTAAGAAGCAATTAGTTTTAATGCTTAGTTCATTGTCTAGATTAAATCAGATTGCTTGTTCATAATGACAGATATCAATACAGATGAGTCTGTCAAGAGCTGCCATAGGACTGTGATTAGGGGTTCACTTTAACAGTACTGCAATTAAATATACTGCTGGAATTTAAAACTGTAACCCGTTGGCATTTAATTTAGGAATATTAGCCAAGTGTTGGGGCGATGTAAAAACCCATTGGCAATTTAATGCAGGAGGCCTTACAAAGGCAAGGATTAAATTAATCTATTCGTTCCTCTGACCAAAACTCCATGCTGGAAGGGACAAGAGACCGTTAACTGATTGTGAAAAGAAGCACTGTCCCCCATCCCAGCATGCTCTTAGTAACGTGTCTGGTGCTGCTGTTTGCTGCAGTACAGGAGAGGGATCGTGTGCCTCTCTCTGCTGGTGTTTGTAGACTGAATGTGGATTTTTATCTGTGTCTGCACTAGGATTGCGAGGACACACTCTTTTTTTTATTCATACTTATATTTTACTCATTTTAATTGAAAGATTGATTCTTTTAAATCAACCAGTTGTTTAGTCACGTGGTTCCCAAACTTTTTTTCTGGGGACCCACTTTTTAAAAATGACAGACCATCGGGACCCAATTTACAATAGGCCTTAGAAATCAATAGAGGAGCAGATATGTGCACAATGGGCAATTCACTGCCATTTTCGCATCATTTTGTATTATCTGGAATTGGTAAACCAGTCATTTCAAAGCGATATGGTAGCCCCCGCTCCCCCGTCCCCCCGTATCTGTGGCTTCAGTAACCACGGTTTAGTTTATCCGCAGTTTACCTTCATCTAAAAAATTGTGGAATAGTATGTTTTTTTTCATGGTACCTTCGTCGTTTGAGGAGTATAAAAAGTATGATTTTTATTGGTCTGTCATCCTTTGATACATTTTTTTGCATTGCTTCTTATCTCTTGAGAATTAGGGTAAAATGTCATTATTCTTTTGGTTTGTTTGCTCACTTGAGAGAATACAGTTGTGTAGTGCTGTACAATAATATACAATGTAATTTATTATTACTGTATTAATGTTGATAATTTGTGTAATTTATCACTTAAATATTACCATATGTATGTACACAATAATCAGGTATATATAGAATCCACGCATGTTTGGCCATTATCCACAGTTCTGGTTATTCACAGTCTTGGAACTTATCACCTGCAAATATGGGGGATAATATGTATGTTTGATGAATCACAACTTCCTTTCATGTATATGTTACTGACGTTCATCCATTTTCTACAGTATAACCATTTATTCTATTCGGGGGGGGTACTCAGAGACTATAGCCACTATGGGAACAACACAGGTTGGGGCGCCAACCCATCGCAAGGCACACAAACACACAATTCAGATCTATGGGCAATTTATTAACTCCAATTACCCTCAGCATGTTTTTGGACTGTGGGGAGAAATCCCCAGAACGGCATGGGGAAAACATGCAAACTCCACACACAGAACCATGGCCGAGACTCAAACCCTGGTCCCAGGGGGTGTGAGACAACAGTGATAATCACTGCGCCACCATCATGCTGCCAGTGATAATCACTGTGCCACCATGCTGCCTCGTGTTGTTAGTGATAATCACCACGCTACCATGCCACCCCTTGCTGTTAGTGATTATCACCATGCCGCCCATGCTGTTAGTGATAATCACCGCACCACCATGTCACCCCGTGTTGTTAGTGATAATCACCACGCTACCATGTCACCCCGTGTTGTTAGTGATAATCACCGCACCACCATGCTGCCTCGTGTTGTTAGTGATAATCACCACGCTACCATGCCACCCCTTGCTGTTAGTGATTATCACCATGCCGCCCGTGCTGTTAGTGATAATCACCGTGCCACCATGTCACCCCGTGCTGTTAGTGATAATCACCGCACCACCATGCTGCCCCATGCTGTTAGTGATAATCACCACGCTACCATGTCACCCCGTGCTGTTAGTGATAATCACCGCGCCACCATGCCGCCTCGTGTTGTTAGTGATAATCACCATGCCACCCCATGCTGTTAGTGATAATCACTGCGCCACCATGCCGCCCGTGCTGTTAGTGATAATCACCACGCTACCATGTCACCCCGTGCTGTTAGTGATAATCACCACGCTACCATGTCACCCCGTGCTGTTAGTGATAATCACCGCGCCACCATGCCGCCCGTGCTGTTAGTGATGATCACCACGCTACCATGTCACCCCGTGCTGTTAGTGATAATCACCACGCTACCATGTCACCCCGTGCTGTTAGTGATAATCACCGCACCACCATGCCACCTCGTATTGTTAGTATACACACTTTATAAATACTTGTATATACTTGTACTTATTTTTTTCTGTTATTAACTTTTTTTCTGTCACTGAAGCGGCTTCACCATGCTAATAATAATAAAATGGACAATAATAGGCATCTGACAATTTATTAATCTGTCCAATACATAATCATGAGAAGGCAATACACCGATCAGCCATAACATTAAAACCACCTGCCTAATATTGTGTAGGTCCCTTTGTGCCACCAAAACAGCTCTGACCCATGGAGTCATGGACTCCACAAGCCCTCTGAGGGTGTCCTGTGGCATCTGGCACCAAGGTCTTAACAGCAGATCCTGTAAGTCCTGTAAGTTGTGAGGTGGGACCTCTATGGATCGGACTTGTCTATCCAGCACATCCCACAGATGCTCAACAGAATTGGGATCTGAGGAATTTGGAGGCCAAGTCAACACCATTAGCTATTTTTTATGTTCCTCAAACCATTCCTGAACATTTTTTGCAGTGTGACAGGGTGTATTATCCTGCTGGAAAAGGCCACTGGCATCAGGGAATACTGCTGCCATGGAGGGGTGTATGTCTGCAACCATGTGTAGGTACAGTAGGTGGTACGTGTCAGAGTAACATCCATATCATGCCAGAACCCAAGGTCTCCCAGCAGAACTTTGCTCAGAGCATCACACTGCCTCTGCTAGCTTGCCTTTTCCCCATAGTGCATCCTGGTGCTGCCTCTTCCCCAGATATACTGTATGACACATACACACTCAGCCATCCACATGATGTGACAGAAAATGTGACTCATCAGACCAGGCCACCTTCTTCCATTGCTCCATGGTTCAGTTCTGACTCTCACATGGCCACTGTAGGCGCAATTGGCGGTGGACAGGGGTCAGCATGGGCAATCTGACCAGTCTACAGCTCCATAGCCCCACATTCAGCAAGCTGCAATGCACTGTGTGTTCTGACACCTTTTCATCATAGCCAGTGTTCACTTTTTCAGCAATTTGTACTACAGTAGCTCTCCTGTGGAATCAGAACAGACAGGCTAGCCTTCATTCCCCACGCACATCAATGAGCCTTGGGCGCCCATGACCCCATCGCTGATTCACCGCTTTGCCTTCCTTGGATCACTTTTGGTAGGTACTGACCAGTGCCTACTGGGAACACCTCACAATTTTGGAGATGCTCTGACCCAGTCATCTAGTCATCACAATCTGGCCCTTGTCAAAGTTGCTCAGATACTTACGCTTATACATTCTCTGAAACATCAGTTAGATGTTTTTTTTTCCCCCAAATAGCCGCTTTCAGAACTTACACGGGTTACGTTCTGTCTTCCTATGTGTAAACCAGCTTGAAGTGGGTCAAACTTTGTAAGCAGGTCTCTTTTTCTGGCCTTGCAGTCAACCCCCAGTCCTCTGTCAAACCCGAACTAAAGCTTTTCTACCCCCCTCCACACATGTTTCCTCACTGTTTTCTCTTTCCTTGTTTTCTTGGATTCACATGCCCTGACCTTGTTTAAATGTCTTTATTTTTTACATTTTTAAAAAATTATTTTATTTATTTTTTGCTCTTGTTGGTCTCCCTGTCAGAACAAAATAACAACCTTGTTAAACAATAAACAGTAAGCTAAAACAGACACTTTCAACATGATCTTTTAAAAAACAATTATCTTTTTTTTTCTTCAATAATCAATAATTATTCAAATAAATGTTGCACTTATAGTGACATAACAATAAATATGTAACAGTACATGATACAAAATATTATTGGCATTCAGTACATCATCTACTTACTTAGAAAGCAATTACATAACCTTTCAGGATATTTCGTTTAACTTTATGAAAAATCAAATGGAAACATTCCATGGCAATTGGAAATACCTGAAATTTTGCAATTAGCTACCATCAGCTGTGTAGCTGTGGAGAATCTATTCGACACTCACACCATTTTACATTTATTAAGTAATGACTACGTGTTGGTGCATTTTGATGCATACAGATTTTTTGAATGTTACCAAAATTAAATCCTGCCAAGCACTATTATCCATGGTTTTCAACAAAGTGATTTTTAATTTAGTTTTATTTTATACGAAGAATTTTCCATATAAGTTTTGTAATGTGTGGGATGCAGTCTGGTTGAGAGCCAATAATTTCTATGCTATTGATCAAATTTTTACATAATTTTTGGGCAAAACAGCCACGTATCCTGTGGTCAGAAACACAGGTCCCACAGGGAACATTTGGAGTCTGCTATACCGAATTCTGTTATACCAAAGAATATCTGGTGAAATATTTTCCTTGTGGTTTTTTGTTTTCATTTAAATGAGTTTGTTATTCCATCTGTGAATACATATTTCTTTTGTCCAGCTCAGAGTTATGGTGAGCAGGAAGCTTAGTACAAGTTGTCAGGTAAACTCAATGACTCAGAGAGGGGAGATACCCAAATGCTTGTGGGCTTTAGATGGAAACCTGATCAATTCTGCGTGATGAGAGACAAAATCAAGGAAACACCATATGAGAAAAGACTTTAACTGCAACTAAATTACACATAAAGGCTAAAGTGACTAACATTAGGTTGAATGCCAGTGAAGAGATGACAGTACTTCAATACACAAGCTTAAGCCAGCAAATAAATTCCAAAAAGCCAGGGCCTAAATTGCTGGTGCATTGGTCAAAGACACTTTGGAATTATTTAATGCATCATGGGGAACAGTCTCAAAAATGACAGCATATGCCCAACACAGACAAGCTGCAAGGGCAAAAATGACAATGAGTCAGAGTCACCAAGGTGAACACTTAGGATAATTGCCAAGCACTACAACAGTATAGCCTTAAAATTACCACAGAACTCAATCAACATCTTTGTGACCCAGTGTCATCAAAAATTGTACATCCTGAGTTTCACAAAGCTAGAAATTATGGTAGCTGGAATCCACTTACATCTAGGGCACAAGATGCAAACACGACCCAATACACCACATGGACCCCAATGTGACTGAAAAAACAATAAATAATGCACCCTGATGAGTTAGTTATCTGTCACCTTATTCATAAACCCAAAAAGATTCAAGTTTGGAGAGGATGCTTTCAACTCATCAGCGTCTGGTGCCAAATGTTAAACACGGTGAGCGATCTGTAATGCCAATCATCTCATGGGAATCATTAGACTCAATGATCGCTCTGCATGGTCGTTTAACAGCCATAGAATATGAGGCCATTTTATGGGACCAGCTGCAAGTAGTGTTCCCCTATACACACTGCTAAACAAATTTAAGGATGACATCATGAGCAAATTCCTTTTATGGTCAATGAAAACATCTAAACAACACTGAACCTTTATGGGAAGTTTTCTGGAGCATAGAGTGTAAAGTAGATTTATAACCTCTTCATCCTTCAAAGAATTGAAGAGCATTTTCAAACCTTACTCTACAGGGTATGTTTTCATACCCCGTAGAAATTCATGATTGAAATCCAATGATGGAAATTCATCATTGGATTTCAGAAAGTTGATCATTGAATTACACCAGGCCTGTTTTTGTTGCCAATACTGTAACACATGATGAGGTAGCCTGATTTTAGGTCATTGGTCGTCTAATCATAAAACAACAATAAATGGATCGAGCTGAGTTTTGGAAATTTGCTCTTCAACTGGCTTTTCTTCTGTAGAAATGGTGTGACATCCCATTGCACACAATACAAAACACATCTGACAGCATTTCTAGAAGAAATTAAGCTTTTCTGAAGGCAGGGAACAGTGCTTTTCAGGTTCCGGACCTCAATATTGTCCTTTATACAGATAATGCATTTTTTTGGTCATTCACCACACTATAAGGTTTTTCTAGAAAATGTATGCATACCATGTTTTCCTCAACGTGAACAAAATCTGACCTGATAAATATTCAAAACTGTATGTAAATTAAAATGGAAGTTTATGTAATTCCATGATTTTCTTTAGTGTTTTCTTCTTTTTTTCAATAAACCAAGGATAAGATTTATAAAACAGCTATTTCCATGGTCTATTTTAAAAAGAAAGGATGCTTGAATTTTTAATGATTCATCTGAGAGATTTGCAAAACCTTTAATTCAAATACTGACACACTATTCAGAAGAGATCCAATATTAGATTAAATTACATTTTATATAAAATGTCAGATTAAATAACCTAATGTGATCATGTAATATAGGCTTTTGCGCTGGGATTTTTCTTTTGGACCTCAGCAACACCAATACACACAGAAGAATTCGGGTAATTGATCGGAGGCAAAAAAAAAAACTAGCATATGCCATCTTGAGGTTTGTTGCCATGAGCATATGTGGATAAGTTCTTGTAGAAATGTGTCAAAATGTCTTAGAACAGTCACCATAGCAACACAAAGAATAACTTATAAACAACACTATATACAGTATATACATAAAAACTATATGTATGAATAACTATCCATGAATAATTACATTATTTGTCATCCTTGTCACTCTCCCCTGGTAATAGGAAGGAAGTTATGATCTTAGCATTTTTAAAACAATATGCACAACGATGTTTTTAAATGATTAAACTTCATTAAATTAAACATTCACTTCATTAAATAGTCACTGTTTTTGTTGTTTTAATATCTAATAATATTTATTTAATGGCAACATATCTCAAAGACACTGTTGAGTTCAAAGTAACTCATGCATTTAAACAGAGTGTGTACTGTATATAAACACTTCAAGGAATCTCAGTGGTGCAATGAAATTAGCATTGTAATACCCTTTTTCATATGGAAATGAGAATGGCTTGTTTGGGGCTTAGACAAAATGTAATGTGTGTAATGTAATTCACCACTAGCCTACACCACCGAGCCCCAGACTGGGGATGCTGACAAGATTTGAACCGTTTCCTTCATTCCCAAGTAAGAGAGAAAGTACAGTGTGATTAAATATGCGTTTTCATTTGAGAAATCACTTTTTGTGGCCAACAAACTTATCGTAAAATGCCTTCTCCTAAGTTCAAAGTCATTTCCCTTCCCAAAACTCTAATAGAGCGGGTTAGTTATATATAGGCTGTTTGAGCAGCGTCCTGTCCTGGCACTTGGCGGGTGCTGGTCTGTGGATGGAGGATGTGCACCTTCTGTCCTCCACCCAGAACGGCTGTGAACCAGGGGAACAATATGACCCTGCAAGCTTCTGTGGGCATTAGGCTCGTAGCCCACTGACCAATTACATTTTGGGATAGTAAAGCAAAAAAGAGGCAGATGGCTTTGACAGCAGACACTGAAGGGGACTGGAGCTTGGCCTGCATGCTCACCATTGTCTCATCCTTCACAGAGTCTCCTGCGTATCCATGGCAAACCAGATATATGCAAATGACCCTAAATCATGTCATGGAGTGGGAAATACTAATGCTAAATGAATAAAATACGGCTCTGATGCTCATAGTATATAGAACATAAAAGTGTATGCCTAATATCAAAGGTCCTTAGATGTACTGTATACCTTACTTAAGTCTGTATATTTAACTTTAACATATAGGAAGAGAAGGTATACCATATTGGTGAAATAAAATGTTTTCCAATAAAAGAGTTATTGAAAAGCAATAGTGAACAATAGAGTTAGGTTTTCTAATATATGAATCAACAACCATGACGCGTTCCAAAATGTATGGTGTACAAATAATGCCTCCGGTGACAGTATTTAATAGCTTTCATTAAATGTTTTCCAGCCACAAGGAGAGACTATACCAAGGGCAGGAAAATGCAGCTACTTGGAAGCTCAAAGGTTTTTCATCAATATTTCAGAAGAACAGGTTTATCTCTCATATAAAACAACTCATTGCCCTAAGGATCTGCCTCGCTCTGTAGTGCACCTCCCTGTGGAACAGCCTCAGATGATCTCACATGTACAGAAGCAGGAGCGTGCCTACGTATCGCTGGTGTTACGTGACTTGTTTTCGGGCCCTACTCACTGCAGCTTGCAGAGGGAAACGTATGGAACCACGTACCTCAAGCAAAGCAATACCATTGTATTTCCACTTCAAAATATAGCCGTCTTTATTTATGCCGTTCCTTTGTGATCTTTTACGTTTGAAACAAACAACGTATGTTTCAAAGGATGCAGTAAGAATTAACTCAGTTCGCCACTTTCAGGCAATAACATCAAGCAAGGTACTTTACATTGTACTGTAATCCCCTGTAGCCCACTCTGCATGAAAAAATTAGTATCCAGTTACTGAGGATTCAGAATATTTCCTGAACTTCGCAAGTAGCACACAATGAAAACCAAAGCAGCATTCTCAGTCACAGAGCCACAGCTGAAGACCTAGTATAAAGCTGTCACATAGTCCCCCATCAGGGTGTGACCATATGCTAAATGATCTTGCTCTGCCCACCCCTCACCCCAGAGTTGGCATTAAGTGCTTCTACAATTCGCTCTTCAATAAATACATTTCCTTATGTCTGCAGCAGGAGGAATGAGTTAAAATGCAAATAAAATGTCTATCTTGATTAATCTCGGTAGTATGGTATGTAACCAGAGTCACATCATGACCAAAAGCTCTCATATAGCCTAGATCAGGGGTCTCCAACTCCGGTCCTGGAGAGCTACCGTTCAGTAGGTTTTCTATCCTACCCGGCTTCTGATGAGCCACACCTGTTCTCAGGTAAATACCAGGAACAGGTGTGGCTCATCAGTATTGAAGTGGGACAGAAAACCTACTGGATAGTAGCTCTCCAGGACCGGAGTTGGAGACCCCTGGCCTAGATTGTCAGCCAGACACTGCGGCCATCTGATCATACTATGATATGGCAATCATTCATGTAGAATTATCACACTGATCACTTGGCACATTCAGCGTCGTCCTGGTATTGATGGCCATAAACAGGATGCTGTAATTAAACCCTCATGCTATAAATACAGTGTGATGGTTTATTTAGAACGCTGAATTCCCGCCACTGGAATGAGAAGGAAGGGTATAGGATGTAGGAGTGCAGCAACAATGACGCTCTGCGAGGAACATGATCTTAGTCACTGTCCTTAATAAGATTAGAGGTTTGAACGGTTCAGTTTTAGGAGCGCCGTTGTTGTGCCCATGGGGGATATGTGTAAGTTTAGTGGCTGAGGTGACATATTAGGGTCAATAAATTAGAAAAATGGAAGATGTGACAGTTGTTTCAAATAAAAGCTACAGAACATAAATGTTCTTTTATTTTAGTTTCTCCTTCGGTTCAAACAGTTTAAGTATTATTGTTTATGCTGGTGGCATAAAAAAATGCAGAAGGTGCCCCTGGTTGAGTAAGTTGTGATCAGAAGGACGTTGGTTCAGATTCTGTGGTCAGCAGACTGATTTCCTCGTTAGATCCCTGAGCAGGGGCCTTAACCCTCAATGCCTGCAGGGGGCGCTAACTCCGCTACTCCACCCCATGTAATGCCTGCAGGGGGCAGTTAACTCCGCTACTTCCCCCCATATGGACGTCGCTTTGGATTAAAGCCTCTGCTAAATAAACAAAATGTCATGCAATTTCATTCTGAGTAGGTGTGCATGTCTTTGGAGGGTCACTTAGAATCAAAATCTGTTTCCTTTTAATCAGCTTAAAAGCGAAAGACGTTTTGTTATTCCCTTTTTTCCTTTAATTTAATTCCCTATCAAGCACCTATCTGCCCTCTATGAGATGCAATTAGTTTATATAATTGAAATATACCAACCAGAACAGGTTTTATCACAAACTGGAACAGTGACCTATATTCAAAGTTTAAGCCCATATAATTTATACTTCTAATTTCTCTCTACAGCTAGACTTGTGTTATGATTGCAAAGAAGCTTACTTTCAGTTTAAAAATAAATATAAGTAGCCTGCCACTGTATTAAAATCTGCTGCCTTTTTATTGGAAAATAAAAAAAAAAAAACCATTTTAATTATTAATTAGGAAATGCTAATACTGAAGAATAGAGGGAAAATACACTTTAGAGACCAAGTTCTCTTTCTCTCTGTTTTTGAATACAAAGTGTTATTTTGAGATTGTGAATCGCTACATATAGGATGTTGCAGTGTGTGGCTCTTCTGCCTGCTTCCCCAACGGTGGAATGAGCTGCTAGAACACATCCAGTCATCAGATTCCCTCTCCACCTCCCTCAAGACCATTCTGTTCCAGAAATGCCTCTGCTGGCTTGATGTTACTCTGAATGTTAATGTTGCACTTCGTGCTGATTGAATCGTAGCCTTATAAGGTTCCTGCTTTGTTTGGCAGATGTTGTGTAGCTCCTGCTCTAATGCTGTTTACACTTGTACCTCAGCATTCACAGGAAGCTCAGCCTAGCTGCACTTATGCCTGTTCGAGTCCTTAACAGCGTCTAGGTTTGTAGTGTGTTATTTGCGTTACTTGTACATAGCTTTGAACAAATTTATCTGGCAAATACACTAATGTAAAAATAAATGTAAGTGATCTGTGCTTGTGTCCTGAAGATCATGGGATCAGTTGGATCCTGTGACTGAGAGAATTTCCAGACTACCATGAACTCTACATACTCCAGGGATCCTGTCGTAGCTTAATCTCTGATCCCCAGCTTTCATCAGCTGCATGTGATTTGGGACAAAAGTGTCGACTAAATAAGTATAAATAGAGCTACACAGTTACCTAGTCCATGTTTGGTCCCTTATGTCATCCCCTCACTATACTGTCAGCCATATGTAACATTGTGCCGACTGAGATCTGCTAAGACGAATATAAAATCAAAAACTCATGAACACAAATGGTATCAGAAGGAAATGCAGTACTCAGATACCATGGGCACATTTTTTTTTTAGTTAAGTTGTGGAGTAAATAAAGGCAACTTCATAACTTATGTATCGTTATCTTGGATCAAAAGATGTGGATCCTATATTCTATTTACATTCAGTATGTCTCTGATGACCAAAACTTGAGGGACATGCCTTATTCCACATAGGCAGGATATACAAATACCAAAGTACAAAAGTACAAATATATTTTTGACTTTTGAATATATGAATTCAGAATATTGTTCTCATAAACCAGTCAACCAATGCATTTCAAGCTGCTTTAAAGTAGGGAATATCGGGCACAGAAGAGGTAGACTGCAATTTATTAAAATAATTTACTGACCACTTAAAAAAAATGCATTTATGAGCAAGGATATTATGTATATTCTGTGAGGTTTCTACGCACCAAACTTTCTCTCTCTCTTAGATTGTGGTATATTGGAATGATATTGTCACATTTAGATGGACTGACTACCTACCGAACAAATATATACTGCATAAGGTGATTTTTTAAATGAATAGGGACTGTGGAAACTCATTCAGAGTAACAACTGCTTTAAGGCTTTCTCTTATTCATTATCCAGTATTTTGTCCCTTGTTGTCTATGCTACAGTAGTAGTGCATGTATTATAAGTGTAGCGAAATCTAATTAGGAAAGGTGTTCTAACAAAACGTCAGCTGTTTTTTCTTCTAACAAATACAAGTGGATGGAATATGCTCAGAATTAGTTTTCACGGGTGCTATTTCTATTTGTTAATCTCCATTCCAGCCACCTGGAATAGAGCTGTGGGACTGGTCAGAGGTTCAAAACTGAATTTATTTTGATAATGAATTCTGGCAAACACAGAAACATGTATGAAGTCAACATCTAAGAGTTATATATAGATAAAATGTATCATTAGAGGCCTCAAGTTAAGCTTTACATTAACTGCACCTTCATAATGCCTTTATGATGCATTCAAAGAACATTAATAAGCAGCATGTAAGTATACCAGAACATCCTAACATAC
The DNA here is from genome assembly GCF_048594095.1 of Paramormyrops kingsleyae. Lineage (NCBI taxonomy): Eukaryota > Metazoa > Chordata > Actinopteri > Osteoglossiformes > Mormyridae > Paramormyrops > Paramormyrops kingsleyae. Next base: position 19,051,067 of record NC_132812.1, read on the forward strand.
CATAACGGTTTAATATACATTAATAACAAACATTATGTGATAATATGATTTTAATGTCTATTATTAAAGTATATTATTGCTGCCATGTCTAGTTCATGAAAATATTATGAGTGCACTGCTGTAATATGTGTTGCATGCTGCTTATGAATGTTCTATGAATTCATTATGAAGGTGCACCACATGCTCTATGAATGTAAAATGAACGCATTATGAACGTGCAGTTAATGTAAAGCGCTACCACATTCAGTTATGTTGAACATAATGTCACTGGGTTAAACTTAAGGTAAAACATCCTGGCTGAGTCACATTACAAGGCAACCAAACTGCAGACGTGTGGCATTCAAACAGTGTTGGAGTCCCATGCCACTGAAGACGTCCAGGCAGAAGTCCTCAAGTGCAATGCTTACTTGTAGGGGAAGTACTATTAACCACTTGTCCAATACCTAATACGGTTTCCTTAAACTTGCTCTTGAAAAATGTATGTTTGCGTGTTGGGCTGTACAGCCCACAGGGCTTGTCTCCAGGAACGAAAGACTGTCATAATGCCAGTGTCATCATAATGTGCCTTGATTGGTCTGGATGGTCATTTCCTCAGAAGATGGGGACTGCTGCACACTGACAGCGCAATATGCTTCCCAGGAAGATTGGGTTTCTCCTAGGCATGTGATTTGAATTTGGCTAAGGGCTCCATGAGCTGCTAAAGTTACTCACCTTTAGCTGTCCTGCTGATTTCTTCCAAATGTCATATAATATGCAGAAAAATACATGGAATGCTGGTGTCGAGCAGTATTATGGTTAGAGAACTGTGTTATTCGATCCTGAAACATTGACACTCTTGAATGTCTCAAGAACCCATTGTTATGTTAATCCCCCACCCCAAAATGCATATATATAAGTCCAAAATGTGCAAATTATTACAATATTTATATGCATTGTCTCAATATGGTTTCTTGTATTCCTGGGATTATCCTATTTCTTTGAGTCCTGTTATTTAAAAGAATGTGCGCAAGTTTTAAAAAAGAAGAACAACATAAATTTATAGTTTTATTCCTGATCACTTCAACCCAAAATCTCCCCATCGGACATAAAATTAAATCTAGGCATAGATAATTTGACTACAATTTTAAGAATAAGTGATAGCAATCACATTAACTGCACCTTCATTATGCATTCATAGGACATTCATAGGCGGCATGTAAGTATATCACACATGCAGGTGGACTGAATGTTCTACTGTAGGTGCAGTTAAAGTCAAGCATTACTGAATAAATATATCCATCCATCCATCCATCCATCCATCCCCCTTGCCTAGCTGCTTATCTAGTACAGGTCATGGGATGCTCACACACTCACACAAAACAGATGATTTTAAAAAGCCGTTCTCTGGGGGAGTACCCCAGAGCACGGGGTTACTGATTGCGTGCAGTATTGTAACTCGTAACAGATGTGAGCACAGGGGTGGACCTGTCAACAGGCAGCAGCCAGGGTGAGTGGAGGACAGCTACGGTAAAGATTTACTTTTCTTATCTGACTGCTCAATTCTTCGGTCACAGTGTAACTCCCACAATAGGAAGTGCAATTCTAGAACAGTCGGGTGGACCATGAATTTGACAGTGAGACCTGCACCATCTGCAGCTCTAGGTGTGAAATGCTATTATTGTGTCTCAGTTCTCTTATTATTTTCGTATTTGCAAATTTTTTTGTGTGATTTTTATTGTTGATGATTCAAGGTGAATTTTGTGTATATCAATGTACCCTAGTCAGCTCCATCTTATAGGATTAAAACTATGTTTGTTCAGGCGTGCAATGCACGCTGTCAAATATACATTGAAATGCTCAATTTCCCTTTTATCCACATCTTCCAAATGCATGATGGAGATCCTCTTTCAGTCTGTCTATGGCAGTGTTTGTCAGCCCAGTCGTCGGGGAAACCCAGACTGTCCCAGGCACGTTCCTGCTCCTTCCCACCTCCCAGGTATTCAGTGTAACTGCTCGATCACTTGGTGCATATGCTCTGGGACCTGTGAGGGAGTAAAAATGTTTGATGGGTCCCTGAAGACTTGGTTGAGAATCACTGGTTAAGAATCACCAAATAGTCTACTGTACCATATGAGGTATACTGCCTTGATAATTGTATATATACATTTTTTTAATTGAACATCAGCTTCCATATGTTTATTTGAGTGACAGTGTGTGACCCCTTTTTTGATTAGTATAATACATCCCCCCCTGCCCCCCGAAAATAAGAGTGGTGTGGTCTGCTCATTAGATCTGTGGTGTTAAAACCACCAGAGGCTACAATTAAAACAATGTTTCTCTATGGTAACATTTGAAAATGTTTTCCTGTTGTCCTCTTATAGAAGGTTGTGGTTTGTTGCTACACTTAGTAGTGTATAAACAAGCTGAAAGTATACATCTAAGACTATAGTTTTCAGAGAAGCAAAGTGATAAACTGGCAATTTGACGTTCTTCCGCTTCATCCATAACATCTTCTAAACAACAAAAAAAAAAATACAAGAAAGACTTTGTACCCTTTTAATTATGTATGGGAATCCAATGCCTTGAAAATCAAAGAGTCTTCTTTTTGTTGTTATGCATGCATGCATGTATAAAACACATTTCATTAAATGAAATGAAATGAAATGAAATGTGTAATGTGATGTGGCCTTATATAATACAAATTTATGTACTAATACAAATTATCTATCTATCTATCTAGCATTCATTCATTCATTCATCCTTTCATTTGTTGTTTTGCAGTGCTATTTATCCCAATATATAAATTAATATTATTTTAAACAGCCAGAATGTAATTATTTCCTTTCTTAATGCCCAAAAAAGGTGGCATGGTGCCTACCGTGGTGAACTGGGAAGATGTTGTTGTTTTTGTTCTATTTATTTCTCGTTCTTTGAGAGGCTTCTGCCTCTGAATAAAATGGAGTCTCTCCTAAGAACTAATTAGTAAAAGCCCATGCCACAGTGCAATTCAGCACCGTCTATAAAACTGCCAGCCGCCACTGACATCACCAGCCACACATCAAGTTCAGCCTTTTGTGATGAAGACAAGCATCTGTGGGACTGGGAACTGCACAATGTGAATAATAAAAAAGATGCAGCTTTGGCACAAAGTGGCACCATTACACTCTACTGTATATCCAAACAAAGTAGAGAAAAATGTTCATGCGTGTGTTAAAACTTTTTTTTTATTCTTATTTAAAAAGCCAGAGACCCCATTGGGTTTTGCGTGCTTTAACAATCCAAAGTATGACCTCAGGGTGGGATCTCCCTTTTAAAGCAGGTCTGTGGGGGGGGGGGGAAGCCAGACAAACTGAAATCAAAGGTGCCATAAACGAAGAAGAGCAGCCTGTCCAGAATATGGGCACCAGGACCCACCCCGAGAGCCTGGCCTTGGGGAGATGTTCATAAGCTAATGCCTGCTGGCCAGGCCTCCCATGTACTTGACGCTGTGGTAGAAGGTGGGGCTTCAGCATTATGCCGTTTTTGGCAAATATAAAGCGGAACCTGACATGGCTAATGGACACTAGGTACTTGGAAAACTGAGTACTTGTAAAACTGAGTATTTGGAAACTGGAAAGCGTCTGATCTCCATGCACAGTATGGGCTCCAGGATCTCTGGAGTTCTCCACCGTGAAAGACTTCTGCTAAGGAGCCAGTGCACAGAAGGGTTTCTTCGGAGTGACTGCCACTTGCGGATAGAAGACTTCAACACACACATGGGGACAATGAAGGTACCAGGAGGAAAGCTGGGAAGAATGGTCTCCCAGATCTTAACCTGAATGGTCACTGGACCTCTGCGCAGGACATTGACTGTCCATGACAAACAGCATGTTTAAATACAAGGATGCTCATAGGCATGCTGTCAGGGTCAGCCCCTGTTGTCTCACTCTGTGTCCCTTCCCCGTTTGGCCAGCAGGCATTGCTGGTCATCCCGTCCTTCATGTTTGTCTTTGAGTTTCCCCTGTTCTGTTGGCCTCATGGCTCAACACCTTCTTTGTACCTTCTGTCCTCTGTTTGAATCCCACCTCCTGTTTTTGTATTTTGCTCCCTAGTGTTTCAATTTAGTTTGTCTAGTTATTGTATTTGGTGATTTTGTATATGGTTTTTGGTTTTGTTCCTTGTGCCCCTGCTTGTCTTTACCTGTCTGTAATTCCCCAGTGTTCTGATTCCTTGGTTAGTTCTTAGTTTCCCTGTTTAGTTCCTTTGAGTATTAGTTTCACCTGTGCCCTGGTTCCCTGGTCTTTCTTAATTAGCCTCACCTGTCCTGTGTTAGTCTCGTTACCCCTTAGTATTTTAGTTCCTGCTTCTGTTCAGTTCCCGAGTGGTTCATTATGTGTTCTGTATGTGTTGTAGTTGGTTTGTATTGATTGTGTTTGATAGTCGATGTTAGATGTGTATCTGGTTTTTGTTATTCAGTTTTTGACCCTCGTGGTCCTTTTTGGTTTTGTAGTGTTTTCTGTTTTGTTTAATAAACCCTGTTTTGTTTTCCTGGAGCCGCTAGTGGGTCGTCCGCCCTTTCTGTGCCGGCACTATGCCTCGTTCCCGTGCCCGAGCCGCCCGCATCCCTGACACATGCATGATATATGAGACTGGCTTTACAGATTTTAAAGGGACACCAAAGTTCTAGTTCTAGTTATCAGGAGAAGATCACAGTTTAAAGCGTTCCTAGCCCTTGTGGCCACTTGAGTTTCACACTGCACCACGTAGAACATATGGGTCTGGCAGACCCAGTTGCAATAGTTTTATTAATTTTTTTATTTTTTTAAAAAAAATTTTTTCAATTCGCAAATATAAAAAATGTCGTCTTTACTGCAAAAAGTCATCCCTTATGTGTGATGTAATGCAAAGTAAGAGAAGTTGAAGCTGAAACTGAAAGTAGTGGCGAAAGATGCCCCATGTTTGAAAGCTTCGACTGGGTCCGGAAGACCCTCAAGTGAGCCAAAGGGCTAGGGAAGCCTATATATATATATATATACACAAACACACACACACACATATATATATTGGTCCACTGTGTGTGTGTGTGTGTGTGTGTGTGTGTAATATATATGTTTTATATATACACACACAAAACACATATTATTAGTACGGTGGACCAATTCTTTTCCCTCAAATAATTCATTCTCCATAGCCTACAAATCATTTGTGAATTGGAGAAGGCGCATAAGCGTGTACCCGGTTTATTCTGTGGGAGGTACTACTGGAATATCGGGTCCCAGGGCTACCACTGCGGGCTATTCAGTCCTTGTATGAATGTAATCAGAGTCACGTCTGAATCCTTCGGAGTGGGTGTTGGCATGAAGGCAAAGGTGCAGCTTGTCTCCACTACTGTTTGTGATTTTCATGGACAGGATAACAAATATGAAAGGCTACAGGCGACATCCACACTATTTGCAGATGCAGTTGTGCTTCTGGCCACATCCAACCAAGAACTCCTGCATATACTGTAACTGAGCGGTTCAATGCAGATGTGACGCAGAGGAGATCTGAATGAGCACCTCCAAATCAGAGACCATGGTGCTCTCTTTGGAAAGAACAGATGATGGCGATGTGCATGCCCATAGCGAATTTAGCTCACTTGGACTCCCCTATATGAATGATGTTGAGAGCGAACAGCTTTAAGGACACTGAGAAGGTCTGCATAGGAGAAGCTGGAGCTAAGTCATGAGGCGACACTTAAGGTTTATCTGTCAGTCTTGATCCATGTCTAAGGTCAGGATCCATGGGTAACTGCCAGAAAGAGAAGGTCAGGAGTACAGGTGTCTGAACTGAGATCCAAAACTGAGCTCCTGCTCCCTTAGATCAGGAAGAGCTCGCTGAAGTGGTGCAACCATCTTATAAGGATGGCAGCTGGGTGTCTCCCAGGGAAGCCGTTTCAGGCACGTCCCACTGGGCGGAGGCCCCAGGGCAAACTCGGGAAACGCTGGAGGGAATATATCTCTCAGGTGGTCCATGAGCATCTGGGGATCCCCATAAGGAACAAAGACCTCAGCCTTGGTGTGAGAGGGTCTCGTCTGACTTGCTAAGCTGGAGGCCAGTGCGACACTCATCAGGAAATAACATGATACAGAAGATAAAAAAACAAAGCAGTAAAAGAGGGGGTAGTTTACTGCAAAAGGCAAAGTCACCTGCAGTTTATCTCTGCCACAAAATGGAATTTTTATCCCATCACACAAAAACATTTTTTAATATTTAAGGAGTGCTGGAAATAGTGTATGATGCTTGAAACCTAAGAAGGTTCAGTGTTTTTATGTGGCACATGTTCTTGCTAGGGAAGGTGGGGATTGCCAAACAGCTTTTCCGTTTTCACAGAATTTGTGGAAAGGAATGTGCATTTCTTTTTTTTTTCCCTAGTGCTGTCAATGTTTCATAAAAAAGAATGAGTGATGTCACAGAGACATAGGAAGCATTCCTCAACAGGATGACATGGTACAGATATAAATAAGTCACTTTACACTGGCATCAACGAGTTTGATCATGAAACCACCCCCCCCCCCCCCCGCCTTCAGCACCCCTCGCATCTCACTGCAAGTGTGACTTGGAACAACTTCAGTTGTCGAAATTCGGGAAATGTGATGCTGACATGAAGCATTAACACTTATCAGATCACAGCGAGCACTTTGAAAATGCTGCTGCTTTGCTGTCTCTTTTAACTAAAATCATTAGTTCCTCAAGAGTCAGCAGATGGTTGGGCAGGAGAAAATTAGTGGCAGACAGTAGTAGTTTTGCAATAATGTGACTTTAGCAACATTAACAGAAAAAAATGAGCTGTGCAAATATATCTTTGAAGTTCCTGTCACTCTGGATAAATCAGTATCAGTATGTTTAATATTTGAATATGCTCAATCAAAACAGTACACAGATGCTTAAGTTTATGCTTTAATATTATTTTATTTCTATATTCATTCATTCATTTTCCCTACCAACTTGTTCTTGTACAGGGTTGCAAGGGTCCGTAGTCCATCCCAGGAACAATAGCCACAAGGCAGAGAATAACCGAGGATGGGCTCATGACCCTTTGCAGGCATCTGTTTATTTATTTGCTTGTTTGTTTTCTTGTTCAATCATTCGCTTATTTTTCTATCTATTTATTTATTTATGTATTTGAAATATTTATGTATTTGAATTAGTATTAGAGACAATTAGAGACAAGCAGCAAAACTGATATGTGAGTTTTCAAATCAGCATGAGGCACTTAACATGGACGGATTGCAACAGTATAGAGAAGCAGTGCTTGCAGGACACAAAAAATATGAAGCAGCACTTCTGGCAACAAAGGCTGTACATCATCAAGCGTCACAAAGCTGAGATTTATGGCAGGGCAAATCGATTATATCTAAGGCCAATGATCAAAGATGCAGAAACTGGTGTAGGAAGCAAAGAACTTGGACCCCTAAGCAACAGAAAAATAAATATGGTGTGATGATCCATCTTTCACTCTTTTTCATTCTTTCACTCTCTTACTGAATGGGTTTATGTTTGGAGAAAGTCTGAACTGTCTAAACATAAGAGAATGTCTTATGTGCTTCAGTGTTGCCTACTAAGGACTATTCCTGGGTGCTTTTTGGGGGAAATTGCATGTAAATGAACCTGCAGTGTCGACTCTCATCAACCTCATGAACCAAAGTTTTGATATACTGTGACGTTGGCACATTTAGAGAGGTGTATAAATTCCAGGGGTGTCAGAAATTGCGTCCACCCCAATGCCGCCCCACTACCTTCCCAGTTAATAAATAAATACATAATCAACAGTGCGTTTTTTATCTTTCATCAATCTGCCTATTACCAAGGCCAATTCGCTGCACATTCAGAGAGCAAGGATGAAACCTAACGGAGGTTGTAGTCATGTATCAGACAAAATTATTTTATCATATGGATCAGTTTTTTTAATTAAGTGGTACTTTGTTATGAAACAGTACCCTTAATGATGATAGTCTTATTTTCAGTGACAAATATGAGCCGACAACAGCGAGACAGCTAAGAGAGATTCAGACCAACCTTACAAAATAATATCTTACAGAAGATATACTTAACTAAGAACAATTCTGGAAGCACTTTGGAGCGTTAAGAGACAAGTTAAGGTAGAACTTACTAACGGCATAGCGTTAAGCTGGTTTTGGGAAACCGCGTCCAGTTCCCATACACATTCAAGAATGGTTTCATGAACATCAAGATGAAGTAAAATAGTTTCCAAAGCCTCCACCAATCACCAGATCGGAATTTAATTGAGCCTTTTTAGGAGGTTAAAGTGTACAGAGTGCAAAGAAGATTTCAAGGCTTTTCTTGCATTATGGACAGTTCAGGATTGTGTAACACTTTCAAAAATGATTGTAGCTTTTCTCAAGGCAAAGGGTGGCAATACTCATTATCAGGTCCTCAATATTAATGTTAATACTGTTAGATCGGTTCATTTTCCCTTTTGCGAAACATTCCACAAGATTACCTAATGTACATGTACATAATATAACCTTATTACTTAGAAAAAATGGAACAACAACCTCGTGAAACCTTGTGCTGTGGACCAGATGTTATGGACAAGCAGTAGACATTGACAAGCCAAAACAAATTCATTAATAGCCTGTTTCCTAAGGCAGTAGTTATCTCCTTTCATTTTTTGTAAAGGTGAGCCCACAATGGCATTTATAATACAAGGACATGCACAACTGCTGAAAGGAAATGGCATAATTATAAGAGGATGGTAAAAAAGTATGTAACGTATTCTGCCAATTGAGACAGGGGCAATGTTTCATTCTTCGTCATCCGAATATCTTTCCTTCCTCCTGATCTTACCTATTTTTTTTCCTCATGAATTGTCATATATTGAAAGCCACTGATTTTACTAAGTGAAATTAAAAAAAAAGTTGATATCCCTTCACATCTACAATGTGTCCACTTAATCAGGTACCAGAAATTCAAAGGACTATGAATAGTGAGAATAAATGTATAATTTATTTAAAATTTCAACCTATTCCTCTTTGCTATTGAGTCAGTGTAAAGATGATTGACGACCATTATTCCAGACAAGAACCTAAAAGGAATCTTTGCCATTTGAAAAGCGCATGAGAATTTTCCCAGTGACAGGACACCATTCAGCCCGTCTTTCTTGCTTAATAAAATAATAATTGTCACAAATTGTTGCAAAATTTTATTTTAAAACTGTACCTGTACAAGGAAGCAGGCCAAAGATGATGTTCTTAAAGAAATAATGTTTTTGATCTGCACCCCCATATTGTTGTTTGTTGCAACTTTATGTTCTTGAAAGTATAAAACCACACCCCCCATGAAAAGGAAGTCTGTAGAAGTCCATGCATTAGTAACATTACCTACTGTACAAGCAAGAAAGAGTACCCAAGAAAATGTTTTAAAGGGAAAAAAATCATGCAGAAAGTTTGTATTGTTCCTAAATGTTACATATATAATTAACTATTGCCCACTTACAATCAGTCTGTGTATTTTTTTTTTATTTTCAACTTTACTTCTTCCATGAAATCGTATAGCTTAGTCTACTGTTCAATGCTCACTGACTGCTCATGACAAGAATGATTTTTTCCTCTTGACCTATGACATCCATTTCTCCATGTCTCCTAGAACATTCCTTCCTATATCAGTGTAAACTATTACCTGCTTGGAAATAGCTAATGAACCCCTTTCATGTCACTTGGAGTATAATGAGGGGTGAGTCAGTCCATTTCTTTTCAAAGACTTCAAAAGATGCCTGGGCTCTTGAAAGCCATATCTATAGTGTGCATCGCAAATAAAAGCATTCCTCTATAGACAAATACTAAAAATGAAATTCGATATTGGACACTGCAAGTCTATTATGTATGTCACCTTATGCATCTTAATGTGTTAATTTGCTATTAGGAAACCTGTGATGGATCCAAATTATTCAAGCCTTCAACACTCCTGCAGCATTTTTCCATATGTGGATGAGTCATTCGTGTGATTCCATTGCTTCGACTTTGAATCATTTCTGTAGTAAGCAGTAAACCATTTTCTGCCATTGATATTTATTTTTGGAAATCCATCCACAGATGATAGGATTACTCCACATCTGCCTAATGTAACAGTGTATTCTTCTTTACCAGCATTACCATTCATGGAATCCACTTTCATTTTTCCAAAGTTGTGATGTGTCAGCTTCAAAGACTAAGGAAGCCTATTTGTGAATCGGTTCAACATGCCTTGAGGTGTGAAATTCTTTATATACGTATGTGTGTATGTGCGTTCGTGTGTGTGTGTGTGTGTGAGTGTGTGTGTATCCTTATAGATAATACATCAGAAATACTATAAGGCCATTTTACAGGAATCAAGTACAACAACATTTAGTTTTCTCATTTCCCATCTTACCCTACTCTGACAGACACATACATGTGTACACACACACACACACACACAGACACACATGGGAAAAATGCTAATGCTAACTACGACAACCTTAACCCATACCCAGCCTTAACCATAACCATAAGTAACCAAACAAAATACAAGAGTTTTTGCATTTTTAGTTTTTTCATTGCAGTCACGGATTTTTATAAAATAGAGTTTTCCCTTAGGGGACCAGGAAAGGTCCTCACGTTGCAGGGACATTTGGTCCTCACAAGGTAAGGTATATCTGGACCACACACACACACACGCATACATGTTACATGTACACATACTGTAGCCACACACTTAACTGAAGAAGCCAACAATGATATATATACATATATATAATGAGATTCTAATTTGTCGAAAGAGAATATATATGCTATGACATGTGGAAGACGGGGCTGCGGCCATCATCTATCCGTCCATCTGTTTTTCTCGCTTATCTTATTATACAGTATGTGGGTTTACTGGGTTTTTTTCCCTCTTTATTATATGTTCTGTCATCTGAGTAATAGAAGTTTGCCTGCAGTGAATTACACCAGTATCATTTTGGGAAAGGGGGACACACACAAGGAATTGTAGCACCCTGTAGTATCTTGCTATAAACACAGCGCAAGTGGCCTGTTTGTAAACTCGTGGCAGTAAAAACAGACAGTAAAACATGGCAGCACATCATCTCTCAGGTGTATATGATCCAAATATATATGATGTCATTGATTTAATGCTTTTCAAATCGAAATATCTCCACATTCACATATGATCAACTGCATTTTTTACTCACTGTTTTAAAGTGTTTTTGACAAGATCTTTGTTTTGATTTGATTCACCATTTAAAGCTGTATCTTTGACCTAGTTTTTTAGGTAATGCATTGCTAGTTTTGACTTCAAAAAAATCATTAACTCAAATCATCCACAGACAAACAACGAAAATCGTCCACACAGAATTAGTGCTGGCAAATTGCACAGGTCTGCCATGTCACATGAAATTGGGTGTATATGATGTTGCGAGGCTTCGCATCAGTTGCAACTTGCAAGCAATAATAGTATTAATAGTAAAAAGTAAATTGATTGTATAATATATGTGTGTTCTGGTCCTAAGAGGTTTCATGTTTTTTTTTCTCTTCCACGTCTTACTTATACTCTATTTTGCAACTTATTATTTAAAACTCTAACTAATGAAATAATTCCTTGGTGTATGTATTTTCCTTTGTCTGTCTTTAATCTTGGCAAATTACAAAATGAAACAATGAAGCATTTTAATGACTTTAAATGTTGATTTTCTTTGAATTTGCTTTGATTGGAGCATAGTCCACTTTTTGTATTGAAGAATTCCAAAATGGTTTTCTGCTCCCCTGAATGTAATGGAAATGTACTGTTCACGTTTGATATTAAATACAGTACATTATGTGTCCATTGTGTAGCAATGTCTCTGCTGTGAAACAATGTGTGAAACATGTCTGACTTGTAAGGGACACTTTGACATGCATCTACATGTATGTAAGAGTAACTTCAGAGTAAGTTCAACACTGAATAGCTGAAATAGCAAATACTAAACTAACGTCTGAAATTAATTTTGTGTTTGCTTTGCATACACATGAAATATATACACAGCAAAAACAAATGAGTAAACAAGATATATGTATTGAGACATATAAAGTAAAAGAATAAATAAGAACACATAAATATTTAAATAGATGGAGTTAATAAAGTTCAAGCAGAATATGTACAGAGTACCATTACTTTTCATCTGTTACATTAGATCATCGAATCATTCTTTTACCTTTTCTAATTTATGATAAAATTCAGAAAGTAGCAAGAGCCTTAGGGTGTAACGTGTTTGGAATTACAAATAAATGTCTCTGCCTTTCTGAAAAGAAATGCTATGTATGCAAAGCATAGAGACACTGTGTCTGTGATTCTGTAGGACGTGTGCAGTGAACGGAAGCACTGACGTGCAAGAACATAGAGGAATCTCTCAGTATCACGAAGAATCACAGCTTCATTGAATCAGTACAACTGCACAAGCATTAATCATTAATACATTTAGCCAAATACTTAGTAAGGTATGTGCTGTAAAATCTGATAAAAGTTGAAAGGAAAACTAGAACAGTAATGCAATGGTAAAACAATTATACAATCAGCACGAGTAGTGTAATAATTTTACACGGCCAGAGTCTGTGAAATCAAGTGATTTTTTTTATAATCTGTCCATGAATAAGTATTAAGCATACATTAAGAGAGATGCCAAAATATTGGAAGCTATATCAACTAAAATGTTAGTTTGGCTGTGCCAGCATATTTCATTTTGAGTAAACAGGGACATCTTAACAACTACAAGCCAATGCATAAAAAATTCTTCCATGAAAAATTTAACATCATAATGTAATGTGATCTTTATTATCATCTGAACCAGACCTCATTTGTTGCTGTTATCTGCATGCCAACCCTGGTCCTAATTTTATGTGATAAATGGATTGCTGTGATGCAGTCACATATTTGTTCTTCCAACAACATCCATTGAGTCATTGCCATATGCTTCAAGGATGAATTTAAGGCAGAGTCTGAGGTGCATTTCCAATAACGATGACTCAGCGTCTTACAAAGACTCCAAAGGTATATCATACAAAAGGTATTTTTTCCTGTGTCTGTCTCACGAATAATCTCTTAAGATATTGCTTAAGGGAGAGCTTCTTAAGTGCGACCTTAATATGCGCCAGAACACCTGATTGGTTGACATTGATAGTTGGAGAATTGATCATTCACTCCATGAAGCAACTGCTTGACTGCTGCATGAGGGAAAGTGGTGTTCCTTATAAATGTAACACTACAGAGATCATTCAAAAATATGCATTAAACAGAAGTGGGGATAACCTAGAAATAAAATACAAAATTAACAAACTGAATCATCTAACCATAAATATGATTTTTCGCCGATTGGATGCACAAACCCGCCTCCCAATATTGTAGTATCACCATTTTATTTTATTTGTTCTATAAAACAGCTGTGTGCACCAATATGTGTGCTTGTCATTGATATTGGGATGAGCAATGGCACAATAGCCGATAGATAACATAGGAGAATGTTCGATTAATTGTGCTTCAGTTTTCACTACTTATGAACCAAAGTTTTGATTTACTGTGACTTTGGCACATTTAGAGAGGTGTGTGCATTCCCGAAACATCGGAAATAGGGGTAACACGTTCACCCCTATTTTGGCATAAACCCCACACCTTTCTTGCCAACAACGAAAGATCTTTCATTATGATCTGTCCATTGCTGAGGCCAATTTGCTGCGCATTCAGAGCGCAAGGACGAAACCTAAAAAAGATTGCAGTCATGTATTATATCATATGGATCAGTTATTTTTCAGTTAAGTGATGTCTTGTTATGAAACTATACCCTTAACGATGTTAATCTTATTTTAATAAGCAGTATGAGTCGACAACAGCGAGAAGAGACAGCTAAGAGAGGCTCAGACCAACCTTACGAAAGAATATCTTATTATGGAAGATATAAACTAAGAATGTTTCGGGAAGTATGTCATAGCATTAAGAGACAACATTAAGGCAGAACACATAGTATTAAGAAAGTTTCAGGAAAGGCACCCCAGAACAGTAAATGACAGAGATTAAGAAATATAAAAAATCTAATTTCATCAAGGTGGTTATTTTAAACAACTGTAATGGCGATGAAAGTGCCAATGGCTAATTTTGAATTAGTTCCACATACTACTCATGTGTCCGAACATAATTGAAGGTGCACATTTATTTAACTGTGATTACTTTACGTTTTACTTTACTGGCTTATACAAATCATAATTATTGTTAAAAGCATCCTATATAAGTATCCTATATTCCTGGGAAAATTAGCTTTGAGTACAGTTGCAAAATTTTAATGATGTTTTTCAACAATAAAACGCCATACGTAGGATTAACACATGAAGGAATTATAGCCATATTTTGTATGGTTTTCAGCATGTTTATTTCTACCAAGGGGTTATGACAGTCTCGTATTTGGAATTCCAGCTGAGAGCAGACAGGTCTGAGGTGATAAACCACTTTATGACTTACATCTTAACTCCTTGCCCAAAGGTTACTGTTCCTTAAACACAGTACAATCATTTTAAAAAGGAGAGATTTAATAAATAACTATGACTCAGCAAAACACACATAAGGTCAAAATCTATTTGAATTTTCAATATCTATTTCCTCCAAATTCCAGTTTTGGTAGCAGCCTACATTAGGAATAAAACATCATGTATCATTTGTATTTTTTTTCTTCCCTCATTTGTCCAATAAAAAAAAGAAATCTAGTTGGAATGAATGAACTAACAAACTGAAACAGGAACTAGGCAATTCTATTCAGAAAATTACAACTTTTTTCTTCTGAAGTAGAATGCCCTTAATATGGCAAATCCAAGGAGAATTATGTTTGCTAATGTATTATTTTGACTTAAAATGTCATCTAAAAAATCTAAAATGATACAAATGTTAAATACAAATTAAACATTATTAAAGAAACAACACACCAAAAAAATGCATTTTATGAAACAACATAACATGCACGGTCTAATCAGTACCTGTTGAAAAATGACACACCTTGTTTTTGAGTTATACTGTCTGATTCCTGTACACAAAACTGTTTGAAGCTATTGATATTTTGAACAATATTACATGAAGTGGCAGCTTCAGGTTGGGCTGCAATGTTACATTTGAGTTAAAATCTGGACTTTGATTTTGCCAGTACAAAATGTTAAACTTCTGCTTCAGGCATTCCATTACAGACTTACTCGTGTTTGTGATAAGATTCAGCTTTAAAATCTATCTATCTATCTATCTATCTATCTATCTGGCTTTCTTTCACGCATATAATTTCTAACATATGTAGAGCTGTTTTAATGTGATGAATCAAGTAAAATCACTTTGATTCTTTGACTGCACTTTGAGCAGAGACCTTGTGGATCCTATTGCTTCAAGGTCATTGTAACCCTAGATCTCCTCAGTCTTAGCAGAATGACAGACAACATTTTGGGTACATTTTGTTGCACAGTGAAAGGCTTGTCATAAGACTGTTTATTTCATCCCGCATGTAATTTATTGTTTTATTTTAATGTGAAGGACTTAAACATTCTGTCTCTGCTCTTTCTGAAACTCTTTGATTCACACCTGCAACCTTTCGTCATTCCCCAAAAGCGAAAGCAACTTAAAAACGCTGCCCATGCCGTGAGGGGGTCAGATCCATAGTTGTTATCTTGGGGTTCTTTGTGATCTCCTATAGTACTGCACATGTCGCTGTTAGGGTACTTCGTGTTGGATGATTACTCCTGGGGAGGATAATAATGTAGCATCTTCCCTTTATGCCTGACCATGGACTGATAGAGACTGAAGTCTTTAAGAGTGGCTTTGTAACTTTCCTGCCACATCAGCATCAACAACCCTTCTTCTCAGAATCTTAAGGAAGTCCTGAACAACTTCTACCTCAGTGAATGTGAGGAAATCTATCTATCTATCTATCTATCTATCTATCTATCTATCTATCTATCTATCTATGTATCTATCTATCTATCTAATTTTTACGTGTATGTTTTCATATTAGTTACATGCTAGCTTTCAACCCCCCCCCCCCCCCAATTTGAGTCATATTACAGCCACCAGAATGAGCAGTTTAATGGGACTCAGACCTGCAAGGCAGAGAGAAACTCAAAGAGTAATTAAGTTCATTCTCCAAAGCACAATGGCGCTGATGATTAGGACCTACTTTTCCGATCCCATTTTAATCATCTGGCTTTTTTTTAATCCTTCCATCAAATTGACATTAACTGTTGTACTTCCCAAATGAGGAGAGAGTGAGATACATTCCAAATGTCCCAATATCCTCCCCAATCTGACTAACTCAATTCTTGTGTTAATTTCTGATCTTTGGGAATTTTTAAAAATCTTAAAAACATTCACAGCATGGCGTCAGCCATAAGAATAACTGAAATATAACACATGGCATTACTGTTTAAACACTGCGAGGTTTTCCATATTATACACTGTCTATCACTGTTCCTAAAATAATACCATAATACAGAATCCACTTAGACTAAGCATTATTATTGCCACGTATAAGTGAAGGTTAATATCTGCCAGATGTAGTATTTAACAACTAGCGCAATTATTTTACTGGTTGTGAACTCGTAGCAAAAAGGTTACACAATATAACATTTTGTGTTAGCTATAACTAAAAAAATAATGTTGATATATATAGCTGAGCTTGAAAAAAAAAAATCAATAAATAAATACATTATTTATTTTCCACCATAATTCATCTTTTAAATCAGCTATTTTATATTTAGGATGAAGTAGGAAAAAAAAACTGAGTGGAAAAAAAAGTTTCATCAAAATGATAATAACGGGTGAGAGAAACATTAATATGCATGTGTAATTATGTTACATTTTATCCCAAGACATAATTTTTAATTCACTGTTGAAAGAAAAACACTAGTCAGAGAAGAGTGCAAAATTACTGCTGCCATTGCCATGCTGGAGAAGCACGATCTTGCGATGCTGCCACACTGTGATTACTCTGAAAACAAAGATTCTGGCCACTTCTGACAACATTTCAAAACAAGTGTGTGTGTGTGTGTGTGTGTGTGTGTGTTGGGGGGAGGGGGGGATAAATGTATATATGAAATATCTGACGAGAAAATGAGGCCAATTTAAATCTTGCAGGAATGATTTTTATTAGTATTTTCAGTTTTTGACAATATAAAGTTTGGTTTTCCTTCAGAATGAAAGTGGAAGCTCTACAGTACATGCTGGTTACTGTAAGAAATCACATGTTGCTCTGCATGCCAGTGCCTCAGCTCCTCCAGTAATTCCATGGTGTTTCCAGTTTTAGTCGGTCCCAGTACCAACTTTTTTAAAGGATGTGGGTGATGAGCTGTCACTTTCTTCATTCTGTGGCAGGGTTGGGGCCATTCCGGAATGCATTGATCAATTCCAGTCCAAATCAGGAAATGGAACTGGAGCTGGGATTGGACAAAAAAACTACGGGGAACAAGTTTAATTTGAATTTCAGGGAGATTTAAGTTCCAACTCCAGTTCCATTTCCTGATTTGGACTGGAATTGATCAATGCATTCCGGAATGGCCCCAACCCTGTTCCGTGGCATATATATCACCAAAACACTAACGTGGCATGCTGTGCTACCTCAGGCAACCTTGCTGTGTGTTTGCTGGGCATAGGTGTCCATTCTTAAAACATCACCATGCGATTGTTTGGAATTACATTCATTTCTGTGATGTGATGTCTGCTATTAAGCAATTTTCCCTGTCAACAGTTCATTGAAGTTTCTCATTGTTTACATTGTTTACATCCTAACATTAGTTAGATCAGGTCAATGTATAAAAGTAATCAGATTAGATTCCACATTTCAAGTCAGACAAAGAATTTTGTTACTGATTAGATTTTTAGGCATTGAATTTGGAATCTGCACTGGTTACTTTTCTGAAGTAATGCAGTCAACACTGTCGCTGCATGACTCTCCACATCGTTAGCCATGGTGACAAACAGATATATCCCACTAGAAATGTTACATCCTGCCACATGGAGTTTGACTGACTTTGCTATAATAGCCTTTCTGTGTGACATAGATCTTGTGTATGACATGCTGCTCAGGCAGCAGGCATATAGCATGACTTTCTACAAATTAATATCTGTTCCTTGCCACCAAGAGGTTTGCCAGCTTATACTAAGGTAATATAGGAAAATCCTGTATTTTATATAGATCTCTTTTATTAAGCCCTTTGTGCAGAAACAATCCCCTTTGTTCTAGCGTGGCCTGCAATTCAATGTTTTCTCAGCAGATTACCAGACGACTTGCATAATAAAAAGACTGCACACCACTGAGCAGCTAAAAGCCCTAAAAACACATGTGCTAAACGTATGCACACAGCTGTATGCACACAGATGTATGTACATGCACAGATGCATATAAAGCAGACTTCTGAACTGTCAGCAGATGTACAGGACGGGGACCCCAATCACTGTCTGCTCCAACACACTGTTTACTGTCCATACAGCTGGATACTACATGTATGCCTGGGTTCCCTTTTTCATTTAAAAGGCCACAGAGATTACCCTGGGACTGAGAACTGATTAAAAGCACGTAATTCTTCTTCTCACTCACCAGGCAAAGAAATGTAGTTAAATCTATTAAACCTCACAGGCTTCCCTACCTGATACTTGCCGAGCGTCGCACACTGTGTATTTGGCTTGGCGGAGTAGCTCTCCAGAATTCTTTACAGTCAGACCTGGCAACCAAGCGCTCTATCACAAAGACTCCCACCCCAGGGGGTATTTCCATGAAGCAGCATTTCTGAGCACGAGGTACTGATCATCCAATAAGAGTTTAGGTAAGGAGCATTCCTACTGGATAATCATGACTTCTAGCTTAAGTAAACACAGCTAACTTGGTTAAAGTTCAGACATGCTAATTGACATACAGGTAATGCCTCATGGGATGCGCCTAAGTAGGTATGAGTATCATTGTTGGCACTACAATTTGGTTCGAAGCATTTCCTTTGTCTTTTAAAAAATCACATAATAATTCTTTCTAATTAATTTAAATTTTTATTTTGTATTTAGTCAAAAATAGAGTCTATCTATCTATATATCTATCTGTCTATCTGTTGGACATATCCAATGCTCTTACTGACTGACAACTGAAGAACTCACTAATCACTTCAGCCAATTCATACTTTATACAAGTACCCATGTCCTTCATAATCCAATTTATTGACTCTAAAATGAAGGCACCTTTGTGTTTCACAGATCATTGGAATTCTATCTAGAGACATTAAACAGAAATGCCAAATAAAAGATACCAGGGAGGAAGACGTAATTTACACAATGTCTCCTGTGTATGTCGCCTCAGGATTTAAATAATTACTGCCCACCTGGCTCGCACAAGCACAAACATTTTTTAAAAACCGAGTCAGCTCAAAGATGATCTCGAGCACTCAGATGCTTCTGGCACAACATTGTATCTCATAAAAAGAAAGTGATTTTAACAAAGCACATACAAAATGTAACTATAATCAACATTCATTACATAAAATATTTTGCAGAGTCTATGTGTTCAAATTATCCAACACTATATGCCCAAAAGTATGTGAACACCCCAATTAAATCTGAGGAATTTCCTGTTTAATCCATACCCAGTGCTGACACAGATGTAAAATTAAGCACATACTGTAGGTATGCAATCTCCTGCAACAGTTATTAGCTGCAGAATGGGTGGAGAAGTTAGTGACGTTCCTTTTTGGGATCACCATAGGATGCCATCTTTCCAACAGGTTTGCCACATTTCTGCCCTGCTAGAGCTGCCCAGGTCAAGCACAAGCGAAGTGATTGTGAAGGACAAAACTTCTGGGAACAAGTTCAGGTGTGAAGTGGCCGCACAGGCTCACAGAAAGACACCTGATCACCCAACATCAATACTCAACCTGAACGGCAGCAAATCCCACCAGCAATGTTCCAGCATCAAACGGAAAGCCCTCCCAGGAGAGCAGAGGTTATGATAGTAACAGTGAACTGACCAACTTGTAGTACTGTATTCTTGGATTCATAATGTTGGACAAGCCGGCGACCAAGTACTTTTGGCCATGTAGCGTACAAGGAAAATGATTTATGAAGATGTGGCCATACAGTGTACAAAAATTTATGGCGAAGTCTTTTGTGAAAAAGTGTGGAGTGGTTTCTTTTGTTTATTCTTTATAATTTAAGTTTAACTTCAGCAATTTTCTAAAAAATACTGAATGCACAAGAAATGAGGTTTTTATGACTTTCAGCACAGGAGGTAATATTGGGTAGCAATAGGTTTGCATGTTGATTCTGAATTGAAGATAGAAAATGATAAAAACAAATCGTGGATGACTGCAAAATCTAACAATAAGCTTTATTATTTTTAACAGAGGAAAAGAAAAAAACAAAGCATTTAGGATTAAGAACCTGCTCTTCTCTGAAATTATTTTGATTTATGCCCAAACACCATGACACTCCATTCAAACCATGTGAAATATCAAGCCATTCCTCATAAACTAATCAATTTCTCCAGAAGACAGAGTTGCAAGGTGAGGAGACCATGCTGCACTAATCTAGGTTGTTACTCTGAAAATCAAAATCAGTCATACATTTATAAATGAGTAAGTTGTCACCCTTTTACATAGTAAGGATCTCAAAGATGGGTTAATTCTGTAGCTGCCGATGTATTTAATGTTGCGTTTACAATGCAATATAAACAATAATGTATTGCTTCACAAATTGAAGATTAAATCTCACCAGTGCTCCGTGTGTGGTTTGCCTGTTCTATCCATGTTTGCAAACATTTTCTCTGGGTACGTCAGTTTCCTCCTGTAGTCCAAAAATATGCTGTTTGGTGAACTGCACATAGTATGTGAATCTGTGTGTGTGGCCTGCAACTACCTGGCATCCTTTCCAGGAAGTTCCCCTGCCTTGTGTTGTCTGGGACAGGCTCCAGTTTTAGTCATTCTGGTGTGCGTTCCTGATAACAAATGATCATGGTGTATAATGAACAAGATAAACAACACAGGCAAAGAATGAGTGAGATTTGTGTTTCCCATTTCCTAAAACCCCTTGTTATTCCAGATTTGCCAAACAAACTTACAGCAGTTCTTTGTGGCTTCCACTTTGATGGTACCTCTGTGTCGCTGTGAATAGCTGGCAAAAGTTTGAATAAAGAGCGACGTAGAAAATAATGAGTGGTTCAGATCATCCATTTAAGAACAAGATTATGAACTCCTTTATTTATGAAGGTTTTCGTGAAACACTTGCTAATTAATGAATGATCGTAAATATAAGATAACAAATTATTTAGCATTACAATGCTTTTTGGAAAGCAGTCCTGGTTGGTTGTAGAAGACTGTTTGTAGACTGGTTCATGAATGTCGCTTTGCATGCCTTCATCAAAAGCTAAACAGTGCTTTTATAGTTACCACTAAAACCATCCGTTATTATCGTTTTGCTCTTATACTTTGTAACTTTTCACAGTAATAATGTTAGTAGAAAAGGTGAAGAAAGAGAGATGGTACTCATTTTCTTGTTTTGTGTTCAATGACACTGTAGGTCACAACCAAGTTTACGGATAATAGGCAAAAACGTGTGAAATGTCACAGCCTCTTCCCCTCACGCCATATTAAAGATTAAAAATACACTAGGTACTGTATCATTATAATGAAACCCAATGGAATTTTGCAGTTTTGCATGGTATACAGTCAATAAAAAGTATAGTGTTGGGTGAGGGTGACACATTATCTAAAGCATCCTATTTTATTCATGTCGTGCAGCAGACACAGTGGGGACTAACGGGTAAATTTCTGCATCATGCATTAGTCTCTGATGGGTAGGTCTGAAATTATAACCTGGCCATAATTGTTTCGGTAGGTCACACAGGTAATAAATCTTTCATTAATTACTCGTTTCTTGTCATTATCCAAGAATAATCAGACATACAGTATACTGTCAAATATCAGCATACATTGTCTTAGGGCACCAAAGAAAAATGATGTTCAAAGTGTGTTTATGGTGATGTTAAGTTGTGATTTTCTGTCTGTGAGTGTCACCATAGCCATTCTGACGCCTCTCCTCCGGTATTTGCAGTTATCATTCAATAAACCCATACGTCCATTAACGTCAACAGCTGGCATACCTTTTTTGGCTAAACAATATCTCATGAAGTCAATTAATTAATTACGTCAATTAATTAAGCGAGCCGATGATGAAAATGAAATAACAGATGGACCGGCTGGCCTGTCCCAGCGACGTGAAGCAGTAGACATTTAGCCATCCATCAGCAACCTTTTCAGAGCTTAGACGAAACGTAAGAAATGAGAAGTAGCTGCATTTCCTGCTTTTCCTCACCCTTGTGTTACCAGTTTGTCCCTAGACCCCCGCCCCCCCCCCCATGCAAATGTAATTAACAGCTCTGTAACAATAGATCTGACATTTTGCAGTGTGTCACGTTACTAATATCGACTGAATTGATTTAGCAGCAACTATATTACTCAACGCTTTTATTTTAGACATCCATCCATCCATTTTCTGTAGCCGCTTATCCTATTCAGGGTCATGGGAGGTCCGGAGTCTGTCCCGGAGACTATGGGCGCAAGGGAGGGATCAACCCACGATGGAGTACCTGCCCATCGCTGGGCACACTCACACCAGTCACTCACACCAGTCACTCACACAAGGGCACCTTTGGACAATATGGCAAATCAAATTCACTGCCACGTGTTTTACGACTAGGCGAGGAAAATGGAAGAAACTCCACGACAACAGGGGCAGATCATGCAAAGCCCACACATGTGGAACCATCGCAGAGACTCAAACCCTGGTCACAGAGGAGTGATGTGATAAACGCTGCACCACTATGCTGCTCCTGTTTTAGGCATTGTATTGCTAAATATTCTGTTTCTTTGTGCACTACTTCACATATCACATCAATTAAACAAATAAGTAAATAAATTGATTGACAGACAAAAAAAGAAAAAAAAATTAACTGCTGATCCACCTAGAGAGCATATGTTCAATGACTTTGTAGGAGTCTGTCAATGCACTGTGTGATGTGGTTTGAACAGATGTAGGACTAAGTCTTAATTTCCTGAAGTAATTCACATGCATCGATCCACCATGCTTGAAAAACCCTAAAGAGCTAAATTCTCTCTGGGAAAAAAAATTAAAATCTGATTCTTTATATGCAAAGCACACAGCAAAATTATATGTAAACTTATGCACAGAAATACACACAATAAACTATGTGGGACACACTATCCTTGTAATTCAGGTATGTTGCTATATAGTGCCTTTAGCTGAACCTTTCATGGAAACACGGCATCAGTACTGTAGGGAAGAGACACTACTGGCAGCTGTGAAAAAGAATTTCATGCCTGCTGATATTACCATTAGAAAATGTAAGATCCAGGTGCCACCTGATGAGCTCACAAAACTAAAATAGCCCCCGCTGAGATGAAGGAGGCGTGGCCAATCCTCTGCAGTGATGCAGGAAATGCGTGCCACCTTGCATTCCACCACAGAAGGCAGTGGGAGTGATGCAGGAAATACGCGCCACCTTGCATTCCACCACAGAAGGCAGTGGGAGGTGCAATGAGGTCCTGACACTTGACTTGAAGAGCTGGTAGTGGCCCACAGTGGGGCAATATCCAAGTGTTTTCCACAGCCAGTGTTTCCTTTTGTGCACCACATGGCTTAAGGGCTTCAGCTGGTCCTGGGAGGTGCCGCTATGCAGAAACTAGCAAGTTTTTCTCCCTGACTCACACACACACACACACACACGCACACACACACACAGAAATACACAAGTGCATTTTCTTATTTTGTTAGCTGGGCACTGAATGCATCATGATATCAGAAACATATTGGCTGAAGCAAATGGACCACCTCTCATGACTGAACCCATCTGCTATTGACAAGCACATATACCCAGATGCAGCATTAGAATGTGAGCATGAACAGTGACCATTCAGGAAGTGCTGTGGGGCTCAGTGGGCTGCGTCTTTCATCGGAGCCCCGGCCTCGGCAGTATAGTCACGTGCCTGTGGGCCCCTGAGCAAGGTCTTTACTGCATGGTGTATGGTGGCCGACCCTGTACTGTGACCCCAAAGCTTACTCTTACCTGTCTGTGTGTCTTATGGACAGAGTAAGCAAAATGACAGAGTAAGCAGGACAGAGTAAGCAGGACAGAGTAAGCAAGACAGAGTAAGCAAAATGATAATTTCCCCATGAGGATTAATAAAGTATTACTATTTCAAATAATGGTACTTTTTGCCCCGGTGTGTGTGTGTGTTTGTGGGGGGGGGGAGAGTTA
The DNA here is from genome assembly GCF_048594095.1 of Paramormyrops kingsleyae. Classification (NCBI taxonomy): domain Eukaryota; kingdom Metazoa; phylum Chordata; class Actinopteri; order Osteoglossiformes; family Mormyridae; genus Paramormyrops; species Paramormyrops kingsleyae. Next base: position 19,075,344 of record NC_132812.1, read on the forward strand.
GGACGATTACAGTTAATTGGAAGATAATTGGATTGGTCTGGGTTGGGGGCCCAAAATCTCTAGCGGCCCCCCTGGCTTTAGTCTCAGTCCCTCAACATTCACAGCTACTCACAGCTTTTCCCAAAATCCCTTTAACCATTCATGGTCTGTAAAGATGGATACTTTCTATCTGTGTAGTGTTATTTTACAATACAGATTTTCAGGAAGGTGTCATTGATATTCCACTGTATGAAAATGAAATGCATTCCAAATTTGTCAGGTACATATTTCAGATAGCATAGACAAATTTTCATTTTCTCAAAATATAAACTTCTAATTGAATTCCATAGGAGGTAAAGCAAAAAAATAAATCATAGCATATGCAATATGTCACAAGGAAGTTAATTATATAAAGCCAAAAACAACATTGCAATTTTTCTATTAAATTAAGATCAAAATATATGTTGCTTAACTGATGAACTTCACTGTTCATTACTGCTTCAAACAGGAAAACCTTGGAACTCAAATGCCTCTTAACTTGACCATCTCGGACCTCAAGCTGGTTGGTCGAGAAGAACCTAGCCGCATCTCAACCGAAAACCTGGGACACGACAAAACAGAACAAAACAGACCTGCTAAAACTCGAGGCACGTCTCTGATGGGCTGAAACAGAGGCACACAGACCTACTGTGATGCTGATGCTTATGAATTGCTCTCAGTCTTATGGTACCTCTCGACTGAGTTTTTTGTGCATTATCTGCAGTACATATAGTGATCATGCCCCCTATGAAAGTGAGTAGTGATTGCAGCAAACCAATGAGTAAAAGTGAAAGTAACTGTAGAACTTAAAAAGGAAATTATAGGGAGACTTGAAGGTGGTGCACCTGTGTCTGCTCTCACTTTGGAATACGGGACTGTCATTTATTTTTGCATGTGTGTCTTAGTTTTATATGAATTGTTAATGCTTTTATCATCAGTTAGGTAGATAAGTTTAAATAGACAATCATTGGGGAAATTCGACTTGGACCTCGACCAAATTGCAACGCGACCATGGTTGTGCGTTATGTTTCGCAGTATAGAGTTACTATTTGGCTCAGAAATTTAGCAAAGTGAAAGCAAAAGTTCCAAAAATTTTACACCTCTGCAATACCTTCACAAAAATAATATGCTTCTTTCATTTCATAATATTAAATGAATAACTTTGTATTTCCTTTCTCTAACTTTTAGGTGTAAAATGAAGTTATATGTATCTCTGCGGAAATTTATAGTGCATCACTGTAATATATTGTTTAAATATAACCAGATTTTATTTTGCACAGAAAATATTTGCAGAAGCTTTATATTTCTTGGGGGAAAAAAGCGCGATGGAGAATCAATGTGCCTGATAGGTAGGAATTGTACTTTGTTGGTGTATCTCAACAGTCCACGCTTTTTAGGAGCTGACACAAAATTTTCCTATTTTGTGCCATAAAGCCTTGAAATTGCTCAAATGGTTGAGAACGCACTGAGAAAATGCATCCTTGAATATATGGGTCTCTGCTTGACATGTGAGTGAAACGTCACACTTCTGATGGACAGTATTTTTCTACTTGCCTGCCCCCTCAACAGCTAGCGATTTATAAATTCTAAATATATTGAAAACCACAGCTGTGCTGAATGCATATTATATTCTCTGATCTGCAGCTTATCTCTAACATGACTTCCATAATTCAGTTTCCAGCAGAAAAAAAAACCACCGAGTTTATCCAGCACTATCAGTTAACTGATGAAATAAAGTATTTATGACTACTTTTTAAAATCAATATAATGAAATAACAATGACAGCAAGTATGTTGAGAAGAAAAATAATATATACAATGCAATTATCTGTTAGAGTTTGGTTCTAGACAGGCAGGAAATATGTGTATAATTGATGTATGTGAATCTAATGAAGGAAATTGTGTGAAGAATTATGGACGACAGCCAGGAAGCTGAGGTCTGCTGCTAAACACAATTTACTCTCTTTTCTGTCTCTCTCCAAGTGGAGGCAAAATGTATAGTGGTACTGATAATACTTAGTGTCAAAGGGTATGTTTATGGAGCCTAAATGCAGCCAACTGGGTGAAAGGTTTGCAGCACAATGGTGTGCTGCAGTTAGTTGGGGTTTGTGAAGAGGCCCTCGCATTTTAGTGACTCAGGGAGATGGATTCCTGTGGGAAATTGGGATAATGATCAAAACATGATGGAGAAATACCCCCCACCCCCACGTATACTGTGCTGGCGATTAACCGTTATGAATAATGAGATATTGGTGTTAACACCGATTATGTTTTCCTTTCATTCATGCTTTTTTTCAACCCAGTTTCTTGGTCCCATACGTCAGTCTCTTTTAGCATAATTGACAGACAATTAGTACCAAAACAGATTAATGATGACATTCACTTGACACCCACACAGAAAATGCTCACCACATCTGCAACATTACTAGAAGAAAATCAGGAAGAGAATCCCGTCTAGTAAATTGCTTATTCTCCACTGCTTTAGTCAACAAGAGCCACACAGTCATTCAGAAATTACAGTATGAAACCATTCAGTCCCGCTTGAATCTCATTATCTGCACATGACCTTGATTATTTTACAGATATTTTTTCTGAAAAGGGTATTTCCAAATGTTTTACTGACCATTGACACTGGGTTTTAGACTTATTTGAAACAAGATCAGAATTGAAATTCCTACTGTGTTGATCAAATTGTTAACTTATTTTGAGTTTTAATGACCCCCAATTAATCCTGACAGGCAGTTAGGTAAATAGGTGACTGCGACACCATGTGAACAGTAAATAAGCGTCTTTGGTTCTATGTTACTGTCACACCCCAAACCGGGCACCGCCTTTACCGAGCTGACCCTTCTGCAGTGGAAACCCGAAGCGATCGGGAACCGCACTGTAACTAGTGTCTCTTCACAGTCCCACTCTGGTGTAGCTTGGTTTCTGTAGCCAGTGGAAACGCTCCATAAATTGGATTCCATGTGCAGTACCTCCTGTCAGTGCCATGTGCTTCCTGGCAGAGGGTCACCATGACTAGCTATTGGATAAGCAGTGTGGAGGATGAATGACTGGTAGGTACATGGATGGATGGATAATTGATGGATGGATGGATGGATGGATGGACGGACGGATGGATGGATGTATGGTTTGATTTTATTTCAGGTTTATTTCTGAACATTGTTTTCATTTGTGATTGGAATCATTATAATGGATTATTCTCGAGACTCAGTAAATCTTGGATCTATGTTAAATCTGAAATTTCCAGAACTATTTGAATGTATATAGTACTAAGGTGTTTGGTGGACAATAAACTGGACTTTGCTTATAAGATTAAACGCAAAAACAGTAGACAGTTTGCTCCTAGTACAGAAGTTTTGAAAATATCTTGTAAGCTTGTGTTCTGATGTGAAAGCCATATCAGCATTAATCTAGGTCATATTAAAAGATACTTTTTAAAAGAACAGTTAAACATTAAAGTTATTATCCTTCAAACTGTATGAGGGACATTTCATTTTGAAATGAATAGTAATATTAAAGAAGTAACATTAAAGGAATATTAAAATGCATTACTTAATAGCTAGGATTTCCAATATGTCAATATTAATAATAAACCATTAAAATAAATGCACCCATGAGCCCTTCTCTTATCCTAACCCTGCTCGAGCTTATGAGAGCTCTCTGGAAGCTGTTCTAGGCAAAACAGAGCAAAAGCTGATGATGAACCCAGGCATGACCAAGGGTGCAGAATGCAAGCTTCACCCATGACATGGGAGACCCCCCCTCACCCCCCCCCCACAGTCCAAAGCCATGCAGTTACACTAACTAGTGTTGCCAAATTGTGTGTGCGTGTGTGTTACGGTTATATCGCATTGTGCGGACCAAATGTACCCCACAATGCAATAAAACCCCGTTATTTTGACATTATTTTGTTCAGACTGCATAACATTTCAAATAAACATCAGGCCTAATTTACATATTTACCTTCCTAATGGACCTCTGTGTATAAACAGACTGCAATGTGCCAGGTTCTCACAGATATCACCCCCCAAACCCTGTATTTGTCCTCTCGTTTTAAATAATGGACACATATCATCAGCATGCATCAAACACGTCCTCCACTGCCCGCAGCCCAAACACTGCCGCACAAAGTTCTGCTCTGCAAGATATTTTAAAATGAACAAAGATTTCAGTTCTTTAAGATTTCAGTTCTATAAGACTTTTTGAGGAGCCTTTTCTTGATCCAGGTACATAAAAAACACTAGACTATATTGAAAATAAACTGCTTGAATTCACTGTTAAAGCTTTATTGTGACTTCAGCATTTACTTAAATTAGCATAAAGTCCTACGATAACAGATGTTTTTCTTCAATAAATAATAGGAACATATTCGTGTCATACTTTCTCAGTACAGCAGTATGTGTGTGTGTGTCTGTGTGTGTGTGGTCCAGGTATACCATACCTTGTGGGGACCAAATGTCCCCACAACGTGATGAATATCTGTTGTTTTTTTACCTTTCCTGGTCCCCATATGGGAAACCTCTATTTTATAAAAACCCGTGACTGCAATGAAAAAAATAAAAATGCAAAAACTCTTGAATTTTGTTTGGTTACTTGCAGTTACGGTTAGGGCTGGGTAGGGGTTAAGGTTGTCATAGTTAGAATTAGCATTTTTCCCATAGAAGTGAATGAGCGGTCCCCACAAAGATATGATTACACATGTCTGTGTGTGTGTGTGTGTGTGTGTGTGTGTGTGTGTGTATTATCTTTATATTACATAGTGGGAACCAAATGCCACCTGTTTTTGATGTTGTGGGGACCATATGTCAAGTCCCCACAATGATATGTGAATGCAATCAAAAAACTAAAAATGCCAAAAGTCTCGTATTTTGTTTGGTTACTTACTGTTAAGGTTAGGGCTGGGTAGGGGTTAAGGTCATCATGTCGCAATTAGAGTCTTCCCCATGGAAATGAATGGAGAGTCCCCACAAAGACATGCGTGTGTGTGTGTGTTCATGCCGTGTGATTCGCTGGCACCTTTTCTCCCCTGCTGCCTGGGATAGACCTTGATATTTATTATCAGATTATATATTTATAGCAATAGTTCTGAACTGTACAATATATCATATAAAATACAATACATACAAATATCATACAAAATATTATTTAAAATATTATATAAAAATCACAAATTTCTAAACCTTAGTAACTGTTTCTAAACAATCTCCTTTTGAGGAACTGCATCTCTGTGTCTAACTAAGATATACATCGAACATTTCAGACTTATGCTGCAACTTTATTTCATGTAATAGAATTCACTATGTAGTGTGAGGGGAGAAAAGCCGCTTTAAACTGCATTCTGTTTCTGCATTAGTGCTGTCATTTAAACCCAGGATGGGTCTTTGTCATCTTCTTATAAGCAGCATCGAGCTTTTTAGCATCGCCGGAGTGGAAGGAAATAGTATAAGAAAATAGATCCTACATTAAGCTGCTCACTGCAAACTCTGTGAGTTAGCATGAGTAACCAGGTCATGATTTCGGGTTGCAGTTGAATTTTTCTAATGTATTTTTTGGCACTTTTATCACCACAGAAAGAATGCTATTCAGTCCCATTATATTTGAGAGAAGACCAACATTTCTACAGCCGATATCTCCAACATTAGGCAACTCCCAGCAGAATAACCTAGCTGGATAGATAACACTAAAGTCCCTCTAAATTGTATGTTTTCCAGTTTTGGAGTGAACTGCCGCTTTAAAAAATGTTGTAATAAGGCAACACTCGCAAATGCAGAGCTATCAATTTCCAGTACTGACACACCATTACAATCAAGCTAAATGAATCAGATTTAGGCAACAGTCTTTGCCACTGCTACCCACAATGCTGTGCCAAGACAGATGCACTATTGTCCTCTGCCTTTGTCTTCCTTTTCTGAAGTGGCAGTTTCACCACATCCAGAATTCTGTCACCTTAATCTGTACATCAGTAACTCAACAGAGAAAATGTCTATGCAGTCGTTCCTTGCAGGTCAGGCGAAACCGCAAAGGTGCAGGGCTCAGTGAACTGAAGATGGTAGCGAAGCCAAAGCACTTCAGGGAAAAAAAAAACGTCCTACAAACAAAGCAAAGCTCCTTGCTTTAAATTATAAAGTACAAAAAGTGTCTTCTGTACCCTGTCTTGCCCTATGGCCTCAAGCAAAAGTACCTTTGCACCAAACCCAGTCGCTTTCCTTTCACAGGACAGGTTACGCTGAGGCTGCCCCCTAGCACAGCCCGGCCTGCTTCAACCCCCACCTCCTGTGGCAGAACGGTGCTGTTTGCAACCTCTGTGGAAATCCTGCTTGCGAGCGGTGGATGCAACGGCCAAAAATGAACCTGCTGCTCCAGCGATTCCCTGCATTCACCTGGGCAGCCTTTACCTGGTTAAGCTTTTTAAGAGGCTGGTGGGACTGCTTACGTCATGACAGACCACCCTGCTGAATGCCAGTGAAGGTACTGTGATGCATATCTCCTGAACAGTATGCTAATTGATGTACACAACAGATTAATTTATGGTAGAGTTCAAGGGTGATGCGGTCAGGAGTCTCTAATAACTACAGAAGTGTGTGTAATGACTGATTACTTGAGAGCACGGCCTCCGATTCAGGCTGAAACCCCATCTGCACTTTTTCACTGCCTGTTTCAAGAGTCTCAGCGGAACCAGGCACATGCAACGCCAAGTATGTCACTGCTGTGCCCCAGCTGGCCTAATTGCCAGACAGATTCATCCTTTTAAACGTTTTGTGGGATAAGCCAAAACTACATGTAACAACTTCAGGAGACCCAGAAAGAGGCACATGTGTGGGACACAAGGCACACTCTTGAAATCTGCTTTTCAGAAGGATGACTTGTCAGGATTCCACCTAGGAAATTCCACAGTAGATTATTTGTTGGTGGCATCTGAATCAGCATAACAAAGCATTCTTTATTATACAGGTAAAGCAATTGTCACCAAAAGTACAGTATATGCAAGTGTCTACTACATAATTTAAGTAAAATATTCAGGAGAATTACACAGCAGCTGAGCCTATGGCAGGTTAGTCAATAGGGCCTACAGCTTCAGTCTGCGCATCACAAATAGAGAACAGTCTACAGCCCTGTGAAAACTATTCCAATATTAAAATGCTTCTGGAGAATACCTCAAATGTTTAGATCTAGTGTAGCCTAATGTAAGAGCATTCGAGCAGTATATCATTCAGCAAGAAGTGCTGCAATAAGTATTACAATAATTATTCAAGAGCACTGAAAGATGATGAGGGTATAAATGTTAAATATTCATAATATGTTTATTTCTTCCTATCTATGGATCTTATAAGCTTTTTGAGGCCACACAGTAATTATTAATTTCAGCCCCTATTGTGTCAGTTATAGCAAAGTATAATAATTACACAGAGGCACAGATTGTGGGAGTTTATATAGCTTTGATCTGCTGTGCTAATCTATGTCCATCTTTTTTCTGCTCATGTCTGTAAATATGAGTGAAACAGTGCTGAAGGATGAGAAACCTATTATTGAGTAAAATCCCATTTCCACAATGAGATGGATGAGCACAAAAAGGAGGTCATTTTCATTAGGTTATGCCAGAAATATTATATTACTGCCATTCTTTCCAGCTAAACTCCTTTTAAAAATTTCATGAAGAAGTTTGCCAAAAAAACAAACAAAAAAACCTGCTGGAATTATTTTGTTATATTACGGAAATATTTTCAAAAGTCAGTGTGCTTCAATTTGGTTTGATTTATCCTCTCTGGTTCCAAACCAAGACAATATTGTATTGTATTTTAATGAAAAATTAATTCATAATGGTTGAAATTTTAGAGGAAGCAATGGTAGACAGCAGCTTGCTCTCAATTATAAATCATTGGAAGGGTTGCCATTCTAAGGTCTTCCTGAATAAGAATTATTGGGCAAAAAGCCTTGATTACAAATGCATGTCCACGTCGATTACACTGTGTTTCCTGCTGATGTGGACCATCGTTATCGAGGCACAGCTTCGAAGACTAAAATTTGTTAAAAATCTTAACAGAAAGAATGTTGAAATAGAATCCAAACTTCAAAGTCTTATTTCAGCCGTTCATAGTTATATGTTAAGCCTTCCACAGCTACACATTACATCCCCTTAGGTGCAAGTTCTAGGTCAATAAACCAATGGAAGCGGATAATGATGCCTTCAAAGACCACCAGGTCTGCTAAGGCTGACCACAAGAGACTGCACTTTTCTTTATAGACTCTCATTATTTATTAATTTACCCATGTAGCCTTATTAATCTGTGGGCCTTTTCATTTACTATTCTGGACTGATTACTGAAGGAATCAGCAGCTTATTCACCATCTCCTGCAAAGTTTCTTAGACTGCAAATGATTACTGCTAACCACAAACTGAGAAATATTTAACTAGTGGTTTGCTGACCGTTATCCATGTTACACTATAAACATAAAGGAGTCAGCGATATGAACAACGGTTTTCATTGTGTGTGTGTGTAGTTGAGTAGCAATTTCTGTACAACTGCCTCACTCCTAGATTAACATTGCATACATGCTTGCCAGTTACTCACAGCCATGAAGAAACAATACACTTCGAGAACCAAAACTCATATTTAGTTAAGGGGGCTAAGTAAATAAAAAGTCTTATCTTGTTTCAACCAATCTCTGTATGTGCTGTATTCTCCATCCATCCATCAATCCCGGAGTCTCCTCCCTGTTGGACATGCTCGAAACATCTCCCCAGGAAGCTGTCCAGGAGGCATCCTATACAGATACCTGAACCATCTTAGCTGGTTCCTTTCGATGTGGAGGAGCAGCAGCTCTATTTGAGCCCCTCCCGAATGTCCAAGCTCCATACTCCAGACACACTGCGGAGGAAACTCATTTCTGCCGCTTGTATCCATAATTTCATTCTTTCGGTCACTACCCAAAGCTCATGACCATAGGTGAGAGGAGGAATGTAGATCGACTGATAAACTGAATGCTTTGCCTTCCAGCTCAGCTCCTTCTTTACCACAACAGAATGGTTATGAACAGTTATGAACAGAATAAGTGACATTGTACAGTATATCTTTTCAAAGTTCATAAAACACATGTAGACTGGTTGGGAAGATTCCCACAAAACCTTCAGTATCCTTGTGAGGTGAAGATCTGATCCAGTGTTCCGCAAATAGGATGGAATATACATTGTTCCTCCTGGATATGAGCTTCAACCAGTGGGCAGACCCTCCTTTCTAGGACCCTGGTATAGACCTTCACAGGGAGGCCAAGGAGTGTGATCCCTCTAAAGCTGAAACACACCCTCTGGTCCCCGTTCTTAAAGATTGGGGCCACCACCTCAGGAGGTCCTCGAAATATTCTTTCTCTAGCCCTGTTCCTCCTTCCCTGAGTTGTCTGACAGTTTCCCAGAATCCTTCTGAGGCCGACCGAAAGTCCTTCTCCATGGCCTCACCAAGCTCCTCCCACACCCGAGTTTTTGCTTCAGTAACTGCCAAAGCGGCTTTCCGCTTAGCCTGCCAGTACCTGTCAGCTGCCTCAGGAGTCCCCAGTGCTAACCAAACTCAGAAGGCCTCGCCTTCAATCTGACAGGTCCCTTTACCACTGGTATCCACCACCGGGTTTGAGGATTGCCACTGCATCAGGCACCAACAACTTTACAGCCACAACTCCACAATGTCACCTCAGCAATGGAGTCCCGGAACATGGTCCATTCAGGCTCAATGTGGCCTGTCTCTCTCGGGATGCAAAAGAGGTTCTGCAGTAGGCGCAAGTTGAAGATCTCCCAGAGAGGGGCCTCTGCCCAATGCTCCCAGCACACCGTCACTATGCGTTTGGGTCTACCAGGCCTATCCGCCATCTGATCCAATTCACTGCCAGGTGGTCAACAGTTGCCAGCTCAGCTCCTCTCTTCATTTGAGTGTCCAAAACATGCGGACACAGATCTGACAATATGACTATAAAATTGATCATCAAACTGCAGTCTTTGGTGCTCTGGTGCCAGGTGCATGTTCATTATGGACATACTGTGGTCAGCACAGAAATCCAATAATTGATCACCCGGCGGATTCCGATCAGGCAGGCCATTACTCCCAGTCACACCTTTCCAGGTTTCACTGTCATTTCTCATATGGGCATTAAAGTCCCCCCCCCAGCTGAACAATGGGGCACCTTCCAGCATCCCTTCCAAAGTCTCCAAGAAACCTGGATACTCTGAACTGGTGTTCGGCACATACGGACAGTCAGAGCCTGTCCCCCGACTCAAAATCGAAGGGAGGTGACCCTCTCATTCCCCCGGGTGAACTACAATGTTCTGGCACAAAACTGGGGGGCTATAAGTAGACCCACCCCTACCTCTCACTAAGGGCATCTCCACAATGTAATAGACTTCAGCCCCTCTCCAGGAGTTTGGTTCCAGAGTCCGAGCCATGTGTTGAGGTGAACCCGACTATTTAATTGGTAACACTCTACCTCCCACACCAGCTCAGGGTCCTTTCCCACCAGAGAGGTTATGTTCCATGTGCCAAAAGCCAGATTTGGTAGCCGGCGATCGGTCTGTTGAGGCCGCTACCTTCGACTGCCACCGGATCAATATTGCACGCGACCCCCACAGCTCCCCCTGCAGGGCGGACCAATGATACTCCTTCGGGCTATATCAAGCCGGGCCCCATGGGTGGGGCCCTGGCCAGCAGGCGCTCGCCTACGAGCCCCCACCCCAGGCCTGGCTCCAGGCGAGGCCCTGGTCTCTGCAATCTGGGCGGGGTAACAAGGTCCATTATATTAGTCATCATGGGCTTCTCTGAATCGCATTTACTCTGGCCGCTCACCTCGGACCAATTTGCCTTGGGATCCTATGTGTGATAAAAAAAATCGAAAAACCTAATTTTGATATTCAATTCTACTGCATTTTTAAAAGCATGGATTATGTCACGCATTTCAATGCACTCCTAGATCTAGCCAAGAAACTGTTCTTTCAGAAATCAAATTATAATGCTAGGGTGCTCAGAGGCCTTATGTCATTTATCTTCATAATTCCCTTTGAAATTAAGATTAAAAATAAGCATGCTTCATTTTGAAATCCATCATTATTTTCCTTGTCAGGAAAACAGTAACAACATGATACAAAAGACAAGTGTCACAAGCTTGCAAGGAATTGTTAAATGCCTCACCAAATCACAGTCAAAATGCCACACAATTGTTTTTAGCAGTCAAATGCTCTATTACACTGAACATTGCTCAAGTAAAAACTCAAAAACTATTGCTAGAATATTCAATCTTCAAAGCATCAAGTAGCAGCCATGGTAAAATAAAATAAATAATGACACAGACCCCTCAGGAAATACTGGAAACCTATTGTACTGAAGTATTATTAAACAGGAAAAAAAAATCTCATTTTGTCATTCTACCATTTGTTGTGCGATTTGCCTGCTTTGTATAATATTAAGGTTATTGTCTTTTGACATCAGTCTGACCAAGTTTATCAGAATTAATATTATTTGATGATTGTAAGATAGAATAATAGGCACACTGAAAAACATCTTATTAAAATACCTTTTATTATAATAAGGTCAAGCAAATCTAACGCACACTGAAACCAAAATCGATCGAGCGACATCTGTGATCTTCAGACAACTGCATCTGTGGCCCTTTCAATTTGAATAATTTACTCATAAGAAAAACACAGCTGCATTAAGTCAGATCAAAGAATTATCCAAAAGAAATTTGAGTTATTAGAATTTACATAATAAAAAATCCAAATAATGTAATGGTAATGGCAACAGAATCCCATTCACTACAACCCTGTACTGAAAAAGCAGTATGGCGGATGACAGGATTGACTGTATTGGAATGTTATTAAAATGAAGTTCCAGCATAAATAATTAAAAATTTGTGTTCCCCAATGACCCCGGTCAGAATAAGTGGTTAGAAGATAGATGGATAGTTAGTGTTCTTATGGACCAGTGATTATGGATTCTGGGTAACCAGAAACTCAGTGAGTCACAGGTTTTTGTGCAGAAAACGACACAAAAGAATGATGTAGGTGAAGACAGTCATGGACTAAAAATGGCCTTTGTTCACTAATCAGAACAAAAAGATAAAGGCACTGTAAAGGACAGAACTGAGAGAATGAAGTTGGGGGGATTGAATGTGGCTGATAAAGAATGATCAGTAGAAGAATATAGACACCCACAGCAAAGACAAAGGCTTTGTGAGGAACCTTCCA